>NC_092516.1:41498622-41872608 GCF_047511675.1 Marmota flaviventris | reverse complement strand
GGATAGGATTAGATGTCCAGTTGGGGTTAGGGGTAGTTTTAGCTTTAGGGTTAGTGTTAAAGTTTGGGCTAGGGTTAGTTAGAATATAGTTTAAGATTTGATCTAGGGTTAGGGCTATGATGAGAGTTAGGTGTAGGATTAGGTTTACAGTTATAGTTAGAGCTAGGGATATCATTAGGTTTAGGGTTTAGTTTATTGTAATGGATAATTATATAGTATTAGGGCTAGTATTAACATTATGATTAGGGCTAGGGTTAGTGTTAGGTTTAGGGATAGGGCTAGGTTTATGTTTAGAGTTAGGGTTAGGGTTTTAGCTAGGTTTAGGTCTAAGTTGTGGGTTAGGATTAGCGTGATGGATACGATTATGATTAGGGTTATGCTTAGGGCTAGGTTTAGGCCTAGGATTAGGGCTAGATTTTGTGTTAGGTTTAGAGCTAGGGTTAGGGCTATGGGTATATAAGGACTAGGGTTATGGCTAGGGTTATGGCTAGGTCTAGTGTTAGGTTTATGTTTTGGTTAGGATCAGTTTTAAAGCTAAGTTATTGTTATTGTCAGGGTCTGTATTTGGATTAGGATTAGGGTTAGGGATAGAGCTTCAATTAGGATTGGTTAGGTCTAGATGTAGGGTTAGTGTTTGGGTTAGGACTATGGGTTTATGAGGACTAGGGTTATGGTTAGGTTTATGTCTATGGCTAGTGTTAGCATTAGGTTTAGGTATAGGTTTATTGGTAGGGCTAATGTTAGAGTTTGGTTTATGGTTAGGGTCAGGGTTAGGGTTAGTGTTATGGTTATGGTTATAACTAGAATGATGGCTAGGATTAGGACTAGTGATAAATTTAGGATTTGTGTTAGGCTAATATTAGGGTTAGGACTAGGGTTAGTATTAAGATTAGGGTTTGGCTTAGGGTAAGGGATAGGATTAGTACTAGGTTTAGGGTTAGGGTTAGGGCTAGTGTTAGGTTAGGTTTAGGTATAGCTTTATTGCTAGTGCTGGTGTTAGGTTTCGGATTACTGTTAGGGTCAGGTTTAGACCTACGGTTACCGTTAGGGTCAGAATAAGTGTCAGATTTAGGTTATGGTTAGAGCTCGAATGAGGGCTAAGGTTAGGACTACTAATAGGTTTAGGGTTTGGGTTAAAGTAAGGATTAAGGTTAAGACTAGTGTTATCATTATGTTAGGGTTAACTTAGGGTAAGGGATAGGGTTAGAGCTAGGGTTAGGGCTATGTTTAGGGTTAGGGTTAGGGCTAGTGTTAGAGTTAGTGTAAGGGTAAAAGCTAAGGTTAGGTCTCAGTTTAGAGCCAGCTTTTGGTTAGAGTTTGAGCTAGGTTTAAAGTTACAGCCAAGGTACGGACTAGGGTTATGATTTGGACTAGTTATAGGATTAGGGTTAGGACTAGGACTAGTGTTAGGGTAAACTAACCAGAAAACTGACCCTAGACGCAATCCTAAATTTGACACTCAGCATAGCCGTAACCCTAACTCAAACCCTAAACCTAACCATAAACCTAAACATAACCATAGCTCTAATCCAAACCCTAAACCAAAAGCAAACCCTAACCCTAACCCTATATCTAACCCTATCCATTATCCTAACCCTAAACCTAACCTTAATGATAACCTAGCCCTAACCCTAACCCTAACACTAACTCTACCATAATCCTATCCTATACCTAACCCTAAAACTAACCCTCTCTCTAGCCATAGTTCTAGCTCAAAACTGAACCCTTACACTAACCATAACCCTAAACCTAACCCTAGTTCTAAACCGAACCCTAACCATAACTCAGGACCTATTCCTAACCTTAACCCTAGTTCTAACCTAAGCTTTAATCTGACCCACTACCATAATCATAACTTTTATCCTTAAGCTAACCCTAAGCCTAACCCTAACCCTATTGCTAATGCTAACCCTATCAATTACCCTAAACCTAACCTGAACCCTAAACTAAACCCTATCATTACCCTAACTCTAACCCTAATGCTAATTCAAGCCCTAAACCTATATCCTAACTTAAACAAAACCTTAACCTTGACCCTAAACTTAAAATTTCCCCTAGCTCCAAACATGACTCTTACCCTAATTATAATCCTTACACTAGATGTAGACCTAAACTTAACCCTAAAATTATCTTTAACCATAACCCTAGACATGATATTAGCCATAGCCCTAATCCTAGCCCCCCCCCCCCAAAAAAAAAAAAACACTAGCCCTCATCGTAGCCCTAAACCTAGCCTTAATCATAACCCTAACTCTACGCCTATGCCTATCCCTACTCTAGCCCTAACCCTACCTCTAAACCTAGCTATAATGCCATCCCTTATCCTAAACATAAACCTAAACATAACCCTATCGCTAGGCCTAAACTGAACACTAACTCTAGCCCTAATCCTGGCCTTAACTTAACCCTTATCCAAACCCTAACCCTAATCCTAGCCCTAAGACAAACTCTAACTCTCACACTAGCCCTATTCCTAGTTCTAACCTTATCCCATACCATAACTCTAAACCTAGCCCTAAACCTTGCCCTAACCCTTGCCCTATCCTTAGTCTACCTAACCCTAGACCTAAGTCTAACACTAAATATAACTGTAACCATAAGCCTAAGCCTAACACTAACAGTAGACCTAACCCTAATATTCGTCATAAAACTAGTGCTAACCCTAACCCTGGAACTCAAACAAAACCAAGCAATAGACATAACCCTAAACCTTAACTTAAAACAAACACTAAATTACACTTAGAACAAATCATAGCCCTAATTCGAGTCCTAACCCTTATCTTAAAACTAACCCTGACCCTGACTTATACCCTAACACTCACCCTAGCTCTAAAACACCACTCTTTCCTTTAAGCAAACCCTAACAGTAGACCTAGCCCTAATTTGAGTCCTAATCCTAAAATTAACCCTGTCCCTGACTCCTATCTAACAATAACCCTAGCTCTAAATTCATCCTAAACTTAAACCTAACCATAAACACTAATCTTAAACACTAACCCTAAATCTAACTAAATTGTAATCCTGATTCTTACATTATTCATTATCCTAACCCTAGCCCTAATGCTAACACAAAAACTAGCCATAATCTGAGCCCTAAACCAAGCTTTAACAGTAACCCTAATCCTAACCCTACCCCTAACACAAGCTCTAATTCTATCCCTAAACCTAAGCAAAACCCTAACCCTAATGGTAACCCTAGACCTATCCCTAATACTTAGGCTAATCAAAACACTAACCCTATTAATAGTCCTAAACCTAGCCCTCATTCGAGCTCTAACCTATCCCAAACCCTAACCCTAACCCTGACCCTTATTCTGACCATAACACTAACCCTAGGTATAAATCTGATTCTAACCCTAGACCAAACCTTAACACTAGCCCTACCAGTAAACTTATACTAAACCTGACTCTACCACAAGCCCTAGACCTAAACCTAATCCTAAATGTAGCCTTAACTCTAGCCCTAGACCTAAACAAAAACCTAGCTCTAGCCCTAACAATAAACCTTAACCTAATGCAAAGTCTAACCCTACCCCTAGACATAAACCTAGTCCTAATTCTGGCTTTAACCCTAACACTAACCTGAACACGGACCCTGCATTTAACACTAAGCTAACTCGAAACCTGACCCTAACTGAAAATCTAAACCTAACACTAGACCTAGCCATAACCCTAACACTCCAAGTAGCCCTAATCATGATCCTAGCTCTTCCATTACCCATAGCCCTAACCCTACACCTTAACATAACACAAAACCTAGAGTGAATCCTAGGCCTAAACCTAGCCTTAGGTGTAACACTCACCCTAACCCTAGCCTTAATCCTAACCCTAACTGTAGCCTTAGTCCTCAATTTACTCAATGCCTAACTCTTGCCATAAATATAAACTTAGACTTATCCCTAACTCTAACACTAACCCTATCCCTAACCCTAAACTTAACCTTACCCTAAACCTAGTTCTGAACATAAATTTTACCCTAACCCTATTGATAACCCTATCCATAACCCTAACTCTAACCCTAACCGGAAAACTAACCCTAGACCTAACACTAAACCTAACACTTGCCATAGTCCTAACTCTAGCTCAAACCCTATTCTGTAGTAGAAACCTAAACCTAACAATGCCTTCACCTTAACCCTAAAACTAAATGTAACCCTAAACCTAAACCTAAACTTATATCTAACAATATCCATTACCCTAACCCTTATCCTAACCCTAATGATAAATGTAGTACTAACCCTAACCCTAAACCTAAACCTACCTTAATCTTATCCCTAGACATAAAGCTGAACCTAACCCAAAACTTAGCCCTTGTCTTAACTCTAGCATAAACCCTAATCCTTATGGAAAAAAAAAAAAAAAAAAACTATCCCCAAACCTAACCCTAATCCTATCCATAACTATAGCCCAAACCCTAGCTCTAACTCTATCCATTACCCTAACCATAACCCTAAACCTAATGCTAACCCTAGCTCTAATAACTTTAAATCTACCTTTATCCCTAGCTCTGATTCTAACCTGAACCCACAACTTAGCCCTAACAATAACTAAATCCATGAGCCTTGCCCTTAACCTAATGGTAAGAAAAAACTAAGCCTAACACTAACCCTAATACTAACCCTAAACCTTGACCTAACCCTAAACCTAACTCTAGCCTTAGCACTAACCCTAGCTTAAACCCTAACCCATATCCTAATCTTAACCCTAACCCTAACCCTAGCCTTAACCATAACCCTAATCCTAACTCTAGCCCCAATCCTAAACATAATCCTAGCCCTAACCATAGCTCTAAATCGATCAATTACCCAAATAATAACCATACACCTAATGCTAACCCTAGGCCTAACCCTAACCCTATCCATTAACTTAAACCTAACATGAACCCTAAACCTAACCTGAAGACAAAACCTAACCCTATCCCTTACACTAACCCTAACTCTAACCCTAATGCTAATTTGAGCACTAACCCTAAACCTCAACCTAATCCAAACCCAAAACCCTACCTGATCATTATAATACCCCTAGGTCTAAACCTGAGCCTTACCCTAAACCTAACTCTGAATATAGACCTAGCCATAAACCTTACCCTAAACCTATCCCTAACCATAACCCTAGACATGATATTACCCCTAATTCTTGCCATAACCCTAACACAAATGCTAGCCCTCATTCTAGCCCTAAACCTAGTCTTGATCCTAACCCAAACCCTAACTCTAGCCCTATCCCTAATTTAATCCCTCGCCCTATATCTGAACCTAGATATAACCTCAACCCTTCCCCTAAATCTAACCCTAACTCTAACCCTAGATTTAACCCTTACACTAATCCTAGACATGATCCTAGCCCTAATTTATCCCTAACCCTAATCCTAACACTAGCACTCTAACTATCGCCCTAGCCCTATTCCTCGTTATAACCCTATCCCTTACCATAACCCCAACACTTGCTCTACCCTTAGCCCTAAACCTAGCCCTACCACTAACCCTAGATGTAACCATAACTCTAAAACTAACCTCAACCCTAAACCTAAACCTCACACTAAATCTAGCCCTAACACTAACTCTAATCCTAAAACCAGCTCTAACCTAGTCCTAGCCTTAAAAAAATCGAGCTATAGCCCTAACTCTAACCCTTAACCTAAACCAAAACCTAAACTTGACCCTTATTCTGACCCTAACACTAACTATAGCTCTCAGATCACCCTAAAATTATACCTAAATCTAAAACTACACCTACACCTACCCTTAACCCGAAAAGTAGCCCTAATCACAACCCTAGTTCTTACGTTAGTTGTAGCCCTAATCCTAGACATAACCTAACCAAAAACCTAGCACTAATCTGAGCCCTACTCCTGTTTTAATCCCAACACTAACCAGAGCCCTAACCATTACCCTAACCCTAACCCTAACCCTAAACCTAACCCTAGCCTTAATCCTAACCATAATTCTAGCCCTAACTCTAGCTCTAACTCTATCCATTACCCTAACCATAACCATAACCCTAATGCTAAATTAAGGATAACCCTAATCCTATCTCTAACCCTAACTTTGTCCATTACCCTAAACCTAACCTGAAACCTAAATATAAACATAAACATTACCCTAACCTTAATACTAACCCTAACGCTAATGAAAGCCCTGATCCTAAACCTTAACCTAACTCAAACCTTAATCATGACAGTGGCCCTAATAATAACCCTGTCTCTATACCTGACTCTAACCCTCAACCTAAACCTGACACTAGAACTAGCCATAAAGCTAACCCTAAAACTAACCCTAACCATAAACCTAGACCTGACATTAGACCTAGCACTAATAATAACCCTAACCCTAACACAAAACCAAACCCTACTTCTAGCCCTAAACCTAGCCCTAATCCTAGCCCTAAACCTAGGCTTCATACTAACCCTAACCATAACCCTAGCCTTAACCCTATTTTGTACCTCGCCCTAAACCTAGCTATAACATCATACCTTACACTAATCCTAACCCTAACCCTAACCCTAAACGTAGCCCTAGCCCTAACACTAACCCTAGCCCTAATCCTAGCACAAATTTAGTCCTAAACCTAACCCTAACTGTAAACCTAACCTAACTCTCATCCTAGTATTAACCCTAGTTCTAAATCTATCCCTTACCATAACACAAACCCTAGACCTAAACCTAACCCAACCCCATTCTTACTTTCACCCTAGCCCTATATCTACACCTAACCCTAAACTAAATCATACCCTAATCCTTAGTCTAAACCTCACCCTAACACTAGCCCTAACCCTAATGCTAATTGGAAAACTAGCCCTAACCCTAGACCTAGCATGCAAACAAAACCATGTCATAGGCTTAATGCTAATTGTTAACCTAAACTAAAACCTAAGCTTATACCTAGTCCTAACCCCAGCCCTAATTTGAGTCCTAACCCTAACTCTAGAACTTACTCTGACCCTGACTCAGACCCTAAAAATAACCCTAGCTCTAAACATCACACTAACACTAAACTTAACCTGAACACTAGACCTAGCCCTACCCCTAACCCTAAAACTAGCCCTAATCGTAACACCAGTTCTTACATTAGCCATAGCCCTGTGCTCACATTAAATCTAGCTCTAATCTGAGACCTAAATCTAGCTTTAAACCTAACCCTAAACAAAACCTAGACCTAGACCTAACCCTACCTCTAACCCTATTCCTTACCCTAAGCAAAATCTTCACCCTGATGCTACCCTAGTCCTAATCCTAATCCTTAGCCTACCCCAAACCAGAACACTATTACTAGTCCTAAACCTAGCCCTCATTCTAACTCTAACCTTAACCCAAATCCTAACCCTAACCCTGACCCTTAATCTGACCCTAACTCTAACCCTAGGATTAAACCTGACCCTAACCCTAAACTGAACCCTAACACTAGCCCTATGGGTAACCCTATACTTAAACCAAACCCTAACAGTCAAACTAGACAAAAACCTAATCCTAAATCTAGACATAACTCTAGCTCCAGACCTAAACAAAAACCTAGCCTTAGCCCTCACAATAACCCTTAACCTAACCCAAACACTACCTCTACCTCTAGATCTAAACCTAGTCCTAATTCTGGCCATAACCCTAACCCAAACACTGTCCCTTTCTGTAACACAAATCCTAGCTCTAAATTTTATGCTAACCCCAAATCCAGCCATAACCCTAACAATAGACCTAGCCATAACCCTAACTCTAGGTCTTACATTACATATATCCCTAATATTAGCCCCAAACCTCACACCAAACCTAGCTCTAACCGTAAACCTAACCCTAACCCTAGACCTAACCCTAACCCTAAATCTTGCCTTAACCCTAACCCTAGCTCAAACACTAACCTTGCCCAAATATAAATCTAGACCTAACCCTAACCCTAACCCCAGTCCTAATCCTAACCATAACCAAGGCCAAACCCTAGTTTTAACTCTATCCATTACCCTAAACATAACCCTAACCCTAAAGCTAAACCTATCTCTAAACTTAATCCTAACCTTAAACCTATATGTCACACTAACCCTAACCATTGTCCTAGCCCTAACCGTAGCTCAAACACTAACACTTACCCTAAACCTAACCCTAACACTAACCTAGGCTTAACCCTAACCCTAGCCCTAATCCTAACCATAACCCTAGCCCTAAACCTATCCATTACCTTAAACATAAGCCTAATCCAAATATTAACCCTAGGCCTAACTCTAAACCTATCTCTAAAACTAACCCTATCTATTTCCTAAAACTAACTTGAACACTAAACCTAGCCTTACTAATTACTCTAACCCAATCCCTAATCCTGATGCTAAATCAAGCCCTAAACCTAAATCATAACCTAAACCAAATCCTAAAAAAGATACTTACCCTAACAATACACCTAGCTTTAAAGCAGACCCTTTCCCCAAATCTAACCCTTACAATAGACCTAGGCATTAACCTAACCTTAACACTGTCCCTAAGTGTAACCCGAACTGGCATTAGCCATAGACCTAATTCTCGCCCTAAACCTAACACAAACACAAGCCCTCATCCAAGCCCTAAACCTAGCCTTAATCCTAACCTGAACCCTAACCCTATCCCAATCCCTAATTTCAACCCTCGCCCTAGTTTGGAACCTAGGTATAACCACACCCCTTCCCCTAACCCTAACCCTAATCCTAATCCAACACTAACACTATAGCTAACCCTACCCTATAACTAACACTAACCCTAGCTCTAATCCTAGCCCTAATTTAGTGCTGATCATAACCCTAACTCTAACCCTACTTTTTAGACTAACTCTAGCTCTTGCCCTACACCTATTTCTCGTACTAACTCTATCTGTTACCATAATCCTAACACTAGCCCTAACCTAACCCCTAAACCTAGCCCAAGTTCTAACCCTAGATCTAACCATAACTCTAAATATAACCCTAACCCTAAGCCTGAACTTCACCCTACCAGTAGCGCTAACACTATCGCTAATCCTAAAACTAGTTCTAAACCTAGCTGTAGCTCTAAAACAAAACTGAGCCCTAGCCCTAACCCTAACACTAACCTAACTCTAACCTCAGACCAGACATTAGACCTAGCCCTAATTCTTGCCCTAACCCTAACACAAAACCTCACCCTACACCTACCCATAACTCCAACCTTATTTCTAGTGTTATCCCTAACCCTAAAACTAACACTGACCTTGACTCTGACCCTAACACTAACCCTATTTCAAATCATCACTCTAATCATAACCTAACCCTAACACTAGCCCTAGCCCTAACCCTAACCCTAAAACTAGCCCTAATCCTAACCCTAGTTCTTATATTAGCCATAGCCCTACCTAACCATAACTTAATCTAAAACCTAGCAATAACCCTAACCCTAACACTAGCTTTAACCCTAACTTAACTCTAAACCTAATCCTAACACTAGCCTTAATCCTAACCATAACCCTAGCCCTAACTCTAGATTTAATCCTATCTATTACCTTAACCCTAACCCTAACCCTAATACTAACCCTAGGATAACCCTAACTCTATCCAGAACCCTTATCCTATTCATTACCATAAAACTAACCTGAACCCTAAATCTAACCATATCCATTATCATAACCCTAAACATAATCTAACCAAATTTGAGCCCTAACCCTAAACCTTAACCTAAACAAACCCTAAGCTTTACCCTGACCCTAATAATACCCCTATCTCCAAAAGTGACCCTAACCCTAAACCTAAACCTTACACTATACATAGCCATAAACCTAACCCTGAAACTATCCCTAACCATAACCCTAGACCTAACATTAGCGCTAGGCCTAATGTTAGCCCTTATGCTAAAAAACAAACAAACAAACAAACAACAACAACAAAAAAGATCCCTAATCCTGGCCCTGAACCTAGCCTTAATCCAAACCCTAATCCTATCACTAGGCCTAACCCTACAGAGAACCCTCACCCTAGCCCTTAACCTAGCTATATATTATACCGTACCCTAACTCAAATTCTAACCCTAGCCCTAAACCAAGGCCTATCCCTAATACTAATCCTAGCTCTAATCCTAGACCTAATTTAGCCCTAACCCTACATCTAATCATATCCCTAGCCCTAAGACTAACTCTAACTCTTGCCCTAGCCCTAGCCCTAGCCCTAGTTTTAACATTATACCTTACCATGACCTAAAGCCTAGCCCTAACCCTAGCCCCAAACTTAGCCCTAGCCCTAAACTTAGATCTAACCCCCACTCTAAATCTAACCCTAACCTAAAACCTAAACCTCACCCTAACACTAGCCCTAATCCTAATGCTAATTTGAAAACTATCCCTCACCATAGCCATAGGTTTCAAACAAAACTGAGCTTCAGCTCTAATCCTAAACCTTAACCTAAACCAATCCCTAACACTATGCCTAGCCCTTATTCTAGCCCTAATTTGAGTCCTAAACCTAACTGTACAACTAATAATGACCCTGACTCTGATCCTAAAACTAACCTTAGCTCTAAACATCACACACACCCTAAACCTAAACCAAACACTAAACCTAGCCCTAACCCTAATCCCAAAACTAGCCTTAATCATAATGCCAGGTCTTACATTAGCAATAGCCCTAACCCTAACACAAAACTTAACCTTAATCTGAACCCTAACCCTAGCTTTAACCTTAACACTAACACTAACTCTAACCCTAACCCTAGCTCTAACCCTATCCCTTACCCTATGCCAACCCTCACCCTAATGCTACCCTAGTCCTAACCCTAATCCTTAGCCTACCCCAAACCCTAACTCAATTACTAATCCTAACTCTAGGCCTCATTCTATCTCTAACACTAACCCAAACCCTAAGCCTATCCCTGACCCTTATTCTGACCCTAAAACTGACCCTAGGTCTAAGCCTGACCCTAACCCTAAACCAAACTCTAACACTAGCCCTATGGGTAAACCTATACCTAAACCTAACCATAACATTAACACTAAATCTAAACTTAATCCTAAATATAGCCATAACTCTAGCCATAGCCCTAAACAAAAACCTAGCTCCAGCATTAACAATAACAATTAGTCTAACACAATGACTAACGATACCCCTAGAACTAACCTTAGTAAATTTGTGTTTCTAACCGAAAATCCAATGCTAACCTGAACACTGACCCTTACCCTAATACTAACCCTAGTTCTAAACCTTATCCTAACCCAAACCTTCCCTAACACTAGACATATCCATAACCCTAACCTTAAAACTAGCCATAACCATAATCCTAGTTCTTACATTACCCATAGTCCTAACACTAACCATAAATCTCCTCCCAAAACCTAGCCCTAAATGTAGCACTAAAAGTAGCTGTAAGCCTAATCCTAACGTTAGCCCTAGCCCTAACCCTCACACTTGCCTTGCCCAATATCATAGAAATTTGAAGAAAACTAGGGCCGGCCTGGAGCTCTCTGTGCAGATGGAAGGCTCGGCTGTGTGGTTGCTCTCGGCTCAGTGGGAAGGCAGAAGTCTCGGCCATGCATGTGCTCTCAGCTCAGATGGAAGTCTCAGCCTTGTGTGAGCTCTTGGCACAGAGGGAAGTCTTGTCTGCGGTTTCGCTCTCGGCTCAGACAGAAGTCTCTGCTGTGTAGGCGCTCTTGGCGCAGAGGACAGGTAGCACAGAACACAGAGGCTTTGCTTGTGGGTCACCAGGCCAAGCTCTGGACACGGCCAAAGGTCACCCCAGAACCACCCACCTCACCAAACAGATGGAATGTATCTTGGAAAACCTTACTCACCATCTATCAGTGACCGTGGGTACCAGCTCAGTTCTGAGGCTGCTCAGGTACCCAGTTTCCAACTCCCCTACCTCCAGCTGTGATAACTCAAGATTTTTCTCACAAGCTTTTTTTTTTTTTTTTTTTTTTTTGGGGGGGGGTGTAGCTATCAATGAAGAACAGCAACTGTACAGGTACCTGGTTTCCAACTCAGAGACTAAGAGTAGGGAGGCTCCAGGTAGAAGCTCAAGCCCTCTCAAACTGGCTACTGTGTCCACCATCCTTAGCACAGAGACTCAAGCTAGGAATAGACAACTCCACCTACTGGAATAAAACAGAGTTCTGAGAGACTTTTCTATTCTCGCTCTTCTCATCTATTCTCCTCTACCCTTCCCACTCTGGCCCTCACAATCTCAACATACATGAAACCAAGAACTTTGCATGAAATTGGACTTTAAGAACTGAATCACCAGAATTTTTTTTAATATAGAGGAATGCATAGGCCCACCTCACCACCTTTTATTTTTTATTATTTTCATTCTCCCTTTCTTTCTTTCTTGTTTTATTTTTCTTCTTTTTTCTTCCTCCCTCTATCCCATTTTCAACCTCCAAACTTTTACTATTTATACATAGGGTAATTTTATGAATACTGATTAGAAATTTGAATTTATACATTCTTCTATAAATTACCCCTGTCTATTCATTACAGTTCTCCTCCAATTTACTAAGATAGATTAATCTCATACCCTCACTCCTTTCCGCCTTAACATAGCATTCTACCCCTGACCATCAGTTCTCTATACACCACCAGAAATGGTATGCCTTTTATGAAACTAATGACTATATTCTGAATAATAATTGAAGCCTACATCTGTAGACATAGAATCTAAATATAAATGTATTTATAATGGTTAGGCTTAGGCTTCGGCTTATGGTTAGATTTAGAGTTAGGATTTGATCTATGGTTAGGGCTAGGACTAAGGGTAGGGCAAGGGTTAGGACTAGGTTTAAGGTTAGGGTTATGGTTATGGTAAGGGATAGGGTTAGAACTAGTGATAGGCTAGTGTGAGAGTTAGAGTTAGGGCTAGGGCTAGAGTTATGTTTAGGGATAGGGCTAAGTTAGGGCTAGGTTTAGTGTTAGGTTTAGACCTCAGGTTAGGGTTAGAGTTAGGGTTATACGTAGGGTAACGGAGTGGGTTATAGCTAAGTTTTGGGCTAAGGCGAGGGTTAGTATTAGGGTTAGGGCTGGAGTTAGGGTTAGGGTTATGATTAAGGCTAGTCTTAGGGCTAGAATTAAGGCTAGTGTTTGTGTTAGTGTTAGGGCTAATATGAGAGCTAGGGCTAATGCCAGGTCTAGGGTTACAGTTAGGGATAGATTTAGTGTTAGGTTTATGGCTTGGTCCAGTGTAAGGTTTAGGTTTAGGGTAAGGGTTATTTTTAGATCTAGGGTTATTATTAGGGCCAGTTTCAAATTTAGGGTTTGGTTTATGTTAGAGGTAAGTTTTAGAGCTTGAATTAGCATTAGGTTTAGGGTGAGGGTTAATGACAGAATTAGGTTTAGGGTTTAGATGTGGTTTAGTGTAATGGATAGTGTTAAGGTTAGGCCTAATGTTTAGCATAAGGGTTAGGGTTATAATTAGGGTAATGGATAGGGTTAGTCCTAAGATTAGGGTTAGGGATATGTATAGGACTAGAGTTTTTGTTTAGGTTAGGGTTAGGTTTAAGTTTAGGGTTAAGGCTAGATTTAGGACTCGGATTAAGGCTAGGTTTTGGGTTAGGTTAGGGCTAGGGTTAAGGCTATGGGTAAGGTATGAAGTAGGGTTATGATTAGCACTAGTTATAGGGTTAGGGTTATGGCTAGGTCTAGTGTTAGGGTTAGGTTTATGGTTATGACAATATTTAGAGCTAGATTTAGTGTTAGGGTCAGAGTCAGTGTCCATATTACTTTTCAGGTTAGATGTAAGACTGGAATTAGTGATAGGTGTAGGGCTAGGTGTAAGGTTAGGGTTTGGTTTAGGTTAAGGGTTAGGATTAGGGATATGACTCAGTTTTGTTTTAGGGCTAGGGGTAGGGTTAGGGCTAGTTTTAAGATTAGTTTTAGGGTTAGGGCTAGTGTTAGTGTGAGGTTTAGGCTTAGGTTTAGGGTTAGATTTATAGTTAGGTTTAGATCTAGGTTTTGAGGTAGGGTGAAGGATAGGGCTAGTGTTAGGGCTAAGTTTAGGGCTAGGTTTAGGGTGATGGTAAGGGATTGGTTTAGAACTTGCTATAGGGCTAGCATGAGAGTTAGTGTTAGTCTTAGGGCAAGGGTTAGTGTTAGGGTTAGGCCTAGGTTTAGGGCTAGGGTTAATGTTAGGTTTAGGGTTAGGGTTAGGTTTAGGGTAATGGCTGGGATTACAGCTAGTTTTATGGCCTGGGTGAGGGTTAAAATTAGGGTAAGTGTTAGGTTTATGATTAAGGTGAAGTTTATGTCTAGGATATGGGCTAAGCTTTGTGTTAGGGGTAGAATTAGGATTAGAGTGAGGGCAACAGTCAGGTCTAGGGTTACAGTTAGGGATAGTTTAGGATTAAGTTTATAGCTAGGTCTATTTTAAGGGTTAGATTTATGGTTAGGGTCAAGTTTAGAGCTAGGGTATTATTAGGGTTAGGGTCAGGTTTAGGGTTAGGGTTAAGGTAAGGTTTAGGTTTAGGGTTCGAATTAGCAATATTGTTAAGGATAGTGTAATGATAGTTTTAGGTTTAGGGTTCAGGTTAAGTGTAGGGTAATTTATAGGGTTAAGGTTAGTTATAGGATTAGGGTTTGGCCTAGGGTTAGCATAAGGTTTAGGGTTATCATTAGATTAATGGATAGGTTAGAGCTAGGGTTAGGGATAGGGTTATGCTAAGGATTAGGCCTAGGCTTAGGCTTAGGCTTAGGGTTAGGGCTATGGTTAGGATTAGGATTAGCTTTAGGGTTAAAGCTAGGGTAGACCTTGGATTATGGCTAGGCTTTGCAATAGGTTAGGGCTACAGCTAATGTAAGAACTTGTTATGATTCAGGCTAGTTTTAGGGTTAATGTTAGGGATAGGTATAGTTTTAGAGTTAGTTTTAGGGTTGGGGTGGTGTTTAGAGCTAGGGTTACTTTTAGTATTAGGGTCAGTGTTCAGGTTAGTGTCATGGTTAGAATTAAAGCCAGAATTAGGTCTAGGGGAAGAGTTAGTGTTTGGCTTAGGCTAAGGTTATTGTTAGGGCTATGTCTAGGTTTTTCATTAGGTCTAGGGTTCGAGCTTTGGCTAGATTTATGATTAGGTTTATGTCTAGGGCTAGTGTTAGGGTTAGGTTTAGGTATAAGGTTACCAGAAGGGCTACTTTAGTGTTCAGTTAAGGGTTAGGTTCAGGTTTAGACCTACGATTAGTTTTAGGGTCAGAATAAGGGTCAGAGTTAGGGTTAGGATTTGGGTTATGGTTAGAGCTAGAATGAATGCTAGTGTGAGGACTTAGTAATAGGGTTAGGGTTTGTGTTAGTCTAAGGATTAGGGTTAGCATTAGGGTTAGGGTTTGGCTTAAGGTAAGGGATACGGTTGGAGCTAGGGTTAGGGCTTGGAATAGGGCAAGGTTTCGGTTAAAGCTAGGTTTAGGGCTTGGATTAGGTCTAGTATTGTGTTAGGTTTAGGGCTAGGCAATGGCTAATGTAAGAACTAGGGTTCCAATTAGGGTGAATTTTGGGGTTATTGTCAGGGGTTAAACATCTAGTGTTAGGATTAAGTTTAAGGTTAGGGTGATATTTAGAGTGAGTGTTAGTGTTAGGTTAATAGTCAGGGTTAGAGTTAGTTTTAGAGTTAGGGTCAGGATTCCAAATAAGGCTAGGGTTACTGTAAGGGTTTGGTTTAAGGTTAGGGTGGTGTTTAAAGCTAGGGTGGATGTTAGGATATGAGTCAGAGTCAGGGTTAGTATTCAGGTTAAGGTTAGGACTCGTATTTGGGCTAGGGTTAGGTCTAGGTGTAGTATTAGGATTTGGTTTAAGTTAAGGTTTAGTTTTAGGGCTATTACTCGTTTTTGTTTTATTGCTAGGGTTAGGGTTAGGGCTAGTTTCATGATTAGTGTTAGGGTTAATGCTAGTATTAATGTTAGGCTTAGGCTTAGGCTTAGTGTTAGAGTTAGAGTTAGAGTTAGAGTTAGATCTAGGGTTAGGATTAGAAATAAGGATTAGACAAGTGTTATGGCTAGATTTGTGGCTATGTTTAGGGCTTGGGTTAGGGTTAAGTTAAGGGATATGGTGAGAACTAGGGATAGTGCTAGTGTGAGACTTAGAGTTAGTCTTAGGGCTATGGATAGTGTTAGAATTAGGGATAAGGTTAAATTCAGGCTAGGATTAGGACTAGGGTTAGTGTTCAGCTTAAGTCTAATGTTACGGTTAAGGTTAGGATTAAGTTTATGGAAGGGATGGTGTTATAACTAGAATTAGTTGGAGGGTGAGGGTTAGAATTAGATTAGGGCTACGGTTAAGGTTAGGGTTATAATTACAGCTAGGTTTAGGGCTAGGACGAGGGCTAGGGTTTGTTTTAGGTTTAGGCCTAGGATTAGGGCTATGGTTAATATCAGGTCTTGGGTTATGTTTAAAGATAATTTTAGTGTTAGGTTTATGGCTACATGTAGTGTAAGGGTTAGTTTTAGGGTTAGGGTCAGGGTTAGAGCCAGAACTATTTTTACAGTCAGGGTCTCAGGGTTTGGGATAGGTTAAGTTTTAAAGTTAGGGCTCAAATTAGCATTAGGGTTAGGTTAGGTTAATGATAGGGTGAGGTTTAGAGTCTAGGTTTGGATAGGGTAATGGAATGGGTTAGGATTAGCAATAGGGTTAGGTTTAGGACTAGGTATAGCATTAGAGTTAGGGTTCTGTTTATGGCAATGAATAGGGTTAGAGCTAGGGTTAGGGATAGGGTTATGTTTATGATTAGGGCTAGGTTAGGGTTAGGATTAGGGTTAAAACTTGAGTGATGGGTTGGATTAGGGCTAGGTTTTGTGTAAGTTAGTGCTAGAGTTAGGGTTATGGCTAATGTAAGTACCAGGGTTATGTTTAGCGCTAAATTTGGGGTTAGAGTTAGGGTTATGTCTAGTCTTAGGTTTAGCTTTAGGATTAGGGTTATATTTAGAGCTAGGGTTAGTGTTATGGTCAGAGTTAGGGTCATGGTTAGTTTTAGTGTTCAGATTAAAACTCAAATTAGGGCTTGGTTTAGGGTAATTGTTTGGTTTAGGTTAAGGTTTAAGGTTATGGCTATTGTTCAGTTTTGTTTTAGGGCTAGGGCTAGGGTTAGGGCTAGTTTTAGGATTAGCATTAGGGTTAGGGCTAGTGTGAGAGTTAGAATTAGTGATAGGGCTAAAATTAGATTTAGGGTTTGGGATAGGGTTAAATTAGGGCTAGGATTATGGCTAGGGTTAGTGTTTAGCTTAGGCCTAGCGATAGGGTTAGGGTAAGGTTTAAGTTTAGGATAAAGAATGGTGTTATAGCTAGGTTTAGACGTGGGGTGAGGTTAGAGTTTAGGGTTAAGGCTAGGGTCGGAGTTAGGGTTATGCTTAAGGCTAGGTTTAGGACTAGGATGAGGGATAGTGTTCATTTTAGATTCAGGGCTAGGATTAGTGCTAGGGCTAATATCAGGTTAGGGTTATGGTTAAAGATATTTTTAGGGTTAGGCTTTTGGCTACATCTAGTGTAAGGGTTATGTTTAGGGTAAGGGTCAGGTTTAGAGCTCGGGGAATTATTAGGATTAGGATTTGGCTTAGGTAAGGATTTAGGTTTATGGCTCAAATTAGCATTAGTGTTAGGGTTAGGGTATAGTTAGGGTTTGGTTTAAGGTTCAGGTTTGGTTTAGAGAAATTGATACAGTTAGCTTTAGAGATAGGGCTAGGGTTAGGCTTAGGGTTAGCATTAGGGTAAGGCTTATGGTTAGGGTAATTGATAGGGTTAGAACTAGAGTTATGGTTAGAAATATGCCTTGAGTTAGGGTTAGAGTTAGTGTTAGAACTAGTTTTAGGGTTAAGTTTAGGGTTATGTTTAGCATAAAGGTTAGGTTTTGTGCTAGGGTTAGGGCTAGGTTTAGGGTTAATTCTAGGGATAGGATTACAGTAGGTTTAGGTTTATGGTGGTGTTCTGAACTAGATGAGTGTTAGGATATAAGTCAGGTAAAGGGTTAATTTTAAGATTATGATTAGGACTTGAATTAGGTCTAGGGTTAGATCTAGGTGGAGTGCTAGGGTTTGGTTTGTGTTAAGATTAGTGTTAGGCCTGTTGCTCGGTTTTGTTTTAGTGCTATGATTAGGGTTAGGGCTAGTTTTATGAATAGCTTTAGGGTTAGGGCTAGGGTTTTGGTTAGGTTTAGGTTTAAGGCTAGATTTAAGGGTTAGGGTTAGGGCTAGGTTTTTTGTTAGGTTTATGGCAACAATTAGGGCTAGGACTAATGTCAGATCTAGGTTTATAGTTAGTGATATTTTTAGGATTAGGTTTATGGCAAGGTCAAATTAAAGTGTTACATTTAGTGAAAGGGTCAGATTAAGATCTGGGGTATTATTAGGGTCAGGGTCAGGCTTTGGGTTTGGGTTTGGTTAAGTTTTAGTGTTAAGGCTCAAATTAGCATTAAGTTTAGAATTAGGGTTGGGGTAATGGATAGTGTTAGGTTTAGGGTTAGGTTCGGTTTAAGGTAATGGATATGGTTAGGGTTTGTGATAGGTTTAGGGTTAGGCCTAGGGTTAGCATTATGGTTATAATTATCATTAGGGTAATTTATAGGTTTATACCTAGGGTTAGGGCTAGGATAATGGTTAGGATTAGGGCTAGAGTTAGCGTTAGTGTCAGGGTTAGGGTGAGGGTTACACTTAAGTTTAGGTTTAGGGTACGGTTTAGGGTTTGAGTTAGGAATTTTGCTATGGCTAAGATTAATTTATGGTTTGGTCTAGGGTTATGGTCATGGTTAGTGTAATGGTTAGGGCTAGGGTTATCATTAGGGTTAGGGTAATAGGTTTAGATGTCAGGTTAAAGATAGTTTTAGGTTTAGGTTAGCATTAGGTTTAACTTTAGGATTAGGGTTAGCATTTGAGCTATCTTAGGTTTAGGGTTAGGGTTAGGTTAGGTTCACTGTTAGGTCTAGGTTTAGGTTTATGTTTAGAGTTAGGGTAGGTTTACCTTTTGGTCTAGTGTTATCATTAGGGTTAAGTTTAGGGTTAGAGTAAGGGATAGGGTTCAAGCTAGGCTTAGGGCTTGGGTTAAGTTTAGGATTAGCACTGGGTTTAGTTTTAGGGTTTGACCTTGGGTTAGTGTTATGGTTAGATTAAGTGTAAGGGTTAGAGATTGAGCTAGGTTTATGGCTAGGGTATGTGTTAGGTTTACAGTCTTGGCTAGGGTAGATTTACAGTTAGGTTAAGGGCTAGGGTAGCATTAGTTTTAGGGTTATTGTTAGCATAATGGATAGAATTAGAGCTAGGGTTTAGGCTATGGTTAGAGTTAGGATTAGGGCTAGAATTAGGGTGAGGTTTAGGGTTTGGGCTAGGGTTATTTTATGGTAAGTTTTAGTGTTTGAGCTAGGGTTAGGGCTAGAACGAGGGTTAGGGTTAGGGTTAGGTCTAAGTTTAGGTTTAGAGTTATGCTTAGGATTAGGTTTAGGGCTGTAATTCAGGCTGGGTTTTGTGTGAGGTTAAGGGCTACTGTTACGTATATGGGTAATGTAAGAGCTAGAGAAATGATTATGGCAATATTTAGAGTTCATCTAGTGTTAGGGTTAGTTTTTGACATAGAATAAGGTTTAGAGCTACGGTTTTTGTTAGGGTAAATGCCAGGGTACAGGTTAGGATTAGGTTTATGGTAAGGTCCAGAATGAGGACTAGGGTTAGGTCTAGGGGTAGAGTTAGTGTTTGGTTTAAGTTAAGGGTTATTGTTAGGGCTAAGGCTAGGGTCATGGCTATATTTAGGATTACATTTAGGTCTAGGGCTAGTGTTATTGTTAGGTTTAAGTTTAGGGTTAATTGTAGGGCTAGTGTTAGTTTTTGGATAAGGATTAGGGGCAGGTTTGAACCTAGGTTTAGTGTTAGGGTCAGAATAAGGGTCAGGGTTAGAGTTAGGGTTTGGGTTAAGTTTAGAGCTAGAATGAGGGTTAGGTTAGGACTAGTAATAGAGTTAGGGTTTGGGGTAGGCATAGAGTTAGTGTTAGGACTAGTGTAGCAATAGGGTGAGGGTTTGACTAAGTATAAGAAATAGAGTTAGAACTAGGACTAGGACTAGGTATAGGGTTAGGGTTAGAGCCAATGTTAGGATTAGGGTTAAAACTAGGGTTAGGCCTTGGATTAGGGGTAGGTTTTGTGTTAGGTTTAGGACTGTGGCTAATTTAAACTGGCATTACAATTAGGGCTAGTTTTAGTGTTAGGTTTAGGGCGAGGTCTAATGTGAGGATTAGGTTTATGGATAGGGTGATGTGTAGAGCTAGGGTTAGTGTTAAGGTCAGAGTCAGTGTTAGTATTAGTTCTAGGGTTAGGGTTAGGACTCGAATTAGGGCTAGGTTTAGGGCTAGCTGTAGGGTTAGGCTTAGGGTCAGTGAAATGGCTCAGTGTTGCTTTAGAGCTAGGGCTTGGGTTGGGGCTAGTTTTCAAATTAGAGTTATGGTTACGGCTAGTGTTAGGGTGTGGTTTAGGCTTAGGTTTAGAGTTAGATTAGAGTTAGGGTTAGATCTAGGTTTAGGGCTACAGCAAATGGTAGGGCTAGGGTTAGGGCTAGGATTTGAGTTATTATAAGGGATAGGATTAGAACTAGGGTCGGGGCTAGGGCGAGAGTTAGAGTTAGTGTAAGGATTAGATTTAGGGTTAGAATTAAGTCTTTATTAGAGCTAGAATTAGAGCTTGGGTTAGTATTAAGGCTGAGCCTAGGTTTATGGTTTGGGTTATGGTTATGGGTATGGTTAGGTATGATGTTATAGCTAGCTTAGAACTAGGGCGAGGGTTAAAATTAGGTTTATGTCTATGGCAGGGTTAGGTTTAGGATTAAGGCTAGGATTAGTCCTAGGATTAGGGCTAGAGTTTGTTTTAGCATTAGGGATTCATTATGGCTACAGCTAATGTTAGGTCTACGGTTATGGTTAGAGATAGTTTCAGGGTTAAGATCATTAAGGTTAGGATTAGGTTAATGGATATGATTAGGTTTAGGGTTCAGGTTAGGTTTAGGGTAATGTATAAGTTTAGAGTTAGGAATAGGTTTAGGGTTATCCTAGGGTTAGCACTAGAGTTAGGATTAGGATTAGGGTAATGGATAGGGTTACAGCTTGGTTTAGGGCTAGGTTTATGGTTTGGATTAAGGCTAGGTTTAGGGTTAGGTTTTGGGATACGTCAGGGGTTAGTGTTAGGGTTAGGGTTAGGTTTAGGGTAAGATTTAGGGCTAGAATTAAGGTTATGGTTAGGGTTAAAGGTAGTGTTATGACTCCAATTATGGATAGGTTTGGGCTTAGGTTAGGGTAAGGTTTGGGGCTACAGCCAATATAAGAACTAAGGTTATGATTAGAACTAGTTTTAGCGTTAGGGTTAGGGCTAGGTCTAGGGTTAGGTTTAGGTTTAGGTTTGGAGTGATGTTTAGAGCTAGGGTTAGTGTTAGGGGCAGAGTCGGGGTCAGGGTTTGTTTTAGGGTTAGGGATAGGACTCAAATTAGAGCTAGGTTTAGGGATAGGTGTAGGCTTAGGGTTTGGTTTATTTTAAAGGTTAGGGTTAGGGCTATGGCTAGGTTGTTTTGTAGGGCTAGGGCTAGGTTAGGGCTAGTTTTAGGACTAGCATTAGTGTTAGAGCTAGTGTTAGTGAGAGGTTTAGCTTGGGGTTAGTGTTATATTTAGAGTTAGGGTTTGATATAGGATTAGGGCTAGAGCTAGGGTTAGGGCTAATGTAAAGGCAAGTGATAGGATTATGGTAAGGGATAGGGTTAGAACTAGAAATAGGGCTAGGACGAGAGTTAGAGTTACTCAGGGCTAGGGTTAGTTTAGGTTTAGGGCTAAATTAGGGCTAGGATAAGGTCTAGTATTTTTATTAGGGTTAGGCCTAGTTTAGGCTTAGGTTTAGGTTTAGGGATAGGGTTAAAATTAGGGGAAGGGATGGGGTTTAAGCTAGAGTTAGGGCTAGGTCAAAGGTTAGAATTTCAGTTAGGACTGGGGTTATGGATTGATTTAGTAATAAGGGTAGGTTTAGGGCTATGTTGAGGGCTAGGGTTTGTTTTAGGGTTATGGCAAGAATTAGGGGTAGGGCTAGTGTCAGGTCTAGGCTTACATTAGGCATAGATTGAGGGTTAGATTTATGGCTAGGTCTAGTGTAAGGTTTCGGGTTAGGGTAAGGGTCAGGTTTAGAGCGAGGTTTATTTTTAGGGTTAGAATTAGGTTTCAGGTTTGGTTTACATTAGGGTTTAGGTTTAGACTTGAATTAGCATTAAGATTTGGTTAGGATAATGATAGGTTTTGGTTTAGGGTTCATGTTATGTGTAGGGTAATTGATAGGGTTAGAGTTAGCAAAATGGTTATGGTTAGGCCTAGGGTTAGCCTTAGGGTTATGGTTGTACTCATGGTAAGGGATAAAGTTAGGGCTAGTGTTATGGTTATTATTAGGGCTATAGTTAGGTTTAGGCCTCGGGTTAGGGTTAGCTTTAGGTTTAGGGTATGGTTTAGAGTTTAAACTATGGTTAGCACTAGGGCAAGGGTTAGGTTTAGGGTTAGGTCTAGGTTATATTTATGGTTAGGTTCAAGGTTAGTGATAAGATTAGGGCAAGAGTTATCATTAGGTTTAGGTTATTGGATAGGGTTTGATGTCGTGTTAGGGTTAGGGTTAAGATTAGGTTTAGGCTTAAGGTTATGGTTAGGGATTGGTTTAGTGTTAGGTTTAGGGTAATGGTTAGGGTTTGAGCAAGGGTTAGCTCTATGGCAAGGGTTAAGTTTATGGTTATGTCTAGGTTTAGGGTTAGGTTAGATATAGGGTAAGGTCTAGGGTTATCATCAGAGTTAGGGTTAGGGTTAGGGTAATGGGTAGGGTTAGAGCTAGGGTTAGAGCTAGGGTTATCATTAAGTTTAGGGTTACAGTTAGGGTAATATGTAGGCCTAGAGCTAGGGTTAAGGATAGGGTTAAGGTTAGTATTAGGGCTAGGGCTTAGATTAGATTTAGGCCATGGGTTAGTGTTAGGGCTAGGTTAAGTTTAAGGCTTAGGGATTGAGCTAGGGTTTGGACTAGGGCGAGGATTAGGGTTAGAGTCAGTGTGAGGGTTAGGGCTAGGGTTAGCATTGGGTTATGGTTAGGGTTAGGGTAATGGATAGAGTTAGATGTAGGTTTTGGCCTATGGTGATGGCTAGTTTCAGTGTTAGTGATATGGCTAAGTCTAGTGTTAGGGATATCTGTTTTGTTAGGATAAGGTTTAGAGCCAGGGTTTGTGTTAGGGTAATGGTCAGTGTTCAGTTTAGGGTTAGGTTTATTGTTAGGGCCAGCATTAGGACTAGGGTTTGGTCTAGGGGTAGGGTTAGTGTTTGGGTTAGGTTAAGGGTTGTTATTATTAGGGCTAGGACTAAGTTTCTGTTTAGGGCTAGGCCTAGAGTTATCACTAGATAATAGATGAAGTGTAGGTCTAGGTCTAGTGTTAGTGTAAGGTTTAGTTATAGGGATACAGGTAGTGCCAATGTTAGGAGTCGGTTTAGGTTTAGGGTCAGGTTTAGACCTATGGTTAGTGTTAGGGTCAGAATAAGGGTCAGGGTTAGTGTTAGGGTTTGGGATAGTGATAGAGCTAGATTGAGGATTAGGGTTAGGACTAGTAATAGAGTTAGGTTTTGGGTTCAGTTAAGAATTAAGTTTAGGACAAGAGTAGCTTTAGGGTTATAGTTTGGCTTAGGGTAATTGATAGGGTTAGCACTAGTGTTAGGGTTAGTGTTAGAGTTAGGGTTATGGCTGGGTTAGATTTAGGATTAGGGTTAAAGCTAAGGTTAGAGCTTGGATTAGGTCTAGGCTAGGTTTTGTGTTAGCTTTAGGGCTACGGCTAATGTAAGAACTAGGGTTACAATTAGGGCCAGTTTTAGGGTTAGTGTTACATCTAGGTTTAGTGTTGGGTTCAGTTTAGGGTTAGGGTTATGTTTAGGGTAATGGATAGGTTAGGGTGGTTAGGGTTAGCGAATGAGTTAGGGTTAGGCCAAGGGTTAGCATTAGGGTTAGGATTAGGGTTAGGGTTAGGGTAATGGATAAGGTTAGAGCTAGGGTTAAGGCTAGGGTTATGGTTAGTGTTAGTGTTGGGGTTAGTGTTAGGTTTAGGGATAGTGCAAGGATTAAAGTTAGGGTTAGGTTTAGGGTAAGTGTTAGGACTTGGTTTAGGTTTAGAGTTAGGGTTAAAGCTAGGGTTGAGGCTTGCATTAGGACTAAATTTTGGGTAACATTAGGGCTAATATTAGGGATATGGCTAATGTTAGAACTAGAGTTATGATTAGGGCTAATTTTAGGGTTATGGTTAGGGCTAAGTCTAGTTTTATGGTGAGGTTTAAGTTCAGGGTGATGTTTTGAGATACCGTTAGCGTTAGGTTCAAAGTCAGGGTCAGGGTTAGTTTTAGTGTTGGGGATAGGACTCAAATTAGGGGTAGGATTAGAACTAGATGTAGGGTTAGGTTTTGGTTTAGGTTGAGGGTTAGGGTTAGTGCTATGACTTGTTATGTTTTAGGGGTAACGATAAAGTTAAGGGTAGTTTTATAATTAATCTTAGTATTATTGCTAGTGATAGGGTGAGTTTAGGCTTAGGGGTACATTTAGTGTTAAGGTTAATTCTAGGGTTAGGGCTATAGCTAGGTTTGGGGCTAAGGTTAGGTCTAGTGTTTGGCTAATGGTAAGTGATACAGTTAGAACTAGGAATAGAGCTAGAGTGATAGTTAGAGTTAGTCTTAAGACTTGGAATAGTGTGAAGTTTAGGGATAAATTAGGGCTAGGAATATGTCTAGGATTGGTGTTAGGGTTAGGCCTAGGGTTAGGGCTATGTTTAAGATTAGGATTAGATTTAGGTTTAGGGGAAGGGATGGGGTTATAGCTAGGTTTATGTTTAGGGCGATGATTAAAATTAGGTTTAGGTATAGGGTTAGTTTTCTGTTAGAATTAAGGCTAGATTTGGGGTTAGGATGAGGGCTAGGGTTTGTGTTAGGGTTAGGGCAAGTTTTAGGGATAGGGATAATGTCAGGTTTAGGGTTATGGCTAGGGATAGTTATAGGGTTAGGTTCATGGCTAGGTCTAATGTTAGGTTTAGGGTAAGGCCTAGGTAAAGAGTAAGGTGTATTTTTAGGGTAAGGGTCAGGTTTCGGGTTTGTGTTAGGTTAATTATTAGGGTTAGTCCTCAATTTATCATTAGGGTTAGAATTAAGGTTAGGCTTATGGATAAGTTTAGGTTTAGGATTCAGGATAATATTAGGGTAATTGGTAGGTTTAGGGTTAGTGATAGGGTTAGGGTTAGGCCTAGGGTTAGCATTTGAGTTAGGGTTATTGTTAGGGTAATGAACAGCATTAGATCTAGGGTTAGGGCTAGGGTTTTGGATAGGATTCGGCCTAGAGTTAGGGTTAGGGCTAGGCCTAGGGTTAGGGTTTGGGTTAGGTTTAGGGTACAGGTTAGATTTTATGCTAGGGATAGTGCTATGGTGAGGTTTAGATTTAGGATTATGTCTATGGTTAGATTTAGGTAAGGTTAGGGTTAGTTTTAGGGTTAGGGCAAAGGTTATCTTTAGAGTTAGATTAAGGGATACCATTAGATGTCAGGTTAGGTTTAGGGGTAGTTTTAGCTTTAGGGTTACTGTTAAGGTTAGAGCTAAGATTATCATTTGAGTTAGGGTAATGGATAGGGTTAGATGTCAGGTTAGGGTAAGGGGTAGTTTTAGGTTTAAGGTTAATGTTAGGGTTTGGGCCATGGTTAGTGTTAGAGTCAGGGTTAGGGTTTTATCTAGGGTTAAGTCTACTATGAAGGTTAGGTTTAGGCTTAGGTCTAGGGTTAGGTTTACAATTAGGATTAGAGCTAGGGTTATCATTAGGGTTAAGATTCGGTTTAGGGTAATGGATAATTTTAGAGATAGTATTAGGGCTAGTGTTAACATTATGATTAGGGCTAGGATTAGCATTAGGTTTAGGGCTAGGGCTAGGGTTATGTTTAGGGTTCGGTTTTGGGTTTTATCTAGGGTTGGGTCTAAGGCGAGGGTTAGTGTTAGCGTGAGGGTTAGGCTTACGGTAAGGGATAAGGTTAGGTTAGGGTTAGGGTTACGCTTTGGGCTAGATTTAGACCTAGGATTAGAGCTAGGTTTTGTGTTAGGTTTAGAGCTAGTTTTAGTGCTATGGTAATGTAAGGGTTATGTTTACAGTTATGGCTAGGTCTAGTAGAAGGTTTAGGTTTCGTTTAGGGTCAGTTTTAAAGCTAGGGTTAGTGTTAGTGTCAGGGACTGTGTTTGGATTAGGGTTAGGGTTAGGGCTAGAGCCAGAATTAGGATTGGTTATGCCTAGAGATAAGGTTAGTCTTTGGCTTAGGTTAAGGGTTTCCATTAGAGCTAGGGCTAGTTTTTTGTTTAGGTCTTGGTTAAAGATATGGCTAGATTTATTATTAGGTTTTCTCTAGGGCTAGTATTATGGTTATGTTTAGATATAGGGTTACAGGTAGGGCTAGTGTTAAGGTTTGGTTTAGGTTCAGGGTCAGAATAAGGGTCAGGGTTAAGTTAGATTTTGGGTGATGATTATAACAAGAATGAGGGCTAGGGTTAGGACTAGTAATAGGGTTACGGTTTGGGGTAGACTAAGGATTAGTTTTAGGACTAGGGTTAGCATTAGTGTTGGGGTTTGGCTATGGTAAAATATAAGGTTAGAGCTAGGGTTAGAGCTAGGGTTCAGGTTAGAGTTAGGGATAGTGTTAGGTTTAGGGTTAGTGTGAAAGCTAGGTTTAGGTATCAGATTTGGACTAGGTTTTGGTTAGCATTATGTTTAAGGTTACGGCTCATGTATGATGTAGGTTTACGATTAGAATTAGTTTTAGAATTAGGGTTAGGACCAGGTCTAGTGTTAGATTAAGGTTTAGGTTTAGGGTGATCCTTAGAGGTAGGGTTAGTGTTAATGTCAGAGACAGGTTTAGGGGTAGATTTAGGGTTAAGATTAGGACTCAAATTAGGGCTAGTCTTAGGGCTAGATATAAGGTTAGGGTTTGGTTTAAGTAAAAGTTTAGGGTTAGTGTTATGGCTCAGTTTTGTTTTAGGTCTAAACCTATGGTTAGGGCCTGCTTTATAATTAGCATTACGGTTAGGGCTAGTGTTCGGGTTAGGTTTAGTTGTAAAATTAGGGTTAGATTTAGAGTTAGGTTTAGATCTAGGGCTAGAGCAAAATGTAAGATTAGGGCCAGGGTTATTCTAGGCTTTGACTAGGAATAAGATTATGGTAAGTGATAGGGTTAGAATTAGAGCTAGGTCTAGGGCAAGAGTTATAGTTAGTCTTAAAGCTAGGATTAGGGTTAGGTTTAGGATTAGGGCTAGGGTTAGTGTTAGGGTTCTTCCTGGGATTAAGGTTAAGGCAAGGCTTAATGTTGATGTTAAGGTTTAGGTTAGGTTTAGGGTAAGCAATGCAGTTATAACTAGGTTTAGGGCTAGGGAAGTGGTTAGAATTAGGGTTAGGGTTACGATTAAGGCTACGTTTTATTCTAGGATAAGATCTAGTGTTTGTGTTTGGGTTAGGGATAGGATTAGGGCTAGGGCTATTGTCAGGTCTAGGGTAACATTAGAGATAGGTTTCAGTTTGTTTATGGTTAGTTCTAGTGTAAGGGTTAGACTTAGGGTAAGGGTCAAGTTTTAAGCTATGTGTATTATTAGGGTCCTTATTTGGCTTAAGGTTTGGTTTAGGTTAATGTTTAAGTTTAGGACTCGGATTAGCATTAGGGTTTGAGTTAGGGTTAGGGTAATGAACAGGCTTAGGTTTAGGGTTCATGTTAGTTTTGGAATGGATAGGTTTAGGGATTGCGATAGGGTTAAGCCTAGGATTAGCATTAGGGTTAGGATTGTGGTTAGGGTAGTGGATAGAATTAGAGCTAGGTTTATGGCTAGGCTTATGGTTATGATTAGGGCTAGGGTTAGAATAGTTGATACAATTAGAGCTATGGTTAGGGCTATGGTTAGGATTAAAGCTAGTGTTAGGTTTGGGTTTGGGATACAGCTAGGGTTATGTTAAGGGTAAAGGTTAGGCTTTGAGCTAGGGTTAGGTCCAAAGCTAGGCTCAGGGTTAGGGTTAGGGCTAGGGTTAGGTTAAGGATTACACTTAGGGCTATGTTGAAGC
This sequence comes from Marmota flaviventris, assembly GCF_047511675.1. Classification (NCBI taxonomy): domain Eukaryota; kingdom Metazoa; phylum Chordata; class Mammalia; order Rodentia; family Sciuridae; genus Marmota; species Marmota flaviventris. The sequence continues at coordinate 41,844,608 of NC_092516.1, read as the reverse complement.
CTAAAATTAGGGCTAGGTTTTGTGTTAGTTTAGGCCTATGGTTAGGGCCATGGGTAATGTAAGAGCTAGGGTTATGATTAGGGCTAGTTTTAGGGTTAGGGTTATGGCTCGATCTAGTATTATGATTAGGTTTTGTTTCGAGTGAGCTTTGGAGCTAGGATTATGTTAGGGTCAGGGCCAGTGTTCAGGTTAGAGTTAATGTTGGGTTTAGTGCCAGAATTAGGACTAGGGTTAGGTCTAGAGGTAGGGTTAGTGTTTGGGTTAAGTTACGGGTTATTGTTAGGGCTAGGGCTAGGTTGTTGTTCATGTCTAGGGCTAGAGATATGGCTAGATTTAGGATTAGGTTTAAGTCTAGGGCTAGTGTTAGTTTAGGTTTAAGTATAGGATTACTGGTAGGGCTAATGTTAGGGTTCAGTTTCAGGTTAGGGTTAGGTTTATACCTGCTGTTAGTATTAGGGTCAGAATACGTGTCAGGGTAAGGGTTTGGGTTTGGGTTAGACCTGGAATGAAGGTTAGGTTTAGGCCTAGTAATAGGGTTAGGGTTTGGGTTAGGCTGAGAATTAGGGTTAGGACTAGGGTTAGCATTAGGTTTAGGGTTTAGCTTAAGGTCATGGATAGGGTAAATCTAGGGTTAGATCTAGGGTTAGGTTATGAATTAGGGCTAGTTTTAGGGTTAGGCTTAAACTAGGGTTAGCACTCAGCTTAGGGCCAGGTTTTGGGTTAGTTGGGGCTAGTGTTAGGCCTACAAGTAATGTATAAACCAGGGTTATGATTAGGGCTACTTTTTGGGTAAGTGTTATGGCTAGATCATGTGTGAGGTTTAGGGTTACCATTTTCGTGATGTTTAGAGCTAGGGTTAGTGTTAGGGTCAGGGTCAGTGTTCGGGTTATAGTTAGGGTTATGGTTAAACCCAGAATTATCATTAGAGTTAGGTCTAGGTGTAGGATTAGTGTTTGTGTTAGGTTAAGGTTTATCATTAGGGCTAGGGCTAGGTTTTTGTTTAGGTGTAGGGCTAGACATATGGCTAGAATCAGGATTAGGTTTAGGTCTAGGGCTAGTGTTACGTTTAGGTTTAGGTATAGGTTTATTGCTAGTGGTAGTGTTAGGGTTTGGTTTATGTTTAGGGTCAGGTTTAGACATACTGTTCCTGTCCTGTTAGGGTCAGAATAAGTGTCAGGGTTAGGTTTAGGGTTTGGGGTTATGGTTAGAGCTAGAATGAGGGCTAGGTTTAGGACTAGTAATAAGTTGAGGGTTTGGGTTAGGCTATAGATTAGGGTTAGGTTTTTGGCTATATTTAGTGTAAGTGTTAGGTTTCAGGTAGGGGACAAATTAAAACTAAGGGTATTATTAGGGTCAGCTTCAGGTTTAGGAATTTTTTTAGGTTAGGGTTTAGGTTTAGGGCTCGAATTAGCATTAGGGTTTGGTTTAGGGTAATGATAGGTTTTGGTTTAGGGTTCAGGTTAGATTTAGCATAATGGATAGGATTACGGTTGGGGATAAGGTTAGATTTAGGCACAGGGTTAGCATTATACTTAGGGTTATGTTTAGGGTAATTGATAGGGAGGCTAAATTTAGGGCTAGGGTTATGGATAAGATAAGGGCTAGGGTAAGTGTTAGGGTTATGGGTTTGTTTTGTGTTAAGTTTAGGGATAGAATTACGGCTAGGGCAAATGTCAGGTCTAGGATTTTGGCTTGCGTTAGTTTAGGGTTAGGTTTATGGCTAGGTCTAGTATAAGGATTAGGTTTAGTGGTAGGTTCAGGGTTATAGCTAGGTATATTATCATGGGAAGGGGCAGAGTTATGGTTTGGGTTGGGTTAAGGTTTAGGGTTAGGGCTTGAATTAGCATTAGGCCTAGAGTTAGGATAATGATAGGATTAGGTTTAGGGTTCAGGTTAGGTTTAGGTTAATGAAATAGTTTAGGGTTAGGGACAAGTTTAGGGTTAGGCCTAGGGTTACCTTAGAGTTATGGTTATGATTAGGGTAATGGATAGGGTTAGAGCTAGTGATAGGGCTTGGGTTATTGTTAGAATTCTGGCTAGGGTTAGGGTGAAGTTTAGGACTATGTTCTGGGTTAGGGTTAGGTTTAGGGTTACGTTTAAAGCTAGGGTTAAGGCTCGGATTAGGGCTTGGTTTGGGGTTTGATTAGGGCTAGGATTAGGGCTATGGTAATGTACGAACTAGTGTTGCAATTAGTGCTAGTTTTAGGGTTAGGGTTAGGGCTTGGTCTAGTGTTATGTTTAGGTTTAGAGTTAGGGTGATGTTTAGAGCAAGAGTTATTGTTAGGGTTAGTGTCAGAATCAGGGTTAGGTTAAGAGTTAGTGTTAGAACTCAAATGAGGGCTAAACTTAGTAGTAGTTGTATGGTTAGGGTTTGGTTTAGGTTAAAACGCTCAGTTTTGTTTTAGTCCTATGGTTAGGTTTAGGGCTAGTGTTAGTGTTAGGCTTAGGCTTAGTGTTAGGGTTAAATTTGGAATTAGGGTTACACCTAGGGTGAGGGCTAGAACTAAGGATAGGGCAAGGGTTATGGCTAGGTTTAGGGTTAGGTTTAGTGATATGGCTAAATTAGGTCTAGAATTAGGGCTAGGTTTAGTGTTTAGTTTAAGCCTAGAGTTAGGGTTAGGGTTAGGGTTAGAGTTTAGAGTTAGCATTTAGAGTTTAGGTTTAGCGTTTGGGCAAATTTTGCAGTAAAGGATGATTTTATAGCTAGGTTTAAGGTAGGGTGAGTGTTATAATTAAGGTTAGGGCTGTGTTTAGGGTAAGGGTTATGATTAAGCCTAGGTTTAGGGCTAGGATGAGGGCTAGGAATTTCTTTTAGGGTTAGGGCTAGGATTAGTGCTAGGGCTAATTTCAGATCCAGAATTATGGTTAAAGACAGTTTTAGGATTAGGATTATGGGTACGTCTAATGTAAGGGTTAAGTTTAGGGTTAGTGTCAGGTTTAGAGCTAGGGGTATTATTAGGGTCAAGTCCGGGTTAGGGTTTGGGATAGGTTAAGTTTTAAAGTTAGGGCTTGAATTAGCATTAGGTTTAGGGTTATGGTTATGGTAATGGATAGAGTTAGAAATCAGTTTAAGGCTAGGGTTATGGTTATGATTAGTGCTAGGTTTGGGGTTAAGTTAGTGCTAGGGTTAGGTTTATGGCTAATGTAAGTACTAGGGTTATGATTACAGCTAATTTTATTGTTTTAGGGCTAGGTTTATAGTTAGGTTTAGGTTTAGGTTTAGGGTGATATTTAGACCTCGGGTTAGTGTTATGGTCAGAGTAAGGGTCAGGGTTAGTTTTAGGGTTTGGCTTAAAACTCGAATTAGGGCTGGGGTTAGGGTTAGTTATAGGTTTAGGGCTTGGTTTAGGTTAAGGGTTATGGTTAGAGCTTTGGCTCAGTTTTGTTTTAAGGCTAGGATTAGGAGTAGTGAAATTTTTAGGATTAGTGTTAGGGTTAGGGCTCTTCTTAGATTTAGGCTTAGGCTTCGTTTTAGGGTTAAATTTAGAGTTAGATTTTTATCTAAGGTTAAGGATAGGGCAAGGGTTAGGACTAGAATTTGGGATAGGGTTAGTTTTATGGGAAGGAATAGGATTAGAATGAGTGATAGGGCCAGTGTGAGAGTTAGAGTTATTCTTAGGGCTAGGGTTATGGTTAGGGTTAGGGATAGGGCTAAATTATGGGTAGGTTTAGGCTTAGGGATAGGGTTAGAGTTAGTTTTAGAATTAGCATCAGGGTTTGGGCTAGTTTTAGGCTTAGGCATTGAGTTAGGGTTAGATTTAAAGTTAGGTTTTGATCTAGTGTTAAAGCTAGGGCTAAGGATAGGGCAATTGTGATGAAAAGGGTGAGGGTTAGAGTTAGGCTTATGATTAGGGTAAGGGATGTGGTTTTGGCTAGGTTTAGGGCTATGGCAAAGGTTAGTATGAGGGTTAGGGATAGAGTTACAGTTAGGGTTATGATTAAGGCTAGGTTTATGGCTAGGTGTAGGTTTAGGGTTTGTGTTAGGGTTAGAGATAGTATTATGGCTAGGGCTAATATCAGGTCTAGGGTTATAGTTAGGGCTAGATTTAGTGTTAGGTTTATGGCTTCGTCCAGTGTAAGGATTAGGTTTAGGGTAAGATTCAGGTTTATATCTAGGGTTATATTTAGGTTCACGGTCAGGTTTAGGGTTTGGGTTATGTTAGGGTCTCGGTTTAGGGTAATGACAGGGTTAGTTTTAGGGTTCAGGTTTGGTTTAGTGTAATGGATAGGGTTAGGGTTAGGCCTAGGGTTAGCTTAAGAGTTAGAGTTATTGTTAGGGTAACGGAGAGGTTTAGACCTAAGTTTAGGGCTAGGGTTATGTATAGGATTAGGGCTAGTTTTGGGTTAGGCTTAAGTTTAAGTTTAGGGTTAAAGCTAGGTTTACTACTCTGTTTAAAGCTAGGTTTTGGGTTAGGTTTAGGGCTAGGGTTAAGGCTATGGCTAATGTACGAAGTAGGGTTATGATTAGTGCTAGTTATAGGGTTAGGGTTAGGGCTAGGTCTAGTGTTAGGTTGAGGTTTATGGTGATGATGATGTTTAGAGCCAGGGTTAGTGTTAGGGTAAGAGTCAGGGTCTGGGTTAGATTTCGGATTAGGGTTAGGACTGGAATTAAGGTATGGTTAGGGCTAGGTGTAGGGTTAGGGTTTTGTTTAGGATAAGGGTTTGGGTTACGGCTATGGCTCGGTTTTTGTTTTAGGGCTAGAGATAGTGTTAGGGCTAATTTTAGGGTTAGCATTAGCATTAGGGCTAGTGTTAGGTTTAGGTTTAGGCTTAGGTTTAGGGTTATATTTAGAGTTAGGGTAAGATCTAGGGTTATGGCCTGGGCCATGAATAGGGCCAGGGTTACACCAAGGGTTAGGGTTAGGATTAGGGTTCTAGTAAGGGATAGGGTTGGAACTAGATTTAGGGTGAGAGTTAGACTCAGAGTTAGTCTTTGGGCTAGGATTAGGGTTAGGGTTAGGGATAGGGCTAAATTAGGGCTAAGATTAGGGCTAGGGTTAGTGTTAGGTTTAGGCCTAGTGTTTGGGTTAGGGATAAAATTAAGGCTAATTTTAGGGCTAGGATAAGAGCTAGGGTTTTCATTAGGGTTAGGGCTAGAATTATGGCTAGGGTCAATATCACGTCTAGGGTTAAGGTTAGGAATAGTTTTAGTGTTAGTTTTATGGCTAGGTCTAGTGTAAGGGTTAGGTAGGGTAAGAGTCAGGTTTATAGCTAGGGGAATTATTATGCATCATGGTTAGTATTAGGGTTTGGTTTACATTTGAGGTTAGGGTTAGGGCTTGAAATAGCATTCGGTTTAGGGTTAGTGTAATAATTGGATTAGGTTTAGTTTCAGGGTAGGTTAGGCTGATAGGTTTGGGGAAAGCGATAGGTTTAGGGTTAAGCCTAGGGTTAGCATTATGGTAAGGGTTATGTTTAGGGTAATGGATACAGTTAGAGTTAAGGTTAGGGCTTGGGTTATGGTTAAAATTAGGTCTTGTGTTAGGGTTAAGGTGAGGGTTAGAACTAGGATTAGGTTTAGGGTTATGTTTAGCATAAGGGTTAGGTTCTGAGCTATGGTTAGGGATAGGCTGAAAGTTAGGTTTAGAATTAGGTCTAGTGATAGGATTATGGTAAATTTTGGGTTAGCGTTGGTGTTAGGGTTAGACCTAGGTTTAGTGTTATGGTCAGAATAAGGATCAGGGATAGGGTTAGGGTTTGGGATAGTGTTAGAGATGAAACAAAGGCTAGGGTTAGGACTATTAATAGGGTTAGGGTTTTGGTTACTTTAAAGACTACAGATAGTTCTAGGGTTACTCTTCGGTTTAGGATTTCACTTAGGATACGGGATTGATTTAGATCTAGGGTTAGGACTATTTTGAGAGTTAGAGTTAGAGTAAAAGCTAGGTTTAGGGCTCATTTTGTGTTATGTTTAGGGCTAGGATAGGGCAACAGGTAATGTAAGAACTAGGGTTGCCATTAGGGTTAGTTTTAGGGTTAGGGTTAGGGGTAGTTTGAATTCTAGTGTTAGGTTTAAGGTTAAGGTGATATTTACAGCTACGGTTCTTGTTAGTATAGGAGTCAGGGTCAGGGTTAGTTTTAGGGTTAGTGTTAAGACTCGAATTAGGGCCATTGTTAATATTAGTGTTTGGTTTGAGTTTAGAGCAGTGTTTAGATCTAGGGTGAGTGTTAGGATATGAGTCAGTGTCAGGGTTAGTTTTAAGGTGAGGCTTAGGACTCAAATTAGGGCTAGGTTTAGGTCTAAGTGTAGTGTTAGTTTTTGGTTTAAGTTAAGGTTCAGGGTTAGGGCTATTGCTCGGTTTTGGTTTACTGCTAGGATTGGGTTAGGGCTAGTTTTACTATTATAATTAGCATTAGGGCTAGTGTTAGTGTTCGGCTTAGGCTTAAGTTTAAGGTTAGATTTAGAGTTAGGGTTAGGGCTGGGACTAAATTTCCGGTAAGTGTTCAGGCTAGTGATAGGTTTATGGTAGCAGTTAGGGATAGAATTAGGGCTAGGGCTAGGGCAAGAGTTAGAGTTAGTATTAGGGCTAGGGTTAGGATAGGGTTAGAGATAGAGCTAAATTAGGGCTAGGATTGGGGATAGATTTTTGTGTTTAGCTTAAGCCTAGGGTTAGGGTAAGGGTTCGGTTTAAATTTAGGGTAAGGGATGACATTATAGCTAGGTTTAGAGGGAGGGTGATGGTTAGAATTAGGGTTAGGTGTAGGGCTAGAGATAGGGTTAAAATTAAGGCTAGGTTTAGTACAAGAATGAGGGCTAGGTGTGTTTATAGAGTTACGTCTAGGATTAGGGCTAGGGCTAATTTCAGGTCCAGAATTATGGTTAAAGATAGTTTTAGGTTTACGTTTATGGCTAAGTCTAGGTTAGTGTTAGGTGTTGGGTTATGGTCAAGTTTAGAGCTAGGGGTATTATTAGGGTCAAGGTCTGAATTAGGGTTTGAGATAGGTTAAGGTTTCAATTTTGGTCTTGAGTTAGTTTTAGGATTAGTGTTAGGGTAATGATAGGGTTAGGTTTAGGATTCAGGTTAGGTTTAGGGTAATGGAAGAGTTAGGATTCGGGATAGGGTTAGGTTTATGCTTAGGGTTATCATTAAGGTTTGGGTTATGGTTATGTTAATGGATAGAGTTAGAGATCAGTTTAAAACTAAAGTTATGGTTACAATTAGGGCTAGTGTTAGGGTTAGGTTAGGTTTAAAGCTAGGGTTAGGGCTCTGATTAGGGCTAGGTTTTGGGTTATGTTAGGGCTAAGGTTAGGGTTGCAGCTAATGTAAGTACTAGGTTTAATTTTAGGGCTAGTTTTAGGGTTTGAGTGCTAGGTTTAGTGTTAGGATTAGGTTTACTGATACGGTGATGTTTAGAGCTGGAAGTGTTAGGGTCAGTGTCAGGTTCAGGGTTAGTTTTAGGGTTCGGCTTCCAACTCAAATAAGTCTAGGTTTAGGTCTAGGTGTGAGGTTAGGGTTTGGTTTAGGTTAATGTTTAGGGTTAGAATTATGGCTCAATTTTGTTTTAGGGCTAGGGGTAGCGTTAAAGCTCATTTTAGGATTAGTGTTATGGTTAGGGCTAGTGTTAGGTTTAGGCTTAGGCTTCGGGTTAAGGCTAGTTTTAGAGTTATGTTTTGCCTAAGGTTAGTGCTAGGGATAAGTATTGGGAAAGGGTTAGCACTAGGGTTAGGGCTAGGGTTAGGTTTATGGTAAGGGATAGGGTTAGAATCAGTGATAAGGCTAGTATGAGAGAGTTAGTCTTAGGGCTAAGGTTAGGGTTAGGTTTATGGATAGGGCTAAATTACGGCTAGGGATATGATAGGGCTAGGGTTAGGGCTAGTTTCAGGATTAGACTTAGGCATCAATTTAGGGTTAGATTTAGAGGTAGATTTTGATCTAGGGTTAGGGCTAGGGCTAAGAATAAGGCAAGGGTTGCCACTAGGGTTAGGGTTAGAGTTAGGGTTTAATTTAGAGTAAGGGATGTGGTTATAGCTAGGCTTAGGGCAAGGTCGAGGGTTAGTATTAGGGTGAAAACTAGGGTTAGAGTTAGGGTTATGGTTTAGGCTATGTTTAGGGCTATGGTGAGGACTAGGATTTGTTTTAGGGTTAGGGATAGTATTAGGGCTATGGCTAATGTCAAGTCTTGGGTTACAGTTAGGGATAGATTTAGTGTTAGGTTTATAGCTTGGTCCAGTGTAAGGGTTAGGTTTTTGGTTAGGGTCAGGTTTAGATTTAGGGTTATTTTTAGAATCTGGGTCAGGATTAGTGTTTGGGTTAAGTTAGTGTTTAGGTGCAAGGCTCAAATTAGTGTTAGATTTAGGGTTAGGGTAATGACAGGGTTAGGTTTAGGGTTTAGGTTTGGTTTAGTGTTATGTATAGGGTTAGGGTTAGGCCTAGGGTTATCAGAAGTGTTAGGGTTATCATTAGGGTAATGGATAGGGTTATCCCTAAGGTTAGAGCTAGGATTATGTATAAGATTAGGGCTAGTGTTTGGGTTAGTGTTAGATTTAAGTTTAGGGTTAAAGTTAGATTTAGGACTAAGATTAAGTCTAGGTTTTGGGTTTGGTTAGGGCTAGGGTTAAGGCTACCACTAATGTATGAAGTAGGTTTATGATTACAGCTAGTTATAGGTTTAGAGTTAGGTCTAGTTCTAGTGTTAAGGTTATGTTTATGGTGATGATGATGTTTAGAGCTAGGGTTAGTATTAGGGTCAGAGTCAGGGTCAGGGTTAGTTTTCTGGTTAGGGTTAGACTATAATTAGGGATAGGGTTAGGGCTAGGTGTAGGGTTAGGATTTGTTTTAGGTTGAGGGTTAAGGGTAGGTTTATGACTTGGTTTTGTTTTAGGGCTAGGGGTAGGGTTAGGGCTAGTTTTATGATTAGTCTTAGGGTTAGGACTAGTGTAGGTGTGCGATTTAGGCTTAGGTTAAGGATTAGGGATAAGAGTATAGTTGTGGTTAGGTTTAGACATAGGTTTAGGGTTAAACTTAGAGTTAGGTTTAGATCTAGGTTTTGTGATAGGGCTAAGTATAGGTCTAGGGTAGGGCTACGTTTAGCGCTAGGTATATGGTGATGGTAAGGGATAGGTTTACAACTAGGTATAGGGTTAGTTTGAGTGTTAGAGTTAGTCTTAGTGCTAGGGTTAGGGTTAGGGATAGGGCTAAATTAGGGCTTGGATTAGGTCTAGGGTTAATGTTAGGGTTAGGCCTAGGGTTATGGCTAGGTTTAGTGTTAGGTTTAGGATTAGGTTAAATTTAGGGTAAGGGATGGCAATATAGCTAGTTTTAGGAATAGGGTGAATATTAGGTTTAAGGATAGGGTTAACCTTAGGGTGAGGTTTATGATTAAGATGAGGTTCCTTGCTAGGATGTGGGCTAAGTTTTGCATTAGGGTTAGGGCTAGAATTGAGCTATGGCTAATGTCAGGTCTAGGGTACGGTTAGGAATAGTTTTAGGGTTAGTTTTATGGCTAGGTGTATTGTAAAGTTTATGTTTCATGTTAGGGTCAGGTTTAGAGCTATGGGTATTATTAGAGTCAAGGTCAAGATTAGGGTTGGGGTTAGGTTAAGGTTAGGTTTAGGGGTCAAATTAGTCTTATATTTAGAGATTGGGTAATGACACAGTTAGATTTAGGGTTCAGGTTTGGTTTAGGTTAATAGATAGGATTAAGGCTAGTGCTAGGATTAGGTTCTGCCGAGGGTTAACATAAGGATTATAGTTATCTTAGGGTAATGAATAGGGTTAAAACTAGGCTTAGGGCTAGGGTTATGGTTAGGATTAGGTATAGGGTTAGGCTTAGGGTTATAGTTAGGGCTGGGGTTATTGTTAAGGTTAGCTTTAGGTTTAATGCTAAGGTAGGGTTCGATTAGGGCTAGGTTTTGTGATAAGTTAGAGCTATGGCTAATGTAAGAACTAGTGTAATGATTAAGACTAGTTTTATGGTTAAATTTAGGGCTAGATGTAGTTTCAGGGTTAGTTTTAGGGTTAGGGTGAAGTTTAGAGCTAGGGTAATTGTTAGTGTCAGGGACAGTGTTCAGGTAGAATAATGGTTAGGGTTAAAGCCAGAATTAGGAGTAGGGTGAGGTCTAGAGGTAGGGTTAGAGTTTGGGTTAGGTTAGGGTTATTGTTAAGGCTAGGTATAGTTTGTCTTTAGGTCTAGAGCTATAGTTATAGCTAGATTTGGGATTAGGTTTAGGTCTAGGGCTAATGTTAGGGTTAGGTTTAGGTGTAAGGTTACCAGTAGGGCTAGTGTTAGGGTTCAGTTTAGGGTTAGGTTTAGATTTAGAGCTAAGATTAGTGTTAGGGTCAGAATAATGGTCCCGGATAGGGTTAGGGTTTGGGTTATGGTTCGATCTAGAATGAAGGCTAGGGTTAGGACTAGTTATAGAGTTAGGTTTTGGTTAGGATAAGGATTAGTGCTAAGAATACAGTTAGCCTTAGGGTGAGGGTTTGGCTTAGGGTAAGCTATAGGGTTAGAGCTAAGGTTAGGACTAGGTTTAGAGTTAGGTTTATGGTTAAAGCTCGTGTTAGGGCTTGGATTAGGGATAATTTTTTATTAGGTTTAGGGCTAGTGTTATGGTTATGGCTACTGTAAGAAATGAGGTTACAATTAAGGTTAGTTTTAGGTTTAAGTTTAGGGCTAGGCCTACTGTTAGGGTTAGGTTTAACGCTAGGGTGATATTTAGAGCTAGGTTTAGTGTTTGGATATGAGTCAGGGTCATGGTTAGTTTTAGGGTTAGGGTTAGGTTTCAAATTAGGGCTAGGGTTAGGGCTTGTGTAGGGTTAGGGTTTGGCCTAGGGTAAGGGTTAGTGTTAGGAGTATGGCTCAGTTTTGTTTTAGGGCTAGGGCTAGGGTTAGGGTTAATTTTAGGAATAGCATTAGGGTTAGAGCTAATTTCAGTGTTATGCTGAGGCCTCAGTTTAGGTTTAGTTTTAGAGATAGGTTAGGGCTTGGGCTAAGGATTATGACCAGGGTTAGGGCTTGGGTTAGGGTTATGGTAAGGGATAGGGTTAGTTTTAGAGATAGGTTTTGATCTAGAATTAGTGCTAGGGCAAGGGTTATGACTAGGGTTAGGGCTTGCGTTAGGTTTACGGTAAGGTATATGGTTAGAGTAGGCATAAGTCTTGTGTGAGAATTATACTTAGTCTTAATTGTAGGGTAAGAGTTAGGATTAGGAATAGGGCTATATTAGGGCTAGGATTAGGGCTAGGTTTAATATTAGTGTTAGGGCAAGTGTTAGGGTTATGATTAGGGCTAGGGCTAGGGTTAGGGTTTGTGTAAGGGTTAGGATTTAAGAATAGGGTTAGGGCTAGGGGGATTGTTAGGTTGAGTGTTAGGTCTAGGTTATGGTTATGGTTATGATTAGGCTTTGGGTTTTGATTAGGGCTTGGGATTTTATTAGGGTTAGGGCTAGTTTTAGTGTAATGTATTGGATTAGATGTAAGATTAGATTTAGGGTTAAGTTTAAGTTATGGTTAAATTTAGGTTCAGGGATAGGTTTAGTTTTTATTTATGGTAATGTTTAGGGTTAAGTTTATGGCAAGGATTAGGTTTAGAGTTAAGTCGAGGGTTAGGATTAAGATTAGGGTTATGGATAGGGTTAGGTTTAGGGCTAGGGTTATTATTAGGGTTAGGGTAATGTTAGGTTTAGAGCTAGGGTTAGTAATAGGGTTAAGTTCAGGATTAGGGCTAGGGCTAGGTTTATGTTTACGTATAGGCTAGGGTTATGTGTAGGCTAAGGGTTAGGCTTTGAGCTAGGGTTATGTCTAAGGCAAGGGTTAGGGTTAGGGCTACATTTAGGATTATGGTTATTTTTAGGGTAGGATTAGGCCTCAGAATAGTGGTAGGTTTTGTGTTAGGTTTAGGCCCAAGGTTAAGGCTATGTGTAATATAAGATCTAGGATTCTGATTAGAGCTAGTTTTAGGGTTAGGGTTATGGCTATGTCTACTGTTAGTTTTAGGTTTTGGGTTAGGTTCAGGTTTAGAGCTAGCTTTAGTGTTAGTGTTAGGGTCAGTGTTCAGGTTAGAGTTAGGTTTAGGGTGAAAGCCAGAATTAGGACTAGGTTTAGGGCTAGAGATAGGGATAGTGTTCACTTTAGGATAAGGATTATGTTAGGGCTAGGGCTCAGGTTTCTTTAGATCTAGGTCAAGAATAATGGCTATATTTGAGGATTAGGCTTAGGTCTAGGGCTAGTGTTACGCTTAGGTTTAGGTATAAGTTTACTGGTAGAGCTAGTTTTAGGGTCTGGTTTAGGGTTAGGGTCAAATTTAGACTGAGCATCTGTGTTAGGGTAATGATTTGAGTTAAGGTTAGAGGTAGAATGAGAGCTAGGGTTAGGATTAGTAATAGGGTTAGGGTTTGGATTAGACTATGGATTAGGATTAGGACTGAGGTTAGCATTATGGATAGGGCTTGGCTTACAGTAAGTGATAGAGTTAGAGCTAGGGTTAGGGCTAGGTTTAGAGTTAGGGTTAGGGCTGGGGCTAGGTTTAGGTTTAGGTTTACATCTATGGTTAGGACTCAGGTTAGGGCTACTTTTTCTGTTAGGTTTAGGGAGTATCAAAGAAATCTGACCAAATAATGTGGGGAGGTAGTTCAGTACATGTATATTTCCCTGTTATCTCCAACAGTGCTTTCGGATAAAGATGTTTTTGTATGCTTCAGCTTTGGGAAACGTTCACAAGGAAGAAACCAGAGTGCACACATAGAAATGATTAGGTGTGTGCAGTTTTAAGCACAAGCACCAACCCTGTTTGATTTCAAGTTCCATTTCCATTTACACGTATAGGTCAAAATGAAGGAAACCTTAAAATACAAACTGTTCCTGACAGCAAACCATTGAAAGGATAAGGTGCAAACATGGGGAAAATAGTAAGAATAGGTAAAAGACAAATTATGCCAAGTATCAATTGAATTTGAACAAAACTCACTCTAACACTAGATCTAACCCATCCCTAAACTAATTCTAACCTGCTTAGAGTACCTATGATCATAGAAGTCCCAAACTTGGGGAGCCTAAAGGCACAACTTAACAGATGAATATTATGCAGTATCAAGGAAATTTGATGAAAATTGGGGGAGGTATTTTAGTACATTCATATTTTCCTGTTTTTTTTTTTTTTTTTTTCTTAAAGTGCTCATGGATAAATTGTTTTTCATGCTTCAGCTTAAGGTATTTTCACAAAGAAAAACCAAAGAGTGCCCACAGAGGACTGATTGAGTGTTTGAATTTTCATGCAGCTAGCAACAACACTGTTTGATTTCCAGCTCCATTGCATTCACACCTATAGAACCTAAGTAAGTGAAACCTAAAAATTCAAACTCTTCCTGACACTGAACCATTGAACATTGAAGGCCCAAACTTGGGGAACCTACTAAGGCTAGGTCAAGGATGAATCCTGTACAGTATCAAATTAATCCAACCAAAAAAATTTGAAGCTCTTTCATTACATGGGTATTCTGCTTGCTCCTAATGCACCCAGAGATAAAGCCGTTACTTTCTACTTCATCTTAGTTCTACTTCCATGGCAAACACCAGATTATGCTCACTGAAAATCGATAGATTGTGTGAAGACTCAAGCAGCTAGCCCAAACCCTGTTTGATTTCCAGCTTTTTTTCATTCACCTCTACAAGGAAAAAAAGAAGAGAAACATGAAAATTGAAACTGTTCCTGAAAGCAAACCCTTTATGTAGGAGGCTCAAATATTTGGAGTATAGTCAAAATAGGAAAAAAGAAGAATCCTGCACAGTATCATAGAAATTTGAAAACAAAAGTAACTCTTATCTTAACACTAGGTCTAATCCTAGTCCTAACACTAACCCTAACACTAACTTTAACCTGTTTAGAGTCCCTTTGATCCTAGAAGTCCCACACTTGGGGAGCCAAGTTGGGTAAGTGAACAGATGAATCTTTCACAATATCAAAGAAGTCTGACCAAATAATTGGGGAGGTAGTTTAGTACATGCATATTTCCCTGTTTTCTCCTAAAGTGCTCTCATATAAAGTTGATTTGCATGCTTCAGCTTAGGCCTACATTTACAAGGAATAAACCAGAGAATGCCAATAGAATACTGATTGAGTATGTGAGGTTTGAAGTACGTAACACCAACCCTGTTGGATTTCCAGCTCCATTTCCATTTACATGCATAGGTCAAAATGAAATTAAAACTTAAAATACAAACTGTTCACGAGAGCAAACCCTTGACGTAAGAGGTCCAAACCTAAAGAATATAGTAAGGCTAGGTCAAAGTTGAATCCTGCCCAGTATCAAAGAAATTTGAACAAAACTAAATCTAACAAACTATTAGCTGTAAATCTAGCCCTAAACTAATACACAATCTAACCTAACCTGTTGAGAAAACCATTGATCAGAGTAGTCCCCAAATAAAGGAGCCCAGTGGGGCAAACTAACAGATGAATCCTGTGCAGTATCAAAGAAATCTGACCAAATAATTAGGGGAGGTATTTCACTACGTGCATATTTCCCTGTTTTCTCCTAATGTGCTCTTGGATAAATTATTTTTTTTTTCATGCTTCAGTTTAAGGTTCTTGCACAAGGAACAACCAGAGAGTGCCCCAAGAGAGCTGATTGAGTGTGTGAAGTTTCAAGCAGCTAGTACTAGCTCTGTTTGATTTCCAGCTCCATTTTCATTCATGTCTATAGGCCATAATAAAGTGAAATCTAAAAATTCAAACTGTTCCTGACAGTGAACTGGCAAACCTTGAAAACTCAAACTTGGGGATCCTACTAAGACTAGGAAAAGGATGAACCCTGTACAATATCAAATAATTAATGCAAAAATAATTAAAGCTTGCTCCTAAAATGCTCACAGATAAAGCTGTTTCTTTCAAATTCAGCTTTGGGCTACTTCCACAAGAAAAAAAAAAAAAAGAGAGAATGTGCCCTGAAAACTGGTTGAGTGTGTGAAGTTTCAAGCAGCTAGCACAAACCCCGTTTGAGTCCAGCTCCATTTACATTCACCCTTATAGGGCAAAATGAGGTGAAAGACGAAAATTAAAACTACTCCTGAGAGGAAACCTTTTTAATAGGAGGCCCAAATATGGGGAGCATACTAAGAAGAGAAAAAAGATGAATCCTGTTTAGTATTCATAAAGTTGAAAAAAATCTAACACTAACCCTATCACTAGTCCTAACCCTAACTCTAACCATAACCCTAAGCCTAACCTGTAAATAGAACCTTGGATTATAAAAGTTTTAAACTTGGGGAGACTAGTGGGGCAAGCTTACATATGAATCCTGCACAGTATCAACTAAATCTGATCAAATAATTGGGGGAGGTATTTCAGTACATGCATATTGCCCTGTTTTCTCCTAAAGTGCACTTGGATTTGTTGTGCATGCTTCAGCTTATCACTACTTTTACAAAGAAGAAACCAGAGAGTGCCCACAGACAACTGATTGAGTATGTGAAGTTTCAACCAGCTAGCACCAACCCTCTGATTTCCAACTCCATTCTCATTTACCTATATAAATCAAAATGAAGTGAGACATTAAATACAAACTATTTCCAACAGCGAACCATTGAACCGAGAAGGCCCCAAACTGGTGCACATAGTAAGGCTAGGTAAAAGATAAATCTTCCCAGTATCAAAGAAATTTGTACAAAATAAACTCTAACCCTAACACTAGCTCTAAAGCTAGCCCTAACCCTAACCATAACACTAGCTCTTACCTGTTTAGAGAACCATTGATCCTAGAAGTGCCAACCTTGGGGAGCCTAGTGGAGCAAGTTAAAAGATGAATACTGTGCAGTATCAAAGAAATCTGATCAAATTGTTGGGATACTTATTTCAGTACATACATGTTTCTCTGTTTTCTCCTTAAGGGCTCTCGGATACTGTTTCTTTTGCATGCTTCAATTTGGCCTACCTTCAAAAGAAAGAAACTAGAGAGTGCCCACTGAGAACTAATTGTGTGAAGTTTCAAGCACCTCTGGCGAACCCTGTTTGATTTCCAGCTCAATTTTCATTCACTTCAATAAGCCATAATGAAGGGAAACCAAAAATACAAACTGTTCCTGACAGCGAACCATTGAACCGACAAGGCCCAAACCTGTGGAGCATAGTAAGGCTAAGTAAAAGATGAATCCCTCCCAGTATCATATAAATTTGAAGAAATCTAGGGCCGCATGCATGCTCTCCGTGCAGATGGAAGGCGGGGCTGTGC
This sequence comes from Marmota flaviventris, assembly GCF_047511675.1. NCBI lineage: Eukaryota > Metazoa > Chordata > Mammalia > Rodentia > Sciuridae > Marmota > Marmota flaviventris. Next base: position 41,828,443 of record NC_092516.1, on the reverse strand, counting down.
AGTTTCTCTAGGTGATGACAGCAGTCTCAGGCACACAGACACTCTCTGCACAAATGCAAGGCAGCACAGAACAAAGAGGCTTTTCTTGCAGGTCACCAGACCGAGCTCTGGACACAGCACAAGGTCACTCCAGAACCACCCACCTCACCAAACACCATACATGGGTAGTAGATGGAATCCATCTTGCAAAACCTTCCACGCCATCTATCAGTGGGTGTGGCTACGAGCTGGGTTCTGTAGCTTTTCAGGTAAGCAGTTTCCAACTCTCCTACTTCCAGCTGTGATAATTCAAGATTTTTCAGACAAGCTTTTGGGGTGTGTAGCTATCCATGAGAAACAGCAACTGTACTGGCACCTGGTTTCCAATTCAGAGACTAAGAGTAGGGAGGCTCCAGGTAGAAGCTCAAGCCCTCTCACCCTGGCCACCTCCACCACCCTGAGATCAGAGACTCAAGCTAGGAATACAAAACTCCACCTAATGCAAGAAAAGAAAACAGAGTTCTGAGAGCCTTTTTTCTTTCTTACTTTTCTTTTCTTGCTCTTCTCATCCATTCTCCTCTACCCTTCCCCCTCTGGTCCTCACAACCTCAACATATTTGAAACCAAGAACTCTCCATGAAATTGGACTTTTAGAACTGAATCACTAGAATTGTATAATTTAGAGGAATTGCATAGGCCCCACCTCACCACCTCTTTATTTGCTCTTATTTTCTTTCTCCCTCTCTTTCTTTCTTTCCTTGTTATATTTCTTCTTTTTTCTTTCTCCCTCTATCCCACTTTCAGCCTCCTAAATTTTACTATTTATACATAGAGTAATTATATGAATACAGATAAGGAGTTTGAATTTATAAATTCTTCCATAAATTCCCCCTGCCTTTTCATTAGAGTTCTCCTCCAAAGTTGCTAAGTTAGATTAATCACATACCCTCATTCCTTTCCCCCTTAACATAGCATCCTACCCCTGACCCTCAGTTCTCTATACACCACCAGAAATGATATGTCCTTTATGAAACTAATGACTATATTCTAAATAATAATTGAATCCAACATCTGTAGACACAGAGTCTAAATATAAATGTATTTAAAATGCTTAGGCTTAGGCTTCGTATTAGGGTTAGATTTAGAGTTAGGTTTTGATCTATGGATAGGGCTAGGGCTAAGTGTAGGGCAAGGGTTAGGACTAAGGTTTGGGTTAGGTTTAGGATTATGGTAAGGAATAGGGTTAGATCTAGTGATAGGGCTGGTGTGAGAGTTAGAGTTAGTCTTAGAGCTAGGATTAGGGTTAGGGTTAGGGTTAGGGTTAAGGCTAAATTAGGGATAGTGTTAGTGTTAGGTTTTGGCCTTTGGTTAAGTTTGGAGACAGGATTACATTTAGGGTAAGGTATTGCATTAAATCTAGTTTGAGGGCTAGGGCTAGGGTTAGGTTCAGGGTTATGATTAAAGATAGGTTTAGGGCCAGGTTGAGGGCTAATGTTTGTGTTAGGGTTAAGACTACTATGAGGGCTAGGGCTAATGGGTTACAGTTAGGGATAGATTTAGTGTTAGGTTAGGTGTATACTAAGGGTCATATTTAGAATTAGGGTTATTATTAGGTTCAGGATCAAGGTGAGGGTTTGGGTTAGGTTAGGGTTTAGGTTTAGGGCTTGAATCAACATTAGGGATTTGGGTTAAGTTAATGAAAGGGTTAGGTTTAGGGTTTAAGTGTGGTTTAGTGTAATGGATAGGATTATGGTTAGGCCTAGGGTTAGCATAAGGGTCATCATTAGGGTAATGGATAGGGTTAGACCTATGATTAGGGGTAGGGTTATGTATAGGTTTAGGGCTTTTTTTATGTTAGGTTAGGGTTTAGGTGTTTTTTAGTGTAATGGATAAGGTTAGGGTTAGGCCTAGGCTTAGCATAATGAGTTATCATTAGGGAAATGAATAGGGTTAGACCTAAGATTAGGGTAGGGTTATGTATAGGGTTAGGGCTTTTCTTGGGTTAGGGTTAGATTTACGTTTAGGGTTAAAGCTAGGTTTAGTGGCTGAGGATGTGGCTAAAGAAGTAGCATGCTCGCCTGGCATGTGCAGGGCGCTGGGTTCGATTCTCAGCACCACATATGAATAAAATAAAGATGTTGTGTCCACCGAAAACTAAAAAAAATACATATTAAAAACTAGGTTTAGGACTTGCATTGAGACTAGGTTTTGTATTAGGTTAGGGCTAGGGTTAAGGCTACGGCTAATGTACAAAGTAGCATTATGATTAGAGCTAGTGATAGGGTCAGGGATAGGGCTATGTCTAGTGTTAGGGTTAAATTTAGGGTTATGATGATGTTTAGAGCTAGGTTTAATGTTAGGGTCAGAGTCAGAGTCCAGATTAGTTTTCAGGTTAGGGTTGAAACTAGAATTAGATATAGGATTAGGACTAGGTGTAGAGTTAGAGTTATGATTTGGTTTTGTTTTAGGGCTAGGGGTAGAGTTACGACTAGTTTTAGAATTAGGGCTAGTGTTAGTGTGAGGTTTAGTCTTAGGTTTAGGGTTAGATTTAGAGTTAGGTTTAGATCTAGGCTTTGAGCTAGGGGTAAGGATTGGGCTAGGATTAGGGCTAAGTTTAGGGCTAAGTATAGGGTGATGGTAAGGGATAGGGTTAGAACTAGGTATAAGGCTAGGGCGAGAGTTTGAGTTAGTCTTAGGGCTAGGGTTAGGGTTGGGTTAGGGATAGGGCTAAATTAGGGCTGGGATTAAGAATAGGGTTAATGTTAGGGTTAGGCCTAGGTTGAGGGCTAGGGTTATTGTTAGGGTTAGGGTTAGGTTTAGGATAAGGGATGGGATTACAGCTATTTTAGCACTAGGGTGAGGATTAGAATGAGAATTTGGTTATGGTTACTTTATGATTAAGATGAGGTTTATAGCTAGAATGTGGGCTAAGGTTTGTGTTAGGATTAGGACTAGGATTAGAACGAGGGCTAATGTCAGGTCTAGGGTTAGAGTTAGGGAGAGTTTTAGGGTTAGGGTTATAGCTTGGTCTATTGTAAGGGTCAGGTTTCTTTTTAGGGTCAGGTTTAGAACTATGGGTATTATTGGGGTAAGAGTCAGGGTTAGGGTTTTTATTAGATTAAGGTTTAGGGTTAATACTCGAGTTATCATTACAGTTATGGATAGGTTAATGATAGTTTTAGGTTTAGAGTTGAGGTTAGGTGTAGGTTAATGGATAAGTTTAGGGTTAAGTATAGGATTAAGGTTAGGCCTAGGGTTAGCAGCAGTGTTAGGGTTATCATTAGGGTAATGATTAGGGTTAGAGCTAGTGATAGGGCTAGTGTTATGCTTAGGATTAGGTCTAGGGTTAGGCCTTTGTTTAGGGTTAGGTCTAAGCTTAGGGTTATAGTTAGATTTAGTGTTAAAGCTAGGGTAGGGCTTGGGGTAGTGCTAGGTTTTGCAATAGGTTAGGGCTATGGCAAATGTAAGAACTTTGCTATGAATAGGGCTAGTTTTAGGGTTAAAGTTAGAGCTAAGTATAGTTTTAGGGTTACGTTTAGGGTTAAGGTGATTTTTACAGCTAGGGTTAGTGTTACTATCTGGGTCATTGTTCAATTTAGGGTTATGGTTATTGGAAAAGCCAGAATTAGTTCTATTGTTAAGACTAGTGGAAGGGTTAGTTTTTGGCTTTAGGCTAATTGTTATTATTAGGGCTAGAGCTAAGTTTTTCTTTAGGTCTAGGTCTAGAGTTATGGATAGTTTAGGATTAGGTTTAGGTCTAGGACTAGTGTTAGGTTTAGGTTTAGGTATAAGGTTACCAATAGGGCTAATGTTAGGGTTCGGTTTAGGGTTAGGTTCAGGTTTAGATCTATGATTAGTGTTAGGGTTAGTATAAGGGTCAAGGTTAGGGTTAAACTTTGGGTTATGGTTAGAGCTAGAATGAGGGCTACTGTTAGGACAACTAATAGGATTAGGATTTGTTTTAGGTTAAGGAATAGAATTAGGATTAGAATTAGCATTAGGTTTAGGGTTTCGCATAGGGCAAGGGATAGGGTTAGAGCTAGGGTTAGGGCTAGGGTTAGTATTAAAGTTAGGTTTAGGGCTCGGATTAGGGCTAGTTTTGTGTTAGAGTTATGGCTACGGTTAGAACAATGGCTAATGTAAGAACTATGGATTTTAGGGTTAGTTTTAGGGTTTGGTTAGGGGTTAAAACTCTAGTGTTAGGATTAGGTTTAAGGTTAGGGTTAAATATAGAGCTAGTGTTAGTGTTAGGTTAATAGTCAGTGTCAGGTTTAGTTTTAGGGTTAGTGTTAGGACTTGGATTAAGGATAGGGTTACTGTAAGGGTTCAGTTTCAGGTTAGGGTGGTGTTTAGAGGTAGGTTGAGTGTTCGGATATGATTCAGAGTTAGGGATAGTATTAAGGTTAAGATTTGGACTCCAATTATTGCTAGGGTAAGGTCTAGGTGTAGTGTTAAGGTTTGGTTTAAGTTAAGGTTTAGGGTTAGGGCTATTGCTTGGTTTTGTTTTACTCTAAGGGTTAGTGTTAGGGATAGTTTTATGATTAGCATTAGGGCTAGGGCTAGTGTTAATGTTAACCTTAGGCTTAGGGTTAGGGTTAGATTTAGAGTTAGGGTTAGATCTAGGGTTAGGACTATGAATAAGGTTTTGGCAATGGTTATGGCTAGGTTTAGGGCTAGGTTTAGGATTACAGTAATGGATAGAGTTAGAAGTAGGGTTAGGGCTACTGTGAGAATTAGAGTTAGTCTTAGAGCTAGTGTTAGGGTTAGGGTTATGTATAAGGTTAAATTAGGGCTAGGATTAGTGTTCACCTTAGGCCTAGAGTTAGGGTTAGGGTTAGGTTTAAGTTTAGTGTATGGAATGGTTTATAGCTAGGTTTAGAGTTAAGGTGAAGGTTAGAATTAGGGTTAGTGCTATGGTTAGGGTTAGGGTAATGATTAAGGCTAGGTTTGGGGTTAGGATGAGGGCTATGCTTTATTTTAGTGTTAGGGCTAGAATTAGGGCTAGTGCTAATGTGAGATCTAGGATTATGGTTAAAGATAGTTTTAGGGTTAGGTTTATGCCTACATATAATGAAAGGGTTAGGTTTAGGCTTAGGGTCATGTTTAGAGCTAGGGTAAAGGTCTGGGTTAGAAGTTTGGGATAGGTTAAGTTTTAAAGTTAGGGCTCGAATTAGCATTTTGGTTAGTGTTAGTGTAAATATAGGGTGAGGTTTAGGGTTTAGGTTTGGTTTATAATAATGTATAGGTTTAGGTTTAGGGAAAGGGTTATATTTAGGCCTAGAGTCATGGTTATTGCAATGGATGGGTTTAGAGGTATGTTTAGGGCTAGGATTATGGTTTTGATTATGGTTAGGTTTAGGATTAGGTTTAAGATTAAACCTCGGTTTAGGGATTGGATTAGGGCTAGGTTTGGGGTTAAGTTAGTGCTACGGTTAGGGGTAAGGCTAATTTAAGTGTCAGGGTTACAATTAGGGTTAAATTTAGGGTTAGGGTTAGTGGTAGGTCTAGTGTTAGGTTTAGGGTTATGGTTAGGTTGATGTTTAGACTAGGGTTAATATTATGGTCAGAGTCAGGGTCAGTGCTAGTTTTAGCTTTCAGCTTAAAACTAGAATTAGAGGTAAGGTTAGGGTTAGGGTTAAGGGTTGGTTTAGGTTAAGGGTTGGAGTTAGGGCTATGGCTTGGTTTTGTTTTAAGTCTAGTATTAAAGAGTTAGGGTTAGGGTTAGGCTTAGGGTTAGGATTTGATTTAGAGTTAAAATTAGATCTAAGTTAGGGCTAGAGCTAATGATAGGGCTAGGGTTAGGGCTTGGTTTAGGTCTAGAATTAGGGTTCCAGTAATGGATAGTGTTAGAACTAGGGATGGGGTAGGGTGAGAGTTAGGGTTAGTCATAAGGCTAGGGTTTGGGCTACGGTTATGAATAGGACAAAATTAGTGCTAAGATTAGGGCTACGGTTAGTTCCTGGGTTAGGCCTAAAGTTAGGTTTAGGGCTAGGATTAAGGCTATGTCTAATGTCAGGTCTAAGCTTATGGTTGGGGATAGTTTTAGGATTAGTGTTATGGCTAGGTCTAGTGTAAGGGGTAGGTTTAGTGTAAAAGTCATCCTTAGAGATAGGAGATTTATTAGGGTCAGTGTCAGTGCTAGAGTTTGTTTGAAGGTAGGTTTTAGGGTTATGGCTTGAATTAGCACTAGGGTGTGGGTTAGGGTAATAATAGGGTTTTGTTTAGATTTAAAATTAGGTTTAGGGTAATTGATAGGTTTAGGGTTAGCAATAGGGTTAAGACGAGGCCTAGGGTTCACATTAGGGTAAGGGTTATGGTTAGTATAATGGATAGGATTAGAGCTAATTTTAGGGCTAGGTTTATGGTTAAGAATAGGTCTTGAATGAGGGTTAGGGTTAAAACAAGGATTAGGCTTAGTTTTATGTTTAGCATAAAATTAGGTTTTGAGCTATGGTTAGGGCTAGGGTGTGGGTTAGCTTTAGGGTTACTTCTAGGGATAAGATTATATTACTCATAGGGTTTGGGTTAGGATTAGGGCTAGGGACATCATTAGGGATAGGGTTAGTGTTAGGGTAATGTATACGATTAGATGTAGTTTTAGGGCTATGTTTAAAGTTAGATTGAGGTTTAGGCTTAGAGTTAGGGCTATGGTTATGTTTAGGTTTATAGTAAGGGTTAGGGTTTGAGCTAGGGTTAGGTCTATGGCAAGTGTGAGGTTAGGTCTAGGATTAGTTTTCCAGTTAGGTTTAGGTTTAGCATTAAGCCCAGGGTTATCAATAAGGTTAGCTTTAGGATTAGAGTAATGGGTAGGTTTGGAGCTAGGTTTAGGGCTAGAGTTGAGGTTAGAATTAGGGCTAGGGTAAGGGTTAGTTTGAGGGATAAGTGTAGGTTTACGTTTAGAGAAATGTTTAGGCTTTGATCTAGGATTAGGACTAAGGCCAGGGTTAGGTTAGGGTTAGGGCTAGGGTTAGGGTTAGGATTAGGGTTATGCTTAAGGCTTGATTTAGGCCTAGGACTAGCTCTATATTTTATGTTAAGTTTAGGCCTAGGGTTATGGCTATGGGTAATGTAAGAGCTATGGTTATGTTGAATGCTAGCTGTAGGGTTAGGGTTATGGCTAGGTCTAATGTTAGGTTTAGATTTTGTGGTAGGGTCAGATTTAGAGATAGGTTTACTCTAAAGGCAGGGTCAGTGTTTGGGTTAGAGTTAGTGTTAGGGTTATAGACAGAAATCGCTCTATGTTTATGTCTAGGGTTAGGGTTAGTGTTTGAGTTATGTTAAGGATTATTGTTAGGGCTTGGGCTAGGTTTATGCTTAGGTCTAGGGATAGAGTTTAGGCTAGATTTAGGATTTCGTTTAGGTGTAGGGCTAGTGTTAGGGTTTGGTCTATGGTTAGCATCAGTTTTAGACCTAGGGTTAGTGTTAGGGTCAGAATAAGGTTCAGGGTTATCATTAGGGTTTGGAATAGGGTTAGAGCTAGAATGAGGGCTAGGGTTAGGGCTAATAATAGGGTTAGGGTTTTGGTTAGCCTGAGAATTAGAGATAGGTCTAGGGTTACCATTAGGGTTAGGATTTTTCTTAGGTTAAGGGATAGCCTTAGAGTTAGGGTTGATGGTAGAGTTAGTGTTCAATATAGGTTTAGAGCTCGGATTAGGGCTAGTTTTTGTGTTAGGGTTAGGGCTAGATTTGGGCATTGGCTAATGTAATTGCCAGGGTTACAATTAGAATTAGTTTTAGGGTTATGGTTATGGGTAGGTCTAGTGTTAGATTTGGGTTTAAGGTTAGGGTAATATTTAGATCTAAAGTTATTGTTAGGATATGAGTCAGCATCAGGGTTAGATTTAGGGTTAGGTTTAGGACTCAAATAAGGGCTAGGGTTACTGTTAGTGTTCAGTTTAAGGTGAGGGCTGTGTTTAGAGCTAGGGTGACTGTTAGGATATCAGTCAGGGTCAGGGTTAGCTTTAAGGTTAGGGTTATGACTTGAATTAGGGCTAGGGTTACTGTTAGGGTTTGGTTTAAGTTTAGCGTGGTCTTTAGAGCTAGGGTCAGTGTTAGGATATGAATCAGAGTCAGGGTAAAATTTAAGATTATGGTTTTGAACTAAATTAGGGCTAGAGTTATGTCTGGGTGTAGTGTTAGGGTTTAGTTTAAGTTAAGGTTTAGGATTAGGGCTGTTGCTCAGTTTGTTTTAGTCCTAGATTTTGGGTTTGGGCTAGTTATAAGATTAGCATTAGGGTTAGGGTTTAGTTTAGTGTTAGGCTTAGGCTTTGGATTAGGGTTAGATTTGGATTTAGCATTAAATCTAGGATTAGGGCTAGGTCTAACTAAAGGGCAAGGGTTAGGGATAGGGTTATGGTTACAGTAACAGATAGGGTTAGAACTAGGGCTAAGGCTAGGGTGAGAGTTAGAGTTAGTCTTAGGGCTAGGGTTTTGGTTAGTTTTATGGATAGGGCTAAGTTAGCGCTAGGATTAGGGCTAGTGTTAGTGTTCAGCTTAGGCCTAGTGTTAGGGCTAGGGTTATAGTTAATTTTAGGGTAAGGTATGGTGTTATAGCTAGGTTTAGAGGTAGGGTGAGGGTTAGAAATAGGGTTAGGGCTAGGGTTAGGGTTAGGGTTATGATTAAGGCTAGGTTAAGGGCTAGGATGAGGGCTAGGGTTTGTTGTAAGGTTAGGGCTAGAATTAGGGCTAGGGATAATGTCAGGTCTAGTGTTACAGTTTGGGGTATATTTAGGGTTAGGTTTGTGTCTATGCCTAGTGTAAGTGTTAGGCTTCAGGTAAGGGTCAGGTTTAGAGCTAGGTGTATTTTTAGGGTCAGGATCAGTGTTAGGGTTTGTTTTAGGTTAAAGTTTTGGGATAGGGCTCAAATGAACATTAGGGTTAGTGTTAGGGTTATGGTAATTGATTGGGTTAGGTTTAGATTTCAGGGTAGGTTTAGGGCTTGGAGAGCTTTAGGGTTAGCAAAAGGGTGAGGATTATGCCTAGGGTTAACATTATGATTAGGGTTATCATAAGGATAATATATAGGTTTAGATCTATGGTTAGGGCTAGGGTTAGGTTAGGATTAGTGTTATTTAGGTTAGGTTTTGGATTAGGACTATTAAACCTAGCTTAGGGTTAGGGTTAGGTTATATTTGGGTAAAGTTTAGGTTTTGAGCTACGGTTGGGTCTAGGACGAGGGTTAGGTTTAGTGTTATGGTCAGGGTTAGGTTTAGGGTTAGGGCTAGGGTTTTCATTAGGGTTAGGATTAGGTTTAGGGTAATAGATTGGGTTAGATGTACTGTTAGCTTTATGGTTAATGTTAGGTTTAGGTTTAAGTTTAGTTTTAGGGCTAGGTTTATCCTTGGTTTTAGGGTAACAGTTAGGGTTTGAGTTAGGGTTAAGGCTATGGCAAGGTTTAGGTTTAGGGTTAGGTCTAGGGTTAGGGTTAGGGTTAGGGTTAGGGTTACAGTTAGGGTTATGGATAGGGTTATCATTAGGGTTAGGTTTAGTTAGGGTAATGGCTAGGGTTAGAGCTAGTGTTAGGTCTAGGGTTAAGGTTAGGATTAGGGCCACGGTTAGGGTTATGATTAGGGATAGTGCTAGGGTTATGTTTAGGCTAAGGGTTAGGCTTTGAGCTAGGGTTAGGACTAAGGTGAGGGTTAGGGTTAGAGTTAGGACTAGGGTTAGGATTATGGTGAGGGTTATTCTTAGGGTAGGTTTAGGCCTCAATTAGGGTTAAGGTATTAAAGTTTTGTGTTAGGTTTAGGCCTACGGTTAGTGCTATGTGTAATGTAATTCTAGGGTTCTGATTAGAGCTAGTTTTAGGGTTAGGGTTATGGCTAGGTCTAGTGTTAGGTTTAGGTTTTGAGTTAAGGTCAGGTTTAGAGCTAGGTTTAATATTAGTTTCAGGGCCAGTGTTCAGGTTAACGTTAGGGTTAGGGTGAAATCCAGAATAGAACTAGGGTTAGGTCTAGTGGTAGGGTCAGTGTTTGGTTTAGGTTAAAGGTTATTGTTAGGGCTAACATTAAGTTTTTGTTTAGGTCAAGGGCTAGAGTATTAGCTAGATTAAGATTAGGTTTAGGTATGGGGCTAGTGTTAGGTTTAGGTTTAGGTATAAGTTTACTGGTAGGGCTAGTTTCAGGTTTTGGTTTCTGTTTAGGGTCAGGTTTAGACCTATAATTAGTGTTAGGGTCAGAATAAGGGTGAAGGTTAGGGTGAGGTTTTGAGTTAGGGTTAGATCTAGAATGAGGGCTGGTGTTAGGACTAGTAATAGGGTTATTGTTTCGGTTTGGCTAAGGATTAGGATTAGGACTAGAGTTAGCTTTATGTATAGGGTTTGGCTTAGGGTAATGGATAAAATTAGAGCTAGGGTTAGAGCTAGGTTTAGAGTTAGGTTTAGGGCTAGTTTTAGGGTTAGGGTTTGGGTTAAGTCTATTGTTAGGGCTCATATTAAGGCTATTTTTGTGTTAGAGTTAGGGCTAGGTTTTGGCTAAGGCCAATGTAAGAACTAGGGTTACGATTAGGGTTAGTTTTAGTGTTAGGGTTTTGGCTAGGTCTAGTGTTAGCATTAGTTTTAGGGTTAGGGTGATATTTAGAGCTAGGATTTGTGTTTGGATATGAGTCAGAGTGAGGGTTAGTTTTAGGCCTAGGACTCGAATTAGAGCTTGGGTTATAGCTAGTTATGGGTTAGGGTTTGCTTTAGGTTAAGATTTAGGGTTAGAACAATGGCTCAGTTTTATTTTAGGGATAGAGCTTGAATTAGGGATAATTTTAGGATTAGCAATAGTGTTAGAGCTAGTTGTAGAATGAGGTTTATGCTTAAGATTAGGGTTAGATTTAGAGTTATGGTTAGATCAAGGGTTAGGGCTATGGCTAGCGTTAGGGCTCAGGTTAGGGCTATTGTGAGGGTTAGGGTTAGGGTTAGGGTTATAAATAGAAATAGGGCTAGGGTGTGAGTTAGAGTTAATCTTAGGGCTAGGGTTAGGGATAGGGTTAAGGTTAGGGGTCAAATATGGCTAGGATTAGTGCTATGATTAGTGTTAGGGTTAGGCCTATTGTTAGGGCTAGGGTTAGGGTTAGTTTTAGGGGAAGGAATGGGTTATATACCTAGGTTCAGTTCTAATGCGAGGATTATATTTAGGGATAAGGCTAGGGTGAGGTTTTGGGTTAGGATTAAGTCTAGTTTTAAGGCTAGGATGAGGGCTAGGGTTTGCGTTAGGGTTAGGGCTAGGATTAGGGCTAGGGATAATATCAGGTCTAGGGTTAGGGTTAGGGGTAGTGTTAGGGATAGGTTTATGGCTAGGTCTAGTGTAAGGATTAGGTTTAGTGTAGGGCTCAAGGATAGAGCTAGGTTATTATTAGGGTCAAAGTATGGGTTAGGGTTTGGTTTGGGTTAAGGTTTAAGTTTAGGGCTCAAATTAGCATTAAGGTTAGGTTTGGGGTTAGAGTTATGGATAGAGTTAGGATTACAGTTCAGGTTAGGTTTAGAGTAATATATAGGGTTAGTGTTAGGGATAGGGTTCGGGATAGGCCTAGGGTTAATATTTGGTTTAGGCTTATATTTAGAGTAATGAATATGTTCAATGCTAGTGTTAGGGATAGGGTTAGGGTTAGGCTGAGGGTTAGCATTTGGTTTAAGCTAACCAAATGAATAGGTTTAGTGCTAGTGTTAGGGCTTAGGTAAAGGTTAGGGTTAGGACTAGGATTTGGGTTACTCCTAGGGTTAGTGTTAGGGTTCGGTTTAGGGTAAGTGTTAGGGATTGAGCTAGGTTTAGGGCTAGGACAAGGGATGGGGTTTGAATCAGGGCTATGGTTAGGGTTAGGGTTAGGGTTAGGGTTAGGGCTAGGGTTAGGGTTATGTTTAAGGTAATGGATAAAGATAGATCTAGTATTTGGGCTATGGTTACACTTAGGATTAGGGATAGGGATAGGGTTAGGTTTGAGCTAGGGTTATGTTTAGAGTAAGGATTAGAGTTTGAGCTAGGGTTAGGGCTAGGGCAAGCATTAGGTTTAGTGTTTGTGCTAGGGTTAGGGTTAAGGTTATGCTTAGGTCTAGGTTTAGGGCTTGTATTAGGGCAAGGTTTTGTGTGAGGTTTGTGGCTAATGTTAGGGCTATGGGTAATGTAAGAGCTAGGTTTATGGTTATGGCTAGTTTGTTGGGTTAGGGTTATAAATATGTCTAGTGTTAGGTTTAAGTTTTGGGATAGGATAAGGTTTAGAGATAGGGTTTGTGTTAGGTTAAGCATCAGTGTTCGGGTTAGCATTGGGTTTATTGTTAAGGCTACAATTAGAACTAGGGTTAGGTCTAGAACTAGAGTTAGTCTTCGCATTAGGTTAATGGTTATTTTAGGCTAGGGCTAGTTTTTTCCTTAGGACTAGGGCTAGAGTTATGGCTATATTTAGGATTAAGTTTGGGTCTAGTGCTAGTGTTATGGTTAGGTTTAGGTATAGGTTTACTGGTAGGGCTAGTGTTGGGATTCGGTTTAGTGTTAAGGTCAGGCTTTGACCTAGGGTTAGTGATAGGGTCAGAATAAGGGTAAGGGTTAGGATTAGGCTTCGGGTTAAGTTAGAGATAGAATGAGGGCTAGGGTTAGGACTAGTAATATAGTTAGTGTTTGGGGTAAGCTAAGGATTAGGGTTAAAACTAAGGTAACATTAGGGTGAGTGTTTGGATTAGGGTAAGGAATAGGTTTAGAGCTAAAGTTTGGGTTAGTGTTAGGGTTTGGGTTAAAGCTAGGGTTGAGGCTCAGATTAGCGCTAGGTTTAGTGTTAGGGTTAGGGCTATGGCTAATGTAAGAATTATCTTTATTTTTAGGGATAGTTTAAGGAATAGGATTAGGGCTAGGTCTAGTGTTTGGGTTAGGTTTATGGTTAGAATGATGTTCAGAGTAGGGTTAGTTAGGGTCAGAGTCAGGGTCAGTATTAGTTGTAGGGATAGCTTTAGGACTAGGTGTAACATTAAGATTTGTTTTAGGTTAAGGCTTAGTATTAGGGCTATAGGTCAGGTTTTTTGTGGTCTATGTCTAGGGTTAGGGCTAGTTTTCAAATTAGAATTATAGTTAGGGCTAGTGTTAGGGTGAGGTTTAGGTTTAGAATTAGGGTTAGATTTAGAGTTGGGGTTAGTTCTAGGTTTAGGACTATGGCTTGTATTAGGACTAAGTTTAGGTCTAGTGTTAGGGTTAGGCAATAGATAAGTTTGGTACTAGAAATAGGTCTAGGGCTAGAGTTAGGTTTAGTCTTAGGGCTAGGGTTAGAGTTAAGGTTACAGTTAGCAGTAAATTAGGGCTAGGATTTGTGGTATGGTTAGTGTTAGGATTAGGCCTAGGGTTAGGGCTAGGGTTAGTGTTAGCGGTAGTGTTAGGGTTAGGGTTAGGGATAAGGGAAAGGACATGGATATACCTAGATTCACAACTAGGGCGAGGGTTGAAATTAGGGTTTGGGCTAGGGTTAGGGTTGGGGTTAGGATTAAGGCTAGGTTTACAATTAAAATGAGGGCTTGGGTTTGTGTTAGGTTTAAGGCAAGAAAAAGGTAGAGTGCTAATGTCAGGTCTAGGGTTACAGTTAGGGATACTGTTAGGGTTAGTTTTATGGCTAGGTCTAGTTGAAGGGTTATATTAGGGTAAGGGTCAGTTTAGAGCTAGGTGTGTTATTAGAGTCAGAGTCTTGCTAAGAGTTTGGGTTAGCTTTTGGTTTATCTTTAGGGCTTGAATTATCATTAGGGTTAGGTTTAGAGTTAGGGTTAGAATAATTGATAGGGTTAGGTTTAATGTTCATTTTAGGTTTAGGTAAGGATAAGGTTAATATTAGTGAAAGGTTTGGGGTTAGGCCTAAATGGATAGGGTTAGATTTAGGTTCAGGACTAGGGTTAGTGTTAGGTTTAGTGTAAATGTTAGGGTTTGTGCTAGGATTAGGACTATGGCAAATGTTAGATTTACGGTTAGGTCTAGGCTTAGGTTTAAAATTAGGATTAGTGTAGGTTTAGGGTTAGGACTAGGGTAAAGTTTACAGTTAGGGTTAGAGTAGGTTAGAGTAGGTTTAGGGTTAGGGCTAGTGTTATCATGATGTTTATAATTAGGGTTAGGGTAATGGGTGGGGTTAGAGCTATCTTTAGAGCTATGTTTGGTTTAGGCTTATGTTTAGGGTAATGGATAGGTTTAGGTATAGTTAGGTATAGTTTTATGGTTAGGATTAGGGCTTGGGTTACTTTTAGTTCTAGAGTTAGTGTTAGGGTTAGGTTTAGGGTTAGTGTTAGGGTTTGAGCTATGGTTAGGGCTAGGTTGATTGGTAGGTTTAGTGTCAGGTCTAGGTTTAGGATTAGGGTTAAGTTTAAGGCTAGGATTATCATTAGGGTTAGGATTATGTTTAGAGTAATGGATAGGGTTAGAGGTAGAGTTAGGGCTAGGATTATGGTTAGGATTAAGTATAGGATTAGGTTTATGGTTAGGGCCAGATTTAGTGTTAGGGTTCGGTTTAAGATAATGGTTAGGGATAAGGTTAGGTTTAGGGTTATGTAGGGCTCGGTTTAGGGATAGATTTTGCATTAGGTTAAGGCTAAGGCTAATGTAAGAACTAGAGTTATTATTAGGGCTACTTTTAGGGTTAGTGTTAGGGCTAGTTCTAGTTTTAGGTTTACATATACTTTTAGGGCAATATTAGAGCTAGGGTTAGTTTAAGGTCAGAGCCAGGATCAAGGTTAGTTTTAGGGTTAGGTTAGGACTGGAATTAGGGCTAAGGTTAGGGCTAGGTGTAGGATTAGGTTTTGGTTTAGATTAAGTGTTAGGGTTAGGGCTATGGCTCAGTTTTGTTTTAAGGCTTGAACTAGATTAGGGCTAGTTTTAGGATTAGTGTTAGAGTCAGGGCTAGTGTTAGTGTGAGTTTTAAGCTTAGGGTTAGGTTTGGACTTAGAGTTATGGTTAGTTCTAGGGTTAGGGCTAGGACTAGTGTTAGGACTAAGGTTAGGGCAAGTGTTAGGGTTATGGTAAGGGATAGGGTTAGATCTAGGAATAGGGCTAGGGCAAGAGTTAGAGTTAGTCTTACTGGTAATGTTAGGAATAGTGCTAAATTAGGGCTAGGATCAGGTCTTGGATTAGTGTAACGGTTAAGTCTAGAGTTAGAGTTAGGGTTAGATTTTGGGGAAGGAATGGGGTTATAGCAAGGTTCAGAACTAGGGCGAGTGATAAAATTAAGGATAGGGCTAGTGTTCCGGTTCAGGTTAGGATCAAGGCTAGGTTTAGGGCTAGGATGAGGGCTAGCGTTTGTGTTAGGGTTATGGCAAGAATTAGGGCTAGCTCTAATATCAGGTCTAGGGTTATGGTCGGGAATAGTTTTCGGGTAAGATTTATGGCTAGGTCTAGTTTCAGAGTTAGGTTCAGGGTGAGGTTCAAGTTGAGAGCTAGGGGTATTATAATAGAATCAGGTTTTGGGTTTAGGTTAGGTTGAGGTTTAGGGTTATGGCTCAAATTAGCATTAGGTTTGAGTTAG
Organism: Marmota flaviventris; assembly: GCF_047511675.1. Lineage (NCBI taxonomy): Eukaryota > Metazoa > Chordata > Mammalia > Rodentia > Sciuridae > Marmota > Marmota flaviventris. The sequence continues at coordinate 41,813,005 of NC_092516.1, read as the reverse complement.
GGCTAGGGTAATGGATAAGGTTAGGTTTAGGCTTCAAGTTTGGTTTATGGCTCAGGTTAGATTTAGGGTAATGGATAGGGTTAGGGTAAGGCCTAGGTTTAGAATTAGATTTATGGTTATCATTAGGGTAATGGAAAGATTTAGAGCTAGGGTTAGAGCTAGGTTTATGTTTAGGATTAGGGCTAGAGTTAGGATTAGGGTTAGGGTTAAGGCTAGGTTTAGGTTTAAGTTATGGGTTAGGGTTTGAGCTAGGGTTAGTGCTAAGGATAGGGTTAGGTTTAGGATTAGGTCTAGGATTAGAATTATGGTTACCATTAGAGTTAAGTTAATGGACAGGTTTAGATGTTGGGTTAGGTTTTGGGTTAGGTTTAGGATTAAGACTAGGGTTAGTATTGAGTTTAGCATAATTGTTATGCCGAGTTTGAGCTAGAATTAGGAGTATGACAAATGTTAGGTTTATGGTTCAGTCTCGGTTTAAGTTTACAGTTAGGGTTAGATTAGGTTCAGGGTTAGAGATAGGGTTATCATGATGTTTATGGTTAGGGTTAGTGCAATGGGTGGGGTTAGAGCTAAGGTGAAGTCTAGTTTTAAGTTTAGGATTAGGGCTAGGGTTAGGGTTAGGTTAGGCTTATCATTTTCTTAAGGTTAGGTTAAGGGTAAGTGTCAGGGATTGAGTATGTTTTAGGACTAGGTTGAGGCCTCAGGTTAGAATCAGGGCTAGGGATAGAGTTAGGGTTAGGGTTAGGATTAGGGCCAGGTTTAGCATTAGTTTTAATGTTATGGATAGGGTAATGGATAGAGTTAGAGCTAGGGTTTGGGATATAGTTATGGTTAGGATTAGGGCTAGGATTGGGGTTAGGTTTTGGGCTAGGTTTATGTTTAGGGTAAGGGCTAGGGTTTGAGCTAATGTTAGTGATAGGGCTAGGTCGAGGATTAGGTCCAGCCTTAGGTCTAGGAACAGTATTATGGTAGGTTTAGGGTTAGAGTTAAGGTTAGGGCTATGGTTATCATTAGGGTAAGGGTTAGGACTTGGTTTAGGTTTAGCATTATCATTACAGCTAGGGTTTGGGCTTGCATTAGGGGTAGATTTTTGGTTACATTAGGGCTAGTGTTAGGGATACAGCTAACATAAGAACTAGGGTTATGATTAAGGCTTATTTTAGGGTTACGGTTAGGGCTTAGTCTAGTTTTATGGTTAGGTTTAAGTTCACAGTGATGTTTTGAGCTAGGGTTAGTGTTAGGTTCAGAGTTAGGGTCAGGGTTAGTTTTAGGGTTGAGGATAAGACTCTAATTAGGAGTAGGCTTAGGGCTAGATGTAGAGTTAGTATTGGGTTAGGTTAAGGGTTAGGGTTAGTTCTATGGCTCGTTATATTTTAGGGCTAAGGCTAAAGATACGGGTACTTTTACGATTAATGTTAGTGTTATTGCTAGTCATATGGTGAGTATAGGCTTAGGGGTACATTTAGAGTTATGGTTAATTCTAGGGCTATGGCTATGGCTATGGGTTAGGGCTAAGGTTATGTCTAGTGTTTGGATTATGGTAAGGGATAGTGTTAGAACTAGGAATAGAGCAAGGGCGATAGTTAGAGTTAGTCTTAAGGCTAGGGTTAGTATTAAGTTTAGGGCTAAATTAGTCTAGGAATATGTCTAGGATTGGAGTTAGGGTTAGGCCTAGGGTTAGGGCTATGTTTAAGATTAGGTTTAGGGTTAGGTTTAGGGGAAGGGATGGGGTTATAGCTAAGTTTAGGGCTAGGGCAATGATTAGAATTAGGTTTAGGTCTAGGGTTAGGTTTGTGTTAGAATTAAGGCTAGATTTTGGGTTAGGTTGAGGGCTAGGGTTTGTGTTAAGGTTAGGGCAAGTTTTAGGGATAGGGATAATATCAGGTTTAGGGTTACAGCTAGGGATAGTTATAGGGTTAGGTTCATGGCTAAGTCTAATATTAGGTTTAGGGTAAGGCCCACATTAAGGGTAGGGTGTATTTTTAGAGTCAGGGTCAGGTTTTGCGTTTGTGTTAGTTTAATTATTAAGGTTAAGGTTCAAATTAGCGTTAGGATTAGAATTAGGGTTAGGTTTAGGGATAGGTTTGAGTTTAGGATTCAGGTTAAGATTAGGGTAATTGGTGGGATTAGGGTTAGTGATAGGGTTAGGGTTATGCCTAGGGTTTGCATTTGGGTTAAGGATATTGTTAGGGTAATGAATAGCATTAGAGCTAGGGTTAGGACTAGGGTTTAGAATAGTATTAGGGCTAGAGTTAGGGTTAGGGCTAGGAGTAGGGTTAGGGTTTGGGTTAGGTTTATGGTACAGGTTAGGTTTTGAGCTAGGGTTAATGCTAGGATGAGGGTTAGGTTTAGGATTGTGTCTAGGGCTGGATTTATGGTTAAGGTTAGGGTTAGTGTTAGTGTTAGGGCTAAGGTTATCTTTAGAGTTAGTTTAATGGACAGGGTTATATGTCAGGATAGGGTTAGTGGTAGCTGTAGGTTTAGGGTTAGTGTTAAGGTTAGGGCTAAGATTATCAGTTGAGTTAGGGTAATGGATACTGTTAGATCTCAGGTTAGGGTAAGGGGTAGTTTTAGGTTTAGGGTTAAGTTAGGGTTTGGGCTAGGGTTAGTGTTAGAGTCAGAGATACAGTTTTATATAGGGTTAAGGCTACGATGAGGGTTAGGTTTAGGGTTAGGTCTAGGATTAGGTTTACAATTAGGATTAGAGTGAGGGTTATCATTAGGGTTAAGATTCGGTTTAGGGTAGTGGATAATTTTAGAGATAGTATTAGGGCTTGTGATAACATTAAGATTATGGCTAGGATTAGCATTAGGTTTAGGGATAGGGCTAGGGTTATGTTTAGGGTTCGGTTTTGGGATTTATCTAGGGTTAGGTCTAAGGCGAATGTTAGGGTTAGCGTGAGGGTTATGCTTACAGTAAGGGATAAGGTAAGGTTAGGGTTATGGTTATGCTTTGGGCTAGATTTAGGCCTAGGATTAGAGCTAGGTTTTGTGTTAGGTTTAGTGCTATGTTAATGTAAGGGTTATGTTTACAGTTATGGCTAGGACTAGTGTTAGGTTTAGATTTCGGTTAGGGTCAGTTTTATAGCTAGGTTTAGTGTTAGTGTCAGGGTCTGTGTTTGGATTAGTTTTAGGGTTAGGGCAAGAGCCAGAATTAGGGTTCGTTAGGTCTAGAGGTAAGGTTACTGTTTGGCTTAGGTTAAGGGTTTTCATTAGAGCTAGGGCTAGTTTTTTGTTTAGGTCTTGGTTAAAGATTTGGCTAGATTTAAGTTTAGGTTTAATCTAGGTCGAGTGTTAGGTTTACATATAGGGTTATAGGTAGGGCTAGTGTTAGGGTTTGGTTTAGATTCAGGTTCAGAATAAGGGTCAGAGTTAGGGTTAGAATTTGGGTTATGTTTATAACAAGAATGAGGGCTAAGGCTATGACTAGCAATAGGGTTAGGTTTTGGGTTAGACTAAGGATTAGTTTTAGGACTAGGGTTAGCATTAGTGTTGGGGTTTGCCTAGGGTAAAGTATAAGGTTAAAGCTAGGGTTAGAGCTAGGATTTGGGTTAGGGTTGTGGCTATGTTAGGGTTAGGGTTACGGTGAAAGCTTAGGGCTATGTTCAGACCTAAAATTAGGGCTAGGTTTTGTGTTAGTTTAGGCCTAGGGTTAGGTCCATGGGTAATGTAAGAGCTAGGGTTATGATTAGGGCTAGTTTTAGGGTTAGGGTTATGACTAGGTCTAGTGTTAGGGTTAGGTTTTGTTTAGGTTGAGCTTTGGAGCTAGGATTATGTTAGGGTCAGGGCCACTGTTCACATTAGAGTTAGTGTTGGGTTTAGTGCCAGAATTAGGTCTAAGGTTAGGTCTAGGGGTAGGGTTATTATTTGGGTTAGGTTAAGGGTTAATTTTAGGGCAAGGGCTAGGTTGTTGTTCAGGTCTATGGCTAGAGATATGGCTAGATTTAGGATTAGGTTTAAGTCTAAGGCTAGTGTTAGATTTAGTTTTAAGTATATGATTACCGGTAGGGCTAATGTTAGAGTTCAGTTTCGGATTAGGATCAGGTTTATACTTGTGGTTAGTGTTAGGGTCAGAATAAGTGTCAGGGTTAGGGTTTGGGTTTATTTTAGGGTTAGAGCTAGAACAAAGGTTTGGGTTCGGCCTAGTAATAGGGTTAGGGTTTGGGTTAGGCTCTGGATTAGGTTTAGGACTAGGGTTAGCATTAGGTTTAGGGTTTAGCCTAAGGTAATGGATAGAGTAAAAGCTAGAGTTAGATCTAGGGTTAGGGTGTGGATTTGGGCTAGTTTTAGGGTTAGAGTTAAAACTAGGGTTAGCGCTCGTCTTACAGCCAGGTTTTGGTTTTGGTTTGGGCTAGTGTTAGGTCTACAACTAATGTATAAACCAGGTTTATGATAAAGGCTACTTTTGGGATAAGTGTTACAGCTAGATCAAATGTGAGGGTTAGGGTTACCGTTATCATGATTTTAGAGCTAGGGTTAGTGTTAGGGTCAGGGTCAGTGTTCGGGTTACACTTGGGGTTAGTTAAACCCAATATTATCACTAGAGTTAGGTCTAGGTGTAGGGTTAGTGTTTGTGTTAGCTTAAGGTTTATCATTAGGGCTAGGGCTAGGTTTTTGTTAAGGTCTAGGGCTAGAGATATGGCTAGAGTTAGAATTAGGTTTAGGTCTAGGGCTAGTGTTAGGGTTAGGTTTAGGTATAGGTTTATTGCTAGTGCTAGTGTAAGGGTTCGGTTTTTGGTTAGGGCCAGTTTTAGACATACGGTTACCTTTAGAGTCAGAATAATTGTCAGGGTTAAGTTTAGTGTTTGGGGTTATGGTTAGAGCTACAATGAGGGCTATGGTTAGGACTAGTAATAGGGTGAGGGTTTGGCTTAGGCTAAAGATTAGATTTAGGCCCAGGGTTAGCATTAGGGTTAGGGTTAGTTTAGGGTTAAAGATAGGATTAGAGCTCGGATTATGGCTATGTTTAGGGTTAGGATTAGGGCTAGTTTAGGTTTAGGGTTAAAGCTAGTGTTAGGTCTTGCATTAAGGCTAGGTTTTGGTTAGAGTTAGGACTAGTTTTAGAGTTATGGCCAATGTATGGACTAGGGTTATGATTTTGGCTATTTGTAGGATTAGGGTTAGGACTAGGTCTAGTGGTAGAGTTTGGTGTAACGTTTAGAGCTAGGGTTAGTGTTAGGTTCAAATTCAATGTCAGACTAGTTTTAGCATTAGTGTTTGTCCTCCAATTAGGGCTAAGGTTAGGGCTAGGAGTAGGGTTAGATTTCGGTTTATGTTAAGTTTTAAAGTTAGGGTTGTGGCCTGGTTTTGTTTTGGGGCGAGGGCTATGGTTAGGCCTAGTTTTCGGCTTAGCATTAGGTTTAGGGCTAGTGTTAGGCTTAGGTTTGGGCTTAGGGTTAAAGTTAGATTTTGATTTAGGATTAAATCTAGGGTTAGGTCTAGGGCTAAGTATAGGGCTACTGTTAGGTCTTAGTTTATGGCTAGGATTAGGGTTATGGTAAGGGATAGGGTTAGAACTAGGTATAGGGCTAGGGTGAGAGTGAGAGTTAGTCTTACGGGTAAGCTTAGTGTTTGGTTAGGTATAGGGCTTAATTAGGGCTGGGAATAGGGCTAGGTTTATGGTTATGTTTAGGCCTAGGGTTAGTTTTAGGCTTAGGGTTAGGTTTCTTGGAAACGATGCAGTTAGAGCTAGGGATAGGGCTAGGGTGAAAGTTTGAATTAAGGTTAGGGCTAGGGGTTCATTAGAGTTATGATTAAGGCTAGGTTTAGGGCTAGGATGAGGGCTAGCGTTTGTGTTAGGGTTAGGGCTAGGATTAGTGTTAGGGTGAATGTCAGGTCTAGGGTTATGGTTAGAGATAGTTTTAGGGTTAGGTTTATGGCTATATTAGTGTGTTAGGTTTTGGGTAGGGGTCAAATTTAGAGCTAGGGGTATTATTAGGGTCAGGGTCAGGTTTAGGGTTTTGTTTAGGTTAGGGTTTAGGGTTAGGGCTCGAATTAGCATTAAGGTTTGGGTTGGGGTAATGATAGGGTTTGGTTTAGGGTTCAGGTTAGATTTAGCATAATGGATAGGGTTACGGTTAGGCATAGGGTTATATTTAGGCCTAGGGTTAGCATTATAATTAGAGTTATGTTTATGGTAATTGATAGGGTTAGATCCAAATTTAGGTCTAGGGTTATGGATAGGATTATGACTAGGGTTAAGATTAGGTTTATCGGTTTGTTTTGTGTTAAGTTTAGGGCTAGAATTACGGCTAGGGCAAATGTCAGGTCTAGGATTATGGCTAGGGATAGTTTTAGGGTTAAGTTTATGGCTAGGTCTAGTATAAGGGTTAGGTTTAGGGGTAGGGTCAGGATTAGAGCTAGGTATGTTATCACGGGAAGGGGAAGAGTTAGAATTTGGGTTGGGTTAAGGTTTAGGGTTAGGGCTTGAATTAGCATTAGTGTTAGAGTTAGGGTAATGATAGGGTTAGGTTTAGGGTTCAGGTTAGTTCTAGGTTAATGAAATAGGTTAGGGTAAGGGATAAGTTTAGGGTTAGGCCTAGGGTTACCATTAAATTTATGGTTATGGTTAGGGTAATGGATAGGGTTAGAGCTAGTGATAGGGCTTGGGTTATTGTTAGAATTCTGGCTAGGGTTACAGTAAAGTTTAGGGCTATGTTCTGGGTTAGGGTTAGGCTTAAAGCTAGGGTCAAGGCTCGGATTAGGGCTTGGTTTTGGGTTTGGTTAGGGCTAGGATTAGGGCTAATTTATGTATGAACTAGTGTTGCAATTAATGCTAGTTTGGGGGTTGGGCTTAGGGCTAGGTCTAGTGATACGGTTAGGTTTAGGGTTGGGGTGATGTTTAGAGCAAGGTTTATTGTTAGGGTTAGTGTCAGAGTCAGGGTTAGTTTTAGGGTTAGTGTTAGAACTCGAATTAGGGCTAAAGTTAGTACTAGTTGTACGGTTAGGGTTTTGTTTAGGTTAAGGGTTAAGGATATAGTTTGGTTTTGTTTAGGGCAAGTGCTATGGTTACAGCTAGATTATGGATTAGCATCAGGGTTAGGGCTAGTGTTAGGTTAAGGCTTAGATTTAAGGTTAGGATTAGAATTTGAGTTAGGGTTATATCTAGGATTAGGGATAGGGCTAAGGCTAGGGCTAGGATTAGGGTTAGGGTGAGGGATAGGGGTATGGTAACAAATATGGTTGGAACTAGGGATATGGCTAGGGCGAGAATTAGTGTTAGTTATGGTAGTAGTCTTAGGATTGGGATTAGATTTAGGGCTAAATTAGGGCTAGGATTGGTGCTAGGGTTAGGGCTAGTTTGGGCTAGGATTTGGGCTAGGGTTAGTGTTAGAGGTAGGGCTAAATTAGGGCTAGGATTAGGGCTAGATTTAGGGTTAGGGTTAGAGCAGAATTAGGGTTTAGGATTAGGGCTAGTGTTAGTGTTAGGGTTAGGACTACATTAGGGCAAGTATTAAGACTAGGGTTAGTGTTATGGTTAGACTAAGGGGTTGGGCTAGAGTTAGGGTTAGCATTGTTGTTAATGTTAAGTTTAGGGGAATGGCTGGGGTTATAGCTAGTTTTAGGGATAGGGTGAGTGTTAGGATTAGGACTAGGATTATATTTCACTTTAGGATTAAGGCTAGGTTTAGGGCTACATTAAGGGGTAGGGTTTCTTTTAGGGTTATGGCTAGGACCAGGTCTAGGGCTAATATCAGGTAACCCTAGCCCTAGCCCTAATCATAACCATAACCCTAGCCCTAACCGTATACATTACCATAACAATATCCCTAATTCTAATGCTAACCCTAAGCCTAAACCTAACCCTTTCTCTAATCCTATTTCTATCCAGTTTCCTAAACCTAACATTAACCTAATTCGAAGCCTATCATTACCAAACCCTTACCCTAATGCTAAATCAATCCCTAATTTTAAGCCTTAACCTATTACAAACCCTAAACTAGACCTTCACTTTAATAATATCTCTACCCTGAAACATGACCATAAACCTAAACCTAAATCTTACACTGGACATACCCATAATCCTAACCCTAAAATTATCTTAACATAATTCTAGACTTGGAATTAGTCATACTCCTAATCCTATCCCTAACCCTAAAACAAACACTAGCCCTTATCTTAGCCCTAAACCTAGCTAGCCTTAATCATAACCCTAATCCTAACCCTTGTTCTAAACATCAACCTACCTCTAAAACTAACCTAGCTTACCCTAATCTAAATCCTAAATCTAACCCTAATTCTATACTTAACCTTAACACTAACCATAGACCTAATCCTAGCCCTAATTTAGCACTATACCTAAACCTAACACGATCCTTAGCCCTAAGACTAACAATAATACTCACACTAGCCCTATCACAAGTTCTAATGCTAGTCCATAACCCTAACCCTAGCCCTAACCCTTGTCCAATCCTTAGTCCTAGCCCTAACCCTAAGCATAAGCCTCAAACTATCACTAAACGTAATCTTAATGCTAATCATAAAACTAGCCCTAACCCTACAACTAGCAGTAAAACAAAATGGAGCAATAGCCTTAACCCTAAACCTAACTTTAAACAAACCCTAACACTACACCTAGACCTAACAATAGCCTTAATTCGAGTCCAAACCCAAACCTTAAAATTATACCTGACACTGACTCATACGCTAAATACACCCTAGCTCGAAATGCCATCCTAACTTAAACCAAAACCTAACAGTAACCTTAGCCCTTATTTGAATCCTAAACCTAACGCTGACCTTGACTCATATCCTAAAAGTAATCCTAGCTCTAAATATCACCCTAACCTTAAAATTAACCCTAAAACTAAAATTACCCCTTTCCTTAACCCTAACCCTAAAACTAACCCTAATTGTAACCCTAGTTCTTATATTAGCAATTGCCCTAAACCTATTCCTAACCCTAACATAAAACTAACCCTAATCCAAACCCTAAATCTAACTTTAACCCTAACCCTACCCTAACTATAGCCATAACATTAGCTCTAACTCTCTGCCTTACTCTAAGTGAAACCCTAACCCTACTAGTAAACCTAGACCTATCCCTAATCCTTAGGATAACCAAAATCCTAACCCTATTAATAGTCCTGACCCTAGCCCTAATTCTAGCTCTAATTCTATACCAAACCCTTATGCTAACCCTGACCCTTATTCTGAAACTAAGACAAACCCTAGGCCTAAAACTGACCCTCAACCTAGAGCAAACCCTAACACTGGCCATACCGCTAACTTATACCTAAACCTAACCCTAAATCTAGACCTAAGACTAATTATAACTCTCACACTATCCCTATCCCTAGTTCTAAGCCTATCCATTACCATAACCTTAGCACAGCACTAATCCTTGCCATATCCTTAGTCCTAGCCCTAACCATAGATCTAAACCTAACTCGAAATTTAACCCTAACCTTAAGCCTAAGCCTAACACTAAAACTAGCTCTAACCCTAATGTTAATCGTAAAACTAGCCCTAACTCTAAACCTAGCAGTAAAACAAAATGAGCCATAGCCCTAATCATAAACCTTAACTTAAACCAAACCCTAACACTACACCTAAACATAAACATAGCCTTAATTTGAATCCCAAACCTAACCTTAAATCTAACCCTGACCCTGACTCATATCGTAACACTCACCCTAGCTTTAAACACCCTCCTAACCTTAAACTAAAACCTAAAGTAAACCTATTCTTAATTCGAGTCCTAACCCTAACTGTGACCTTGACTCATATCCTAACACTAACCCTAGCTCAAAATATCATTCTAACCATAAATCTCGCCCTAACACTAGACCTACCCCTAACTTGAATGCTAAAACTAACCCTCATTGTAACCCTAGTTCTTACATTAGTCATTGCCCTGTCATTAGCCCTAAGCCTAACACAAATCTAGCCCTAATCCGAGCCCTAAACCTAGATTTAAGCCTACACCTAACTCTAGCCCTAACCTTAGTTCTAAGGCTATGCCTTATCCTATGAATAACTCTAACCCTAGTGGTAGCCCTAGACCTATGCCTAATCCTTAGGCTAACCAAAATCCTAACCTTATTGATAGTACTAACCTCAGCCCTCATTATAGCTCTAATCCTAACCCAAACCCAAACACTAACCCTGACCCTTTTCCTGACCCTAACACAAACCCTAGTTCTAAACCTGACCCTAACACTAGATTAAAACCTAACACTAGCCCTGGACCTAAACCTAATCCTAAATCTAGCCTTATTTCTAGCCCTAGTCCTATAGAAAAACCTAGTCCTTATCCTAACACAAACACTAACCCTAGCCCTAGACATAAATATACTCCTAATTCTGGCTGTAACCCTAACTTGAAATCTAATCCAAACACTGACTCTGCCTTTAACAGTACACCTACTTCTAAAACTGAACCTACCTGAAAATCTAAACCTAAAACTAGATCTTGGCATAACCCTAACCCTAAAACTAACCATAATCATAATCCTAGCTCTTACATTGCCCTCAGCTTTAAACCTAGGCCTAAACCTAACACAAAACCTAGATCTAATCCTAGGCCTTAAACTAGCCCTAAGCATAACCCTAACCCTAACCCTAGGCCTAACTCAAACATAACCCTCGCCTTAGTCCTAACCCTACCTCAAAACCTAACCCTTACTATAAACATGAACCTAAAACTATCCCTGCATGTAACCCTAAACCTAGTCCTAATCCTAACCTTAACACAAGCCGTAACCCTAGCTCTAAACTTACCCATTACCCTACCCCTAACCCTAACCCTAATTGTAACCCTAGCCTTAACCCTAATAATAATCCTAATCCTAAACAGAAAATTAACCCTAGACCTAACCCTAAACTATTACTCACTATATCCCTAACAATAAAACAAACCCTAAACGTTACCATAAACCTAAATATAACCATAGACCTAACCCTATCCCTAAACTTAAATCTAGCCCTGTCCCTAACCCTAAGTCTACATCTAACCACATTTATTACCCTAACACTAAAGCTAAACTTAATTATAACCATTCCCCTAACCATAACCCTATCCCTAAACCTACCTTAATCCTATCCCTAAACATAAACCTGAAACTAACCCTTGCTCTAAACCTAATCATAGGTCAGAACCTAACTCTTACACTAAATATAACACTAACCCTTACCCTAGTTCTAACCCATACCTTAACACTAAGTCAAGACCTAATTCTAACCATAACCCTAGTCCTAACCTTAACTCTAACCCTAAACATAGCCCTTTCCATAATGCTAACCCTAGGCTTAACCCTAAACCCATTACTAACTCAAACCCTATCAATTACCCTAAACCTAACCTGAACCCTAAATCTAACCCTATTATTACCCTAAGCGTAACCCTAATGCCAACTTGAGCCCTAACACTAAACTCAAAACTAAAAAAAAAAAAAAAATCACCCTAACAATAACCCTGACCCTAATGATTCCCCTAGCTCTAACCTAACTCTCACCCTAAACCTAATCCTTACATTAGACCTAGCCAAAACTTAACCCTAAAACTATCCATAACCATAACCCCAGACCTGACATTAGTCCTAGATATAATCCTAGCCCTAACGCAAACACAAACCCTAGCCCATATTAGCACCAAACATCGCCTTAATTATAACCCTAACCTTAAACTTAGGCCTAACTGAAAACCAACCCTATCCCTATTCTTAGACCTAACTTAGCTCTATCCCTAACCTTAACCATAATCCTAGCCCTAAAACAAAGTCTAACTCTCTCCCTAGCCCTAAAACTAGTTCTAAACCTATCCCTTACTGGAATTGTAAACCTAGCCCTAACCCTAAGCCTAATCCTAGACATTTTTTAGCCTTAGCCCTAACCCTAGATCTAAACTTAACTCTACATCTAAACCTAATGCAAAGCCTAACCCTAACCCTAACACTAACCCTAATCCTAACACTACTCATAAAACTAGCCCTAACTCTAGCCCTAGCCCTAATACAAAACCAAGCCATAGCCCTAACAGTATACATTAACCTAAACCAAAACCTAAAACTACACCTTGCCCTAACCCTAGCTCTAATTCTAGTTTTAAGCAGAACTCTAAAACCAACCCTAACCCTGATTCTAACGCTACCACTAACCCTAGCTTTAAACATCACCCTAAACATAACCCTAAGCATAACAGTAGACCTAGCCTTAACCCTAACCCTAACCCTAAAATTAGCCCTAATTGTAACCTTGTACTTGCATTAGCCATAACCCTAACCCTAGCCCTAACTTACCCCAAAACCTAGCCTAATATGAGGCCTAAACCGAGCTTTAACCCTAAACCTAACTGTAACCCTAAACTTAGCACTAATAATAACAATAACCTTAGCTCTAACCCTAGCTCTAATGCTGTTCATTACCCTAACCATAATCCCAACCCTAATGCTAACCCTAGGCCTAAACCTTAGCATATCCCTAATACTAACCTGTCCATTACCCTAAACCTAACATGAAACCTAAAACTACCTATATCATTACCCTAATTGTAAACCTATGCCAATTTGAGCCATTCATTTAAACCTTAACCTATCCCAAACACTAATCTTGGCCCTCACCCAAACAATACCCTTAGCTCTAAACCTGACCCTAACCCTAAACCTAACCCTTACACTACATCTAACCTAACCCTAAACTATCTTTAACTATAAATCTGGACCTGAAATTATCCCTAGCCCTAATCTTAGCCCTAAACCTAGGCTTAATTCTAACCCAAACCAAAACCTGATGTTTAAGTCTAATTCTAACCCTCACCTTAGCCCTAAACCTAGGCTTAATTCTAACCCCCAAAAAAACCTGATGTTTAAGTCTAATTCTAACCCTCGCCCTAGCCCTAAACCTAGCTATAACCCCATCCCTTACCCTAAACCTAACCATAACCCTAAACCTAACCACAATCTTAAACCTAACCATAATCCTTGTCCTAACCCTAGGCCTAACCCTAAATTTAAGCCTAGCACTAACCCTAATTTAGTCCTAACTTAACCATAAACCTAGCCTTAAGCCTAACTCTAACTCTTGCCCTATCCATGTTCCTAGTTCTATCCTTAGCTCTAGCCCAACTCTGGATCTAAACCTAACTTTAAATTTAAACCCAACTCTACATTTAACCATAACAATAATCCTAAAACAAATCTAACACTAGCCCTAACAATAATGCTAATTCTAAAATTTAGCTTACCCCTAGCCCTAGCCTTAAAACAAAACAAAGTCATATCCCTAAACCTAACCCTTAACCTGAACCAAACCATAAACCTACACCTAGCCCTTCCTCTAAAAATAACCCTGAAGCTGACACTAATCCTAACACTAATCCTAGCTCTAAACATCACCCTAAACTTAAATTAACACTAACACCAGACCTATCCTTACCCCTAACCCTAAAACTAGCCCTAATCATAACCCTAGTTCGTACATTAGTCATTGTCATAACCCTAGCCCTAACCCTAATACAAATCAGACTCTTAATTCTAGTTCTAACCCTAGGTGAAACCCTAATCTTAAACCTAAAATTAGCCCTAATCATAACCCTTGTTCGTACATTAGTCGTTGTCCTAACACTAGCCCTAACCCTAATACAAATTCTAACCCTAATTCTAGTCCTAACCCTAGGTGAAACCCTAATCTTAACCCTAAAATTAGCCCTAGCCCTAACCCTAACCCGAGTGCAAACCCTGGCTCTAACCCTATCCCTTACCCTAAGCCAAACCCTATACCAAATGCTAGCCCTAGTCCTAACCCTCATCCTTAGCATAACTTAAACACTAACAGTATTACTTGTCCTAACATTAGTCCTCATTCTTGTACTAACCCTTAACCTGACTCTTATTCTGATCCTAACAGTAACCCTAGGTCTAAACCTGACCCTAACCCTAAACCAAACCCTAACACTATCCCTACCGGTAAGCCTATACCTATACCTAACACTAACATAGATCTAGACACAAAACTAATCCTAAATATAGTTATAATTCTAGGCCTAGAACCAAACAATATCCTAGATCTAGCCCTTACAATAACCCTTAACCTAAAATAAACACTTAGCCTACCCATAGACCTAACACTAGTCCTAATTCTGGCTCTAACCCTAACCTTAATCCTATCCAGAACACTGATCCTGAGCCTAACATTAACCTATCTCTAAACCTAACCCTGACCCAAAACCTAGTCCTAATACTAGAACTAGCCATAACTCTAACCCTAATACTAGCCCTAAATATAACCCTAGCCCTAACCCTATTTTGACCCTAATCCTAACCCTAACAGTAGCCTTAACCCTAACCATGGTCCTATCCCTAGCACTAAACCTAACACAAAACCTAGCCATAATCCTAGGCTTAAACTTAAACCTAAATAAAACCCTAACCCTATCCTAGCCCTAACACTAACCTTAACACTAACCATCGCCTTAGACCTAACCCTACCTCAAAGCCAAAATCTTACCCTAAGCATTACACTAGCCCTATCCTAAACCATAACCCTAACCGTAGCTCTTATCTTAACCTTAATCTAGCTTGAACTTTAGTTTTAACTCTGTCAATTACCCTAAAACTAAACCTAACATTAATTGTAAACCTACCCCTAACACTAAACTTAACACTAACCCTAAACATAAATGTATCCCAAGACCTAACCATAAACCTAAACTTCACCATAGCCCTAACCCTAGCTGAAACATTAAGCCTTACACTAAACCGAATCCTAAGACTAGCCCGAATCCATACCCTAACCCTAACTCTAATCCTAGATCTAACATTATCCAATACACTAAACCTAAACCTAACTATATTGAAATCTCTAGCCATAACCCGAACCCTAAACAAAACCCTAACCATAAACATAATCCTAGACCTAAACGTAAACCTAAACCTCACTCTAGCCATTACCCTAGTTCAAACACTAACCCTTACCCTAACCTAACCAAAACACTAGCCGTAAACCTAACACTTACCGTAAACCAAACCTAGCCCTATCCCTCAACCTAAATCTAATTTTAGACTTAATCCAAACCATTACCTATCCCTAACCCTAGCTCTGAATCTATCCATTATACTAAATATAACCCTAAAAATTAATGCTAACCTTAACCCTACTGCTAAACCTAACCAATCAATTACCCTAAACCTTAACAGAAACCTAAACCTAATGCTATCCATTACCCTAACACTGTCTAAACCTAACACTAATTCAAGCTCTAACCCTAAACTTTGACCTAAACCAAATGCTAACCCTGGCCAGTGCCCTAATAATACCCCTAACTCTAAATCTGACCCTTACCCTAAACATAGCTCTGACACTAGATCTAGTCATAACCTAACCCTAAAACTATCCTTAATCATAACCTTAGACTTAACATTAGCCATAGCCCTAGTTCTACCCATGAAATTAACAAAAACCCTAGCCCTAAACCTAGCCTTAATCCTAACCTAAACACCAACCCTAGACCTAATCCTAATTCTAAACCTCTCCTTAGCCCTAAAGCAAGCTATAATCCTACCTATCCCCCTAAATTTAATCCTAAAGCCAATGCTAATCATAAATCTAGCCCTACCCCTAGCCCTAAGGCTAACACTAACCCTAGCCCTAATCCTAGCCATAATTTAGCTTTAACCCTAACCCTAACCCTAACCCTAAGCCTAGTATTAAATCTAAATCTAACTCTCATCATAGCTGTTTCCCTAGTTCTAACCCTATATCTTACCATAACACTAACCCTAGCCCTAATCCTAACCCTGGATCTAACACTAACTCTCAATCTAACCCTAACCCTAAGCCTAAAACTCACCCTAACACTAGCCCTAACCCTAACACTAATTCAAAATCTAGCCCTAACCCTAGCCCTAGCCAAAAAAAAAAAAAAAAAAGCCATAGCTCTAACCCTAACTCTAACCCATGGAAGTCAAGATGAAGTGATATCTTAAAACACAAACTGTTCCTGACACTGAGAAGGCCCAACCTGGAAAACATGGTAATGCTCGGTAAAAGATGAATTCTGACCAGTATCAAAGAAATTTGAACAAAACTAACTCTAACCCAAACATTAGTTCTAACTCTAGAACTAATCCTAATCCTAAAACTAAACCATCCTCTTTATAGAGCTTGATCATAAAAGTCAAAATCTTGGGGTGCCTAGTAGGGAAAGGTAACAGATGAATCCTGCCCAGTATCAAAAATTCTGACCAATAATTGGGGAAGGTGTTTCAGTACATGCCTATTTCCCCTGTTTTCTCCTAAAGTTCTCTTGGATAAATTGTTTTTGTTTTGTTTTTTTTTCATGCTTCAGCTTAAGGTGCTTTCAAAAGGAACAAACCCAAGCACGCCCACAGTGAAGTGATTGAGTGTGTGAAGTTTCATGCAGCTAGCACCAACACTGTTTGATTTCCAGCTCCATTTCCATTTACACCTATTGGCCATAATGTAGTGAAAACTAAAAATTCAAAATGTTCCTGACACTGAACCAATGAAGCTTGAAGGCACAAACTTGGGAAACCTACTAAGGTTGGTCAAAGACAAATCCTGTACAGTATCAAAGTAATCTGAGCAAAAAAAAAGCTCTTTCAGTACATGTGTATTTTGCTTACTCCTAAAGCACTCAGAGATAAAGTTGGTTCTTTCTACTTCAACTTAGGGATACTTCACAGGAAACAAACCAGAGAATTCACACTGAGAATTGATTAAGTGTGTGAAGTTTCAAGCAGCTAGCACAAACCCTGTTTGATTTCCAGCTTCATTTTCATTCACCCCTATAGGGAAAAAAAAAAAAAAAAAAAAAAAAAAAAAAAAAAAAAAAAGAGAAACATGAATGTCCCTGAGAGAAACCCTTTAAGTAGGAGGCCCAAATATTTGAAGTATAGTAAAAATAGGAAAAAAAAGTGAATCCTTCCCATTATCATAGAAATTAAAAAAATAAAATAAACTCTAACCCTAACACCAGGTCTAAAACTAGTCCTAACACTAAGTCTAACGCTAAACCTAAAATGTTTAGAGAAACATTGATCATAGAACTTTCAAAATTGGGGAGTATAGTGAAGCAAGCTTACAGTGAATCATGGGCAGTTTCAAAGAAATCTGACAAAATAATTGGGGGAGCTATTTCAGTACATGCATATTTCCCTGTTTTCTCCTAAAGTGTTCTCAGATAAACTTGTATTGCTTCCTTCAGCTTATTACTAATTTCACAAGGAACAAACCAGAGAGTGCCCACAGAGGACTGACTGAGTGTGTGAAGTTTCAAACAGTTAGCACAAACCTTGTTTGATTTCCAGCTCCATGTCCATTTACCCATGTAGGTCAAAATGAAGTGAATCCATAAAATAAAAATTGTTCCTGTCAGCAAAGAATTGAACCGAGAAGGCTGAAACCTGGGGAACATAGTTAAGCTAGGTAAAAATGTATCCTGCCCAGTATCAAAGAAATTTGAACAAGACAAACTCTAACCCTAACACTACACCTAACTCTAATCTAACCTGTTTAGAGATTCTTGGATCAAAGAAGTCTCAAAGTTGAGGAGCCTAGTGGGGCAAGCTAACAGATGAATCCTGACCAGTATCAAAAAATCTGACCAAATAATTGGGAGAGGTAGTTTAGTACATGCATATTTTCCTGTTTTCTTTTAAAATGTTCTCACATGGTGTTGTTTCTGCATGCTTCATCTTTGGGATAGTTTCACAAGGATAAAACCAGAGTGTACTCACAGAGAACTGATTGAGAGTGTGAAGTTTCAAGCAGCTATCAAAAACCCTGTTTGATTTCCAGCTCCATTTCCATTTACCCATGTAGGTCAAAATGAAGTGAAACCTCAAAATAAAAACTAAAATACTGACAGTGAACCAGTGAACCTAATAGGCCCAAACCTTGGGAACCTAGGAAGGCTTGATAAAAGATAAATCCTGCCTAGTATCAAAGAAATTTGAACAAAATTACTGTAAACCTAACACTAGATCTGTCATTAATCCTAACCCTACAGCTCACCCTAGCCTGTTTAGAGAACTTTTGATCATAGAAGTCCCAAAATAAGGGAGCCTTTTGGGGCAAGCTAACAGATGAATCCTGCACAGAATCAAATAAATCTGAGCAAATAATTCGAGGAAGTGTTTCAGTACATGCATATTTCCTTGATTTCTCCAAAAGTGCTCTGGGATAAAGTCGCTTTGCATGTTTCAGCTGAGGGTAACATTCACAAGAAACAAACCAGAGAGTGCCCACAGAGAAGTTATTGAGTATGTGCAGTTTCAAGCAGCTAGCACCAACCCTGTTTGATTTTGTGCTCCATTTCTTTTCAACAAAATATTTCATAATACTGGGAAACCTTAAAATATAACCTGTTCCTGACAGCAAACCATTGAACCGAGAAGGCTGAAACCAGGGAATATTGTGAGGCTAGGTAAAAGATGAATCCTGCCCAGTATCCGTGATACATGAATAAAACTGACTCTAACCCTAACACTAGGTTTATACCTAGCCCTTACCCTAAACATAAACCTAACACTAATCTGTTTAGAGAACCTTTTATTATAGAAGTCCCAAATAAAGGGATCCTAGTGGGGAAAGCTAACAGAAGAATCTTGTGCAATATCAAAGATCTGACCAAATAATTTGGGAAGGTAGTTCAGTACATGTATATTTCCCTGTTGTCTCAAACAGTACTTTCGGATAAAGACGTTTTTGCATGCTTCAGCTTTGGGAAACTTTTACAAGAAAGAAACCAGTGTACCACATAGAACTGATTGAGTGTGTGCAGTTTCAAACAGCAAGCACCAACCCGATTTGATTTCAATTTCCATTTCCATTTACCCCTATAGGTCAAAATGAAGGAAACCTTATAATACAAACTGTTCCTGACATCAAACCATTGAAGGGATAAAGCCCAAACCTGGGGAAAATAGTAAGGCTAGGTAAAAGAAATATTATGCCAAGTATCAAATGAATTTGAACAAAACTCACTCTAACTCTAACACTAGATCTAACACAACCCTAACCTAATTTTAACCTGTTTAGACTACCTATCATCATAGAAGTCCCAAACTTGGGGAGCCTAGCAGCACAACTTAACAGATGAATCTTGCACAATATCAAGAAATTTGATGAAAAATTGCGGGAGATATTTCAGTACATTCATATTTCCATATTTTTTTCTTAATGTGCTCATGGATAAATTGTTTTTCATGCTTAAGCTTAAGGTATGTTCACAAGGAACAACCAGAGAGTGCCCCAAGAGAGCTGATTGAATGTGTGAAGTTTCAAGCAGCTAGTACTAACTCTGTTTGATTTCCAGCTCCTTTTTCATTCACTTCTATAGGCCATAATAAAGTAAAACCTAAAATTTCAAACTATTCCTGAGAGTTAACTGGGAAACCTTGAAAACCCAAACTTGGGGATCCTACTAAGAATAGGAAAAGGATGAATCCTGTACAATATCAAAGTAATCCATGCAAAAAAATGAAGCTTACTCCTAAAGTGCTCACAGATAAAGCTGTTTCTTTCTAATTCAGCTTTGGGCTATTACCACAAGAAAAAAATGAGAGGATGTGCTCTGAGAATTGATTGAGTTGTGAAGTTTCAAGCACCTAGCACAAGCCCTGTTGAGTCCAGCTTCATATTCATTCACCCCTATACGGCTAAATGAAGTGAAAGATGAAAATTACAACTGCTCTTGAGAGCAAACCCTTTTAATGGGAAGTCCCAAACATGGGGAGCATACCAATAATAGGGAAAAAAAGATAAATCCTGCCCAGTATCCAAAAGGTTGATTAAAACTAACTCTAACCCTAACACTACTTATAACCCTAAATCTAACCATAACCCTAAGCCTAACCTGTTAAGAGAACCTTTGATAATTATTTTTTTTAAACTTGGGGAGACTAGTGGGGCAAGCTTACATATGAATCCTGCACAGTATCAAAAAAATCTGACCAAATAATTGGAGGAGGTATTTCAGTACATGCATATTGCCCTGTTTTCTCCTAAAGTGCTCTTGGATAAACTTGTTTTGCATGCTTCAGCTTATGGCTACTTTTGCAAGGAAGAAACCAGAGAGTGCCCACAGACAACTGATTGAGTATGTGAAGTTGCAAACAGCTAGCACCAACCCTCTGATTTCGAGCTCCATTCTCATTTACCCATATAGGTCAAAATGAAGTGAGACATGAAAAACAAACTATTCCCAACAGCGAAGGCCCCAAACTGGGGCACATAGTAAGGGTACGTAAAAGATAAATTGTCCCAGTATCAAAGAAATTTCAACAAAACAAACTCTAACCCTAACACTAGCTGTAAAGCTATCCCTAACCCTAACCATAACACTAACCCTTACCTGTTTAGAGAACCATTGATCCTAGAAGTGCCAATCTTAGGGAGCCCAGTGAGCAAGCTAAAAGACGAATACTGTGTAGTATCAAAAATTCTGATCAAATTATTGGGAGACTTATTTCACTACATACATATTTCTCTGTTTTCTCCTTAAGGGTTCTCAGATACACTTTCTTTTGTATGCTTCATCTTTGGCCTACCTTCAAAAGAAAGAAACCAGAGAGTGCCCACTGAGAACTGATTGTGTGAAGTTTCACGTACATCCTGCCAACCCTGTTTGATTTCCAGCTCAATTTTCATTCACATCAATAAGCCATATATGGGGCTGGGGATATGGCTCAAGCATTAGCGTACTCGCCTGGCATGCATGCAGCCCGGGTTTGATCCTCAGCACCACATACAAAGAAAGATGTTGTGTCCACCGAAAACTAAAAAATAAATAAATATTAAAAATTCTCTCTCTCACTCTCTTTAGAAAAATAAGCCATAATGAAGTAAAACCTTAAAAATACAAACTGTTCCTGACAGTGAACCATTGAACTGACAAGGCCCAAACCTGTGGAGCATAATAAGGTTAAGTAAGAGATGAATCCTGTCCAGTATCATAGAAATTTGAAGAAAAGTAGGACCGCATGGGTGCTCTCAGTACAGATGGAAGGCTCAGCTGCACAGTTTCTCTGGGTGCAGACAGCAGTCTTTGCCACACAGGTGCTCTCTGGCAGATGTAAGGCAGCACAGAACAGAGAGGCTTTGCTTGAAGGTCACCAGACTGACCTCTGGACACAGCACAAGTTCACTCCAGAAGCACCCACCTAACCAAACACCATACATGGGTGATAGATGGAATCCATCTTGCAAAACCTTACTTGCCATCTATCAGTGGGCATGGCTACCAGCTTGGTTCTGCAACTTATCAGGTAGCCGGTTTCCAACTCCCCTACCTCCAGCTGTGATAACTCAAGATGTTTCTCATAAGCTTTTGAGGGGTGTAGCTATCTATGTGGAGGAACAACTCTACAGGCACCTGGTATGCAATTCAGAGACTAATAATAGGGAGGCTCCAGGTAAAAGCTCAAGCCCTCTCACCCTGGCTAACTCCACCACCCTGAACACAGAGATTTAATCTAGGAATAGACAACTCCACCTACTACAAGAAAATAAAACAGAGTTCTCAGAGAATTTTTTTCTTTCTTACTTTTCTTTTCTTGCTCTTCTCATCCATTCTCCTCTACTCTTTCCCCCTCTGGTCCTCACAACCTGAAACCAAGAACTTTTCATGAAATTGGTCTTTAAGAACTGAATCACTAGAATTGTATAATATAGAGGAATTGCATAGGCCCCACCTCACCACCTCTTTATTTGCTCATTTGCTCTTATTTTCTTTCTCCCTCTCTTTCTTGTTATTTTTTCTTCTTTTTTCTTTCTCCCTCTATCCCACTTTCAGCCTCCTAAATTTTAATATTTATACATAGGGTAATTTTATGAATACAGATAAGGAGTTTGAATTTATAACTTATTCCATAAATTTCCCCTGTCTATTCAGTAGAGTTCTCCTTCAAAGTTGCTAAGTTAGATTAATCACATACCCTCATTCCTTTCACCCTAAACATAGCATCCTACCCCTGACCCTCAGTTCTCTATACACCATCAGAAATGGTATGCCTTTTATGAAACTAATGACTATATTCTAAATAAAAATTGAAGCCAACATCTCTAGACACAGAGTCTAAATATAAATGTATTTATAATGGTTATGCTTAGGCTTCAGGTTAGGATTAGATTAGAGTTAGATTTTATTCTATGGTTAGGGCTAGGGCTAAGGATAGGGCAAGGGTTAGGACTAAGGTTTGGGTTAGGTTTAGGATTATGGTAAGGAAAAAGGTTAGAACTAGTGATAGGGCTAGTATGAGAGTTAGATTTAGTCTTAGGGCTAGGATTAGGGTTAGGGTTAGGGTTAGGGATACAGCTAAATTAGGGCTAGTGTTAGTGTTAGGTTTAGGCCTTGGGTTCGTGTTAGAGTTAATATTACCTTTAAGGTAAGGTATTGGGTTATAGCTAGTTTGAGTGTTAGTGCAAGTGTTAGTATAGGGTTAGGGCTAGGGTTAGGTTTAGGGTTATCATTAAAGCTAGGTTTAGGGCTAGGATGAGGTCTAATGTTTGTGTTAGGGTCGGGGCTAGTATTAGGGCTAGAGCTAATGTCAGGTCTAGGGTAACATTTAGGGATAGATGTAGTGTTAGTTTTATGGCTTGGTCCAGTGTAGGTGTTAGGTTTATACTAGGGTTCAGTTTTAGACCTAGGGTTATTATTAGAATCAGGATCAAGGTGAGAGTTTCGGTTAGGTTAGGGTTTAGGTTTAGGGCTTGAATTATAATTATGGTTTCAGGTTAAGGTAATGAAAGGGTTAGGTTTAGGGTTTAGGTGTATTTTAGTGTAATTGATAGTGTTATGCTTATGCCTAGTGTTAGCATAAAGGTTATCATTTGGGTAATGGATTAGACCTAAGATTAGGGGTAAGGTTACATATAGAATTATGGCTTTTGTTTGTGTTAGGGTTAGGGTTTAGGTGAGGTTTAGTGTAATGTATAGGGTTAGGTTTAGGCCTAAGTTAAGCATATGGGTTATCATTAGGTAATAGGGTTAAACCTAAGATTAGGGGTAGGGTAATATATCACATTAGGGCTTTTTTGTGTTAGAGTTGGATTTACTTTTAGGGTTAAAGCTAGATTTAGTGGCTGGGGATGTGTATCAAGAAGTAGCCTGCTCGCCTGGCATGTGCAGGTCACTGGGTTCTATCCTCAGCATCATATACCAATAAAATAAAGATGTTGTGTCCACTGAAAACTAAAAAAATAAATATTAAAAAACTAGGCTTAGGACTCGGATTAAGGTTAGGTTTTGGGTTAGGTTAGGGCTAGGTTTAAGGCTATGGCTGATGTACAAAGTAGTGTTATGATTAGAGCTAGTGATAGGTCAGGGATAGAGCTGTCTAGTGTTAGGGTTACACTTATGATTACAATGGTGTTTAGAGCTAGGTTTAATGTTGGGGTCAGAGTCAGAGTCCAGATTAGTTTTCAGGTTAGTGTTGGGACTAGAATTAGAGATAGGATTAGGGCTAGTTGTAGGGTTAGGGTTATAATTTGGTTTTGTTTTAGGGCTAGGAGTAGAGTTAGGGCTAGTTTTAAGATTAGGGCTGGTGTTAGTGTGAGGTTTAGGCTTAGGTTTAGGGTTAGATTTAGAGTTAGGTTTAGATATAGGCTTTGAGTTAGGGGTAAGGGTAGGGCTAGGATTGGGGCTAAGTTTAGGCCTAGGTATAGAGTGATGGTAATGGATAGGGTTAGAATTAGGTATAAAGCTAGGCTGAGAGTTTGAATTAGTCTTAAGCCTAGGGTTAGGGTTGGTTTAGGTATAGGGCTAAATTAGGGCTGGGATTAGGACTAGGGTTAGTGTTAGGGTAACTCCTAGATTTAGGACTAGGGTTAGTGTTAGGGTTATGATTACAGTAAGGGATTGGATTATAGCTACTTTTAGGACTAGGGTGAGGATTAGATGTAGGGTTATGGTTAGGGATAGGTTTATGATTAAGCTGAGGTTTATGGCTAGAATGTGGGCTAAGGTTTGTGTTAGGATTAGGACTAGGATTAGAGCTAGGGCTAATATCAGGTCTAGGGTCACAGTTAGCTAGAGTTTTAGGGTTAGATTTATAGCTAGGTCTATTTTAAGGGTCAGGTTTCTTGTTAGGTTCAGGTTTAGAGCTACGGGTATTATTAGGGTCAGGGTCAGGGATAGGGTTTTTATTAGATTAAGGTTTAGGCTTAAGCCTTGAATTATCATTATGGTTAGGAATAGGTTAATGATAGTTTTAGTTTTAGAGTTCATGTTATGTGTAGGGTAATGGATAGGGTTAGGTTAAGTTTAGGATTAGCGTTCAGCTTAGGGTTAGCAGAAGCATTAGGGTTATCATTAGGGTAATGAATAGGGTTAGAGCTAGTGATATGGGTAGAGTTATGTTTAGGATTATGTCTAGGGTTAGGCCTAGGTTTAGGGTTAGGCCTAAGTTTAGGGTTATGTTTAGCTTTAGTGTTAAAGCTAGGGTAGTGCTTGGGTTAGGGCAAGGTTTTGCAATAGGTTAGGGCTATGGCAAATGTAAAACCTTTGGTATAATTAGGGCTAGTTTTAGGGTTAATGTTAGAGCTAAGTATTGTTTTAGGGTTAGGTTTAGGGTTAGCATGATATTTAGATCTAGAGTTAGTGTTAGTGTCAGAGTCAGTGTTCAGTTTAGGGTTATGATTAATGGGAAAGCCAGAATTAGGACTAGGGATAAGACTAGTGGAAAGGTTAGTTTTTGGCTTTATGCTAAGGGTTATTAGGCTAGGTTTTTCTTTAGGTCTAGGACTAGAGTTATGGATAGATAAAGATTAGGTTTAGGTCTAGGGCTAGTGTTAGGGTTAGGTTTATGTATAAGGTTACGAGTAGGGCTAGTGTTAGGGTTCGGTTTAGGGTTAGGTTCAGTTGTAGACGTATGATTAGTGTTCAGGTCAGAATAAAGGTCAGGGTTAGGGTTAGGGTTAGGGTTTGGGCTATGGTTAGAGCTAGAATGAGCCCTAGGATTAAGACTACTAATAGGGTTAATGTTTGGGTTAGGTTAAGGAATAGAATTAGGATTAGGATTAGCATTATGTTTAGGGTTTGGCATAGGGTGAGGCATAGGGCTGGAGTTAGTGGTAGGGCTAGGTTTAGGGTTAAAGCTAGGTTTAGGGCTCAGATTAGGGATAGTTTTTGTGTTAGGGTTATGGCTACGGTTAGAGCAATGGCTAATGTAAGAACTATGGGTTTTAGGGTTAGTTTTAGGGTTATGATTAGAAGATAAACCTCTAATGTTAGCATTAGGTTTAAGGTTTGGTTGAAATTTAGAGCTAGTGTTAGTGTTAGGTTGATAGTCAGGGACAGGTTTAGCTTTAGGGTTATAGTTAAGACTCTAATTAAGGCTAGGTTTTGGTTTAAGGTTATAGTGGTGTTTAGAGCTAGGGTGAGCGTTAGGATATGAGTCACAGTTAGGGTTAGTATTAAGGTTAAGATTCGGACTCGAATTAGGGCTAGGGTTAGGTATAGGTGTAGTGTTAAGGTTTGGTTTGAGTTAAGGTTTAGGGTTAGGGCTATCACTCGCATTTGTTTTACTGCAAGGGTTAGTGTTTGGGCTAGTTTTATGATTAGCTTTAGGGCTAGGGATAGTGTTAATGTTAGGCTTAGGCTTAGGGTTAGGGTTAGATTCATAGTTAGGGTTAGATCTAGAATTAGAACTAGAAATAAGGATTTGGCAATGGTTATGGCTAGGTTTAGGGCTAGTGTTAGGTCTAGGTTTAGGATTACAGTAATGGATAGGGTTAGAAATAGGGATAGGGATAGTGTGATAGTTAGACTTAGTCTTAGGGTAGGGTTATGGTTAGGGTTAGGGAGAGGGTTAAATTAGGGCTAGGATTAGGGCTAGGCTTAGTGTTCACCTTAGGCCTAGAGTTATGGTTAGGGTTAGGGTTAAGTTTAGGGTAAGGAATGGAATAATAGCTAGGTTTAGAGATAAGGTGAAGGTTAGAATTATGGTTAGGGCTATGGTTAGGTTTAGGGAAATGAATAAGGCTAGGTTTGGGGCTAGGATGAGGGCTATGGTTTATTTCAGTGTTAGAACTAGGATTAGGGCTAGGGCTAATATCAGATCTAGGATTATGGTTAAAGAGAGTTTTAGGGTTAGGTTTATGAATACATGTAATGTAAGGGTAAGGTTTAGGGTTAGGGTCAGGTTTAGAGCTAGGAGTATTATTAGGGTCCATTTCTGGGTTAGAAGTTTGGGATAGGTTAAGTTTTAAAGTTAGGGCTAGAATTAGCGTTATGGTTAGTGTTTATGTAGTAATAGGATGAGGTTTAGGGTTTAGGTTTGCTTTAGAATAATACTTAGATTTAGGATTAGGGATAGGATTAGATTTAGGCCTAGAGTTATGGTTATGGCAATGGATAGGGATAGAAATGGGTTAGGGCTAGGGTTATGTTTTGATTAGAGCTAGGTTTAGGATTAGGGTTAGGGTTAAAGCTCGGGTTGAGGCTTGGATTAGGGCTACGTTTTTGGTTAAGTTAGTGCTAGGGTTAGGGGTAAGGCTAATGTAAGCACCAGGGTTATAATTAGGGTTGAATTTAGGGTTAGGGTTAGTTGTAGGTCTAGTGTTAAGTTTAGGGTTAGTGTTAGGGTGATGTTTAGACTACGGCTAGTTCTATGGTCTGAGTCAGAATCAGTGTTTGTTCTAGTTTACAGCTTAAAACTAGAATTAGAGCTAAGGTTAGGGTTAGAGTTAAGGGTTGTTTTAGGTTAAGGGTTAGGGTTAGGGCTATGGCTCGGTTTTGTTTTAGGGATAGGGTTAAAGTTAGATTTAGAGTTAGGGTTAGAATTAGGGTTAGGCTTAGGGTTAGGGTTTGATTTAGAGTTAAAATTAGATCTAGGTTAGGGCTAGAGCTAATGATAAGGCTAGGGTTAGGGCTGGGTTTAGGGTTAGGATTAGGGTTCCATTAGGAATAGGGTTAGAAATAGTGATTGGGCTAGGGTGAGAGTTAGAGTTATTCATAGGGCTAGGGTTAGGGCTAGGGTTATGAATAGGACTAAATTGGTGCTAAGATTAGGGCTAGGGTTAGTTCTTGGTTTAGGCCTAAAGTGAGGTTTAGGGTTAGGATTAAGGCTAGGTTTATGGCTAGGATAAGGGCTGGAGTTTTTGTTAGGTTTAGGGCTAGGATTAGGGCTATGGATAATGTCATGTCTAAGCTTATTGTTGGGTTAGGCTTAGGTTTATGTTTAGCATAAGGGTTAGGTTTGGAGCTGGGGTTAGGTCTGGGGTGAGTGTTAGGTTTAGAGATAATTCTAGGGATAAAATTATAGTACTCATAGGGTTAGGGTTAGGATTAGGGCTAGGGACATCATTATTGATAGTGTTAGGGTTAGGGTAATGTATACGATTAGATGTAGATTTAGAGCTATGTTTAACTTTAGATTGAGGTTTAGGCTTAGATTTAGGGCTATAGTTATGTTTAGGTTTACAGTAAGGTTTAGGGTTTGAGCTAAGGTTAGGTCTATGGCAAGTGTGAGGTTTAAGGTTAGGTCTAGGGTTAGTTTTCCAGTTAGTTTTAGGTTCAGCATTAAGCCTAGAATTATCAATAAGTTTAGGTTTTTGATTTTGAGTAATGGGTAGGTTTAGAGCTAGGTTTTGGGCTAGGGTAAATGTTAGGTTTAGGGCTAGGGTTAGGGTTAGATTGAGGGATAGGTGTAGGTTTATGTGTATAGTACTTTTAGGCTTTGAGCTAGGATTAGGACTGAGGTGTGGGTTAGGTTAGGGTTAGTGTTATGCTTAAGGTTTGATTTAGGCCTAGGAGTAGCTCTAGGTTTTGTGTTAAGTTTAATCCTAGGGTTAGGGCTATGGGTAATGTAAGAGCTAGGGTTATGTTGAGGGCTAGTTGTAGGGTTAGTGTTATGGCCAGGTCTATTTTTAGGTTTAGATTTTCTGGTACGGTCACATTTAGAGATAGGTTTACTCTAAAGTCAGGGTCAGTGTTTGGGTTAGACTTAGTGTTAGGTTTACAGCCAGAATTAGGACTATGCTTAGGTCTAGGTTTAGGGTTAGTGTTTGAGTTAGGTTAAAGATTATTGTTAGGGCTAGGGATAGGTTCATGTTTAGGTCTAGGGCTAGAGTTAAGGCTTGATTTAGGATTTGGTTAAGGTCTAGGGCTAGTGTTATTGTTTGGTCTAGGGTTAGGGTCAGTTTTAGAGGTAGGGTTAGTGTTGGGGTCAGAATAAGGGTCAGGGTTAGCGTTATGGTTTGGGATACGGTTAGAGCTAGAAGGAGGGCTAGGGTTAGGACTATTAATAAGGTTAGGGTTTTGGTTAGCCTAAGTATTAGAGATAGGTCTAATGTTACCATTAGGGTTTTTCTTAGGCTAAGGGATAGCCTTAGAGCTAGGGTTAATGCTTGAGTTAGGGTTAGGGTTAGGGTTAAGTATAGGTTTAGAAATCAGATTAGGGCTAGTTTTTCTGTTAGGATTAGGGCTCGTTGTGGGCATTGGCTAATGTAAGAGCCAGTGTTACAATTAGGGTTAGTTTTAGGGTTAGGGTTAGGGGTAGTTCTAGTGTTAGGTTTAGGTTTAAGTTTAGGGTAATATTTAGAGTTAGGGTTATTGTTAGAATATGAGTCAGCATTGGGGTTAGTTTTGGGGTTAATGTTAGGACTCAAATAAGGGCTAGGGTTACTCTTAGTTTTTGGTTTGAGGTGAGGGCTACGTTTACAGCTATGGTGACTGTTAAGATATCATTCAGGGTTAGGGTTATATTTAAGGTTTGGGTTATGACTTGAATTAGGGCTCGGGTTTCTGTTAGGGTTTGGTTTAAGTTTAGGGTGGTCTTTAGAAATAGGCTCAGTGTTAGCATATGAGTCAGAGTCAGGGTAAGTTTTAAGGTTAGGGTTAGGACTCAAATTAGACTAGGGTTATGTCCAGGTGTAGTATTAGGGTTTGAGTTAAGTTAAGGTTTAGTTTTAGGGCTGTTGCTCAGTTTTGTTTTAGTCCTAGGTTTAGTGTTTGGGCTAGTTATAAGATTAGCATTTGGGTTAGGGCTAGTGATGGTGTTAGGCTTAGGCTTTTGTTTAGGGTTAGATTTGGATTTAACGTTAGATCTAGAATTTGGTATAGGCCAACTATAGGGCAAGGGATAGGGGTAGGGTTATGGTTAGGGTAGCAGATAGGTTTAGAACTAGGGCTATGGATAGGGTGAGAGTTAGAGTTAGTCTTAGGCCTAGGGTTTTGCTTAGTTTTAGGGATAGGGCAAAGTTAGGACTAGGATTAGGGCTAGGGTTAGTGTTCAGCTTAGGCCTATTTTTAGAGCTATGGTTATAGTAAATTTTAAGGTAAGTTTTGGAGTTATAGCAAGATTTAGAGGTAGGGTGAGGGTTAGAATTAGGGTTAGGGCTAGGGTTATGATTAAGGCTAAGTTTAGGGCTAGGATGAGGGCTAGGGTTTGTTGTAGGTTAGGTCTATAATTAGGGCTATGGTAATGTCAGATCTATTGTTGTAGTTTGGGGTAGATTTAGGGTTAGGTTTGTGTCTAGGTCTAGTGTAAGTGTTAGGCTTAGGGTAAGAGTTAGGTTTAGATCTAGGTGTATTTTTAGTGTCAGGATAAGGGTTAGGGTTTGTTTTAGGTTAAACTTTAGGGATAGGGCTTAAATGAGCATTTGGGTTAGGGTTAGGGTTAGGGTAATAGATTGGGTTAGGTTTAGATTTCAGGGTAGATTTAGGGCAATGGAAAGTTTTAGGGTTATCAAAGGATTAGGGTTCTGCCTAGAGTTAGCAATAGGATTAGGTTATCATAAGAATAATATATAGGTTTAGAGCTATGGTTAGGGCTAGGGTTAGGTTAGGAATAGGGCTAGAGTTATGTTAGGTTTTGGGTTAGGGCTATTAACCACAGCTTACGGAAGGGTTAGGGTTATATTTAGGGTAAAGTTTAGATTTTGAGCTAGGGTTAGGTCTAAGACGAGGGTTAAGTTTAGTGTTATGATCAGGGTTAGGTTTAGGGCTTGGGCTAGGGCTTTCATTAGGTTTAGAATTAGGTTTAGGGTAATAGATTGGGTTATATGTAAAGTTAGCTTTATGGTTAAGGTTAGGTTTAGGTTTAAATTTAGTTTTAGGGCTAGGTTTACTGTTGTTTCTAGGGTGTTAGGGTTTGAGTTAGGGATAAGGCTATGGCAAGGTTTAGGTTTAGGTTTATGTCTAGGTTTAGGTTTATGGGTTGGGTTAGAGTTTCATATATGGTTAGAAATAGGGTTATTATTAGGTTTAGAGTTAGAGATAGGGTAATGGCTAGGGTTAGAGCTAGTGTTAGGTCTAGTATAATGGTTAGGATTAGGGCTATGTTTAGGGTTATGCTTAAGGATAGTGCTAGGGTTATGTTTAGGCTAAAGGTTAGGCTTTGAGCTAGGGTTAGGGATAAGGTGAGGGTTATATTTAGGGTTAAGAGTAGGGTTAGGGTTAGGGTAAGGGTTATGCTTAGGATAGGTTTAGGCCTCAATTAGAGTTAGGGTTATTTAAATTTTGTGTTAGTTTTAGGCCTCAGGTTAATGCTATGTGTAATGTAAGATCTAGGGTTCTGATTAGAGCTAGTTTTAGAATTAGGGTCACAACTCGTTCTAGTGTTAGGTTTAGCTTTTGGGTTAGGGTCAGGTTTAGAGCTAGGTTTAATGTTAGTGTCAGGGGCAGTGTTCACATTAAAGTTAGGTTTAGGGTGAAAGCCAGAATAGGACTAGGGTTAGGTCTAGTGGTAGAGTTAGTGTTTGGTTTAGGTTGAGGGTTATTGTGAGGGCTAGCACTAAGTTTTTGTTTAGGTCAAGGGCTAGAGTAATAGCTAGATTTAGGATTAGGTTTAGGTCTGGGGCTAGTGTTAGATTTAGGTATAAGTTTACTGGTAGGGCTAGTTTTAGGTTTTGGTTTCGGTTTATGGTCAGGTTTAGACCTATAATTAGTTTAGGGTCAGGTTAGGGGAGGTTTGGGGTTAGGGTTAGATCTAGAGGGCTATTGTTAGGACTAGTAATAGGGTTATGCTTTGGGTTTGGCTAAGGATTAGGATTAGGAGTAGAGTTAGCATTATGAATACGCTTTTGCTTAGGGTAATGGATAGGATTAAAGCTAGGTTTAGGGTTAGGTTTAGGGCTAGTTTTAGGGTTAGGGTTATGGTTAAATCTAATGTTAGGTCTTGGATTAGGTCTATTTTTGTGTTAGAGTCAGGGCTAGGGTTTGGCTAAGGCCAATGTAAAAACTAAGGTTACGATTAGGGTTAGTTTTAGTGTTAGGGTTTCAGCTAGGTCTAGTGTTAGTATTAGTTTTAGGGTTAGGGTGATATTTAGAGCTAGGGTTTGTATCTGGATATGAGTCAGGGTGAGGGTTAGTTTTAGGCCTACGACTCAAATTAGAGCTTGTGTTATGGCTAGTTATGGGATAGGGTTTGGTTTAGGTTAAGGTTTAGGGTTAGAGCAATGGCTTAATTTTGTTTTAGGGCTAGGGCTTGGATTAGGGCTAGTTTTAGGATTAGCAATAGTGTTAGAGCTAGTTGTAGAATGAGGTTTATGCTTAAGATTAGGGTTAGCTTTAGAGTTATGGTTAGATCTAGGGTTACGGCTATGGCTAGGGTTAGGGCTAAGGTTAGGGCTATTGTGAGGGTTAAGGCAATGAATAGGGTTATAAAGAGAAATGGGGCTAGGGTTGTATTTAGGAATAGGGCTAGGGTGAGTGTTCGGGTTAGGATTATGTCTAGGTTTAGAGCAAGGATGAGGGCTATGGTTTGTGTTAAGGTTAGGGTTAGGATTAGGCCTAGGGATAATGTCAGGTCTAGGGTTATAGTTTGGTATATAATGTTGGGTCTAGTGTTATAGTTTGGGATAGGTTTATGGCTAGGTATAGTGTAAGGGTTAGGTTTAGTGTAGGGGTCAGTTTAGAGCTAGGTTATTATTAGGGTCAGAGTAGGGGTTAGTGTTTAGTTTGGGATAAGTTTTAAGGATAGTGCTAACATTAGCATTCGGGTTAGGGTTGGGGTGAGAATAATGGATAGATTTAGGTTTACAGTTCAGGTTAGGTTTAGAGTAAAGTATAGGGTCAGTGTTAGGGATAAGGTTAGGGTTAGGCCTATGGTTAGCATTTAGTTTAGGCTAACCAAATGAATAGGTTTAGTGCTAGGTTAAGGTTAGGATTAGGTCTAAGGTTTGGGTTACACCTAGGGTTAGTGTTAGGGTTCAGTTTTATGGTAAGCGCTAGGGTTTGAGCTAGGTTAGGGCTAGGTGAGGATTTGGGTGAGAATCAGGTCTACGGTTAGGGTTAGGGTTAGGACTAGGGTTAGGACTAGGGTTAGCATTTGGGTTAGGGTTATGTTTAAGGTAATGGATAAATTTAGACCTAGGATTTGGATGATGGTTACACTTAGGATGAGAGATAGGGTTAGGGTTATGTTTAGAGTTACGGTTATGTTTAGAGTAAGGGTTAGAGTTTGAGCTAGGGTTAGGGCTAGGACAAGAATTAGGTTTAGGGTTTGTGCTAGGGTTAGGGTTAAGGTTATGCTTAAGTCTAGTTTTAGGGCTTGAATTGGGGCTAGGTTTTGTGTGAAGTTTATGGCTAGTGTTAGGGCTATGGGTAATATAAGAGTTGGGTTATGGTTATGGCTAGTTTCTGGGTTAGGGTTATAGATATGTCAAGTGTTAGGTTTTTGTTTTGGGTTAGGATAAGGTTTAGAGCTAGGGTTTGTGTTAGGGTAAGCATCAGTGTTCGGGCTAGCACTGAGTTTATGGTTAGGGACAGATTTAGAACTAGTGTTAGGTCCAGGGCTAGGGTTTGTCTTTGTGTTAGGTTAATGCTTATTTTAGGGCTATAGCCAGGTTTTTGTTTAGGACTAGGGCTAGAGTTATGTCTATATTTAGGATTAAGTTTAGGTTTAGTGCTAGTGTTATGGTTAGGTTTTGGTATAGGGCTAGTTAGGTTTCGGTTTAATGTAAAGTTCAGGCTTTGACCTAGGGTTAGTGTTAGGGTCAGAATAGGGGTAAGGCTTAGGCTTAGGATTCTGGTTAGGGTTAGAGATAGAATGAGGGCTAGGGTTAGGACTAGTAATATTGTTAGTGTTTGGGGTAAGCTGAGGATTAGTGTTAGAACTAGGGTAGCATTAGGGTGACAGTTTGGTTTATTGTAAGGAATTGGTTTAGAGCTAGTGTTTGGGTTCGTGTTAGGGTTAGGGTTAGGGTTAGGATTAGGGTTAAAGGTAGGGTTGAGGCTCAGATTAGCGCTAGGTTTTGTGTTAGGGTTAGGGCTATGGTTAATGTAAGAATTAGCTTTACATTTAGAAATTGTTTTAGGGTAGGATTTGGGCTAGGTCTAGTATTTGTGTTAGGTTTAGTTTTAGGGTGATGTTAGAATAGGGTTAGTTTTTAGGGTCAGAGTCAGGGTCATTATTAGTTGTAGGGATAGGGTTAGGACTAGGTGTAGCATTAGGATTTGGTTTAGGGTAAGGGTTAGTATTAGGGCTATAGCTCAGTTTTGTTTGTGGGCTATGGCTAGGGTTAGGGCTAGTTTTCAAATTAGAATTATAGTTAGGTCTAGTGTTAGGGTGAGGTTTAGGTTTAGAGTTAGGGTTAGATTTAGAGTTAGGGTTAGTTCTAGGTTTAGGACTATGGCTAGGCTTAGGACTAAGGTTAGGGCAAGTGTTAGGGTTAGGCAATAGATGAGGTTGGTACTAGAAATAGGTCTAGGGCTAGAATGATGGTTACTCTTAGGGCTAGGTTTGGAGTTAGGGTTACAGTTTGCAATAAATTAAGGCTAGGATTAGAGCTATGGTTAATGTGAAGATTAGGCCCAGAGTTAGGGCTAGGGTTAGTGTTAGTGATATTGTTAGGTTAAGGTTAGGGATAGGGGAAAGGATGTGGTTATACCTAGGTTCAGAACTAGGGCGAAAGTTGAAATTAGGGTTTGAGCTAGGTTTAGGGTTTGGATTAGGAATAAAGCTAGGTTTAGGGCTAGGATGAGGGCTTGGATTTGTGTTAGGTTTAAGGAAAGAATTAGGTAGAGTGCTAATATCACATCTAGGGTTATGGTTAGGGATACAGTTAGGTTTAGTTTATGGCTAGGTCTAGTTTAAGGGTTATGTTTAGGGTAAGGGTCAGTTTAGAACTAGGTGTGTAATTAAAGTCAGTTTCTTGCTCAGAATGTGGGTTAGGTTTTGTTTTTGTTTTAGGACTCAAATTAGCATTAGAGTTAGGGTTAGAGTAATTGATAGTGTTAGGCTTAGTGTTCAGGTTAGCTTTAGATAAGGATAAGGTTAGTGTTAGCGATAGGTATAGTGTTAAGCCAAAATGAATACAGTTAGATTTAGGTTTAGGACTAGGGTTAGTGTTAGGTTTAGTGTAACTGTTAGGGTTTGAACTAGGATTAGGACTATGCCAAAGGTTAGGTTTACAGTGAGGTCTATGATTCGGCTTACAGTTAGGGTTAATGTAGGTTTAGGGTTAGGACTAGAGTTAAATTTACATTTAGGGTTAGAGTAGATTTAGGGTTAGGGCTAGAATTATCATGATGTTTATAATTAGGGTTAGGGTAATGAGTGGGGTTAGTGCTATATTTAGAGCTATGTTTGGGTTAGGCTTATGTTTAGGGTAATGGATAGGTTTAGGTGTAGGGATATGGTTAGGATTAGGGCTAGGGTTAGGGTTAGGTCTAGGATTAGGGTTAGTTTTAGGTTTAGGATAAGTGTTGGTATTTGAGCTATGGTTAGGGCTAGGGCGACGATTAGGGTTAGTGTCAGGTCTAGGTTTAGGATTAGGGTTAAGTTTAGGGCTAGGGTTTGCATTAGAGTTAGGATTATATTTAGGGTAATTTATAGGTTTAGAGCAAGAGTTAGGGCTAGGATTATGGTTAGGATTAAGTCCAGTGTTAGGTTTAGGTTTAGGGCCAGATTTAGGGTTAGGTTTAGGTTTAGGGTAATGGTTAGAGCTATGGTTAGGGTTAGGATTAAAACGAAGTTTAGGGGTCAGTTTAAAGATAGAGTTTGGTTTAGGTTAAGGCTACGGCTAATGTAAGAACTGGAGTTATGATTAGGGCTACTTTTAGGGTTACAGTTAGGGCTCCTACTAGCTTTAGGTTTAAGTATACTTTTAGGGTGATGTTAGAGCTAGGGTTAGTCTAAGGTCAGAATCAGGCTCAAGTTTAATTTTAGGGTTAGGTTAGGACTGGAATTAGGGCTAAGGTAAGGGCTAGGTGTAGAGTTAGGTTTTGGTTTAGGTTAAGGGTTAGGATTAGGGCTATGACTTGGTGCTGTTTTAGGGCTTGAATTAGATTAGGGCTAGTTTTAGGATTAGTGTTAGTGTTAGAGCTAGTGTTACTGTGAGGTTTAGGCTTAGGGTTAGGGTTGGACTTAGAGTTATGGTTAGTTCTAGATTTAGGGATAGGGCTAGTGTTAGGGCTAATGTTAGGGCAAGTGTTAGGGTTATGGTAAGGGATAGGGTTAGATCTAGGAATAGTGCTAGGGCGAGAGAGAGATAGTCTTAGTGCTAGTTGTAGGGTTAGGGATAAATTAGGGCTAGGATCAGGTCTAGGATTAATGTAAGGGTTAAGTCTAGAGTTAGAGTTAGGGTAAGATTTGGGGGAAGGGATGGGGTTATAGCAAAGTTCAGAACTAGGTTGAGGGATACAATTAGGGATAGGGATAGAGTTAGGGTTTGGGTTAGGATCAAGGCTAGGTTTAGGGCTAGGATGAGGGCTAACGTTTGTGTTATGGTTATGGCAAGAATTAGGGCTAGGTCTAATATCAGGTCTAGGGTTATGGTTAGAGATAGTTTTTGGGGTAAGATTTATGGCTAGGTCGAGTTTCAGAGTTAGGTTTAGGGTGAGGTTCAAGTTGAGAACTATGGGTATTATAATAATCAGAGTCAGGTTTTGGGTTTAGGTTAGATTGAGGTTTAGGGTTATGGCTCAAATTAGCATTAGGTTTGAGTTAGGGTTAGGGTAATGGATAAGGTTAGGTTTAGGCTTTAGATTAGGTTTAGGGCTCAGGTTAGATTTAAGGTAATGGATAGGGTTAGGGTTAGGCCTAGTGTTAGTTAGCTTTAGGTTAATGGTTATCATTAGGGTAATGGATGGGTTTAAAGCTAGGGTTAGAGCTAGGGTTATGTTTAAGATTAGGGCTAGAGTTAGGGTTAGGGTTAGGGTTATTGCTAGGGATAGGTAGAGGGTATGGGTTAGGATTTGAGCTAGGGTTAATGTTAAGGATATGGTTAGGTTTAGGATTAGGTCTAGGGTTGGGATTTGTGTTACCATTATGTTTAAGGTAATGGACAGGTTCAGATGTTGGGTTAGGGTTAGGGTTAGGATTAGGTTTAGGACTAGGTTTAGTGTTAAGTTTAGCATAAATTTAGAGTTTGAGCTAGGATTAGAACTATGGCAAGTGTTAGGTTTATGTTTTAGTCTAGGCTTAGGTTTACAGTTAGCATTATAGAAGGTTTAGGGTTAGGGCTAGGGTTATCATGATGTTTATGGTTTGGGTTAGGGTAATGAGCGCGGTCCAGAGGCGGAGGTGACAGCAGCAGGGTTTCATTCCTAGAAATCTGGACTGGAAACAGAAGCAGCAGTTTGTATAATCCCAAGAACTTGCTTATGCCAGGAAGCTGTAAGGGTAACATGAATATCATTGAGGAGATCTAACATGCTGTTTGCTCAGGATCATTAGGCAATGCTGAGCTGACGTGGATCTGGGGCGTACAGTCTGGGCCCCTCAGAACACACACACCGAGCCCAGATCGGCTGCATTCAAGCTCCGGTTTGCCTGCTTCTTGTGACTCACCACTAACGATCCAGCTGAAATAACTGGTCGGCCCGTCTGAACATACAGAGGTAAGAGCCAACCGAGCCTTCATAGGCAGTGGCCACAGGACTGAAACTGGGCTTGGGAAAGTCAGTCAGGACTCACCCATTGCATTGCTTACCCGGCAAAGGGAACAAACGGTCACCATTTGCACGGGATACCACCATGGCAGAGAACTGACATCACGGGAGGAGGAGATAACTTCGTTGAAACCAGAGCAACAGGTGTGTAATCCCCTAGCCATCTCTCTCCACACAGCAGGGAAACCTTAAGAGCCCCTCCCAGCTCTCCCGTAAGGGCCCCTCCTAGCTCTCCTGTGAGCTCCATAGCCAGACCGAGGGAATCAGGAGTGGCGCCGGACTCACAGCGTGGAACTCCTGGCTACCGCTCCAACCAGTGCTGACAACTGAGGTCTCTTGCACCAGCTACTGGGGGCATGGCTACTGGAGGGCAAGCAAATTCGCTGGGGGTTCTCAGCCCCAAGTTCTACAAACGTAGGGTCTGAGGGAGGCAAACAGGGAGAGTGTGCCCAGGCATTCATGAAAACAGGGCTCCCAGGAGCAGCAGACCTGGCGTGTAACCAGTATTGTGGTGAGCGTCACAGGTGAGCGGGGCCTGGCTTGAGGAAACACAAGAGAAGGCCCTAGGCACTCAGGATTGGAGATCTGCCCAGTCTGGGACGAAGAGCTGCTGCACAGAATGGTTCCCACCTATTGAGAGGAGAAGCTTGGCCCAGTGGGCACAGCTCCACCTACTGGAAGAGAAGTTAATCGAACTCTATGACTGCATTTTTTATTATTTTTTTTTATTTCATTTTCATTTTTTTGTTGGTGTTGTTGTTCTTTAACTTTTTAAATGTTTCTACTTTTTTATTTTTTTAATTTTATTATTATTAGTATTATTTCTTTAAATTTTAATTTTCATTTTTTATTATCATTATTATTTTTTTTCTTTATTTATTTTCTATTTTTTTTCTTTTTCTTTTGTCTTTTCATTTCTTTTCAATGTTCTTATTCCCCCTTCCTTGAATTCTACCTGCTTAATCTCATTCTCTTTAGTGACTTCATCCCTTCCCTTCTAATATATTTCCTCCCAAGCATCAAATAAATTTATAAGAGTAAACAGTAAATCAGCAGTCAAACAGAACAAGAAGTAACAAGAGCAGCATAAAAAAGCAAGGAAGAAAAGGAGTACAAACAATGAAAGACAGCCTAAATATTCAGGAGGATCTAGAGTCATTAGAAAAATGGTCATATAAAGAACTCAAGGAATACCTTAGACAGATGGAATGGAACCTTAAAGAGGATATGAGACAGCAAATCCAAACAGTGAAAGAACACATTGAAAGTGAATTACATAAACAGATAAAAGAAGAAGTTAAGCATCTTTATCAGGAGATAGAGATTATAAAAAAAAATCAAACAATAATTCTAGAAATGAAGGAAATGATAAACCAAATTAAAAACTCAATTGAGAGTATCACTAACAGAATGGAGCAAGTAGAAGCCAGAACGTCAGATAATGAAGACAAAATATATCATCTTGAAAAGAGTCTAGCCAACTCAGAAAGGCTGGTAAAAAATCACGAGAAAAACACCCAAGAGATATGGGATAATATAAAAAAACCAAACTTATGAGTCATCGGGATAGAGGAAGGTACAGAGATTCAAACCAAGGGAATGAGTAACCTGCTGAATGAAATAATCACAGAAAACTTTCCAGAAATAAAAAAGGAAAGAGATATACAAATTGTAGATGCATACAGGACATCGAGCACACAAAATCACAGTAGACCAAGGCCAAGACACATTGTTATGAAGATATCCAATATACAGAACAAAGAGAAAATATTAAAAGCTACAAGAGAAAGGAGGCAGATTACATTCAGGGGTAAACTAATAAGGTTAACAACGAATTTTTCATCACAGACGCTGAAAGCGAGAAGATCCTGAAACAACGTATTTCAAACACTGAAAGACAATGGGTGCCAACCAAGAATTCTGTATCCAGCAAAATTAAGCTTCAGGTACAACAACAAAATAAAAATCTTTCATGATAAACAAAAGCTAAAAGAATTTGCAGCCAGAAAACCAGCATTGCAAAGCATCTGGAGCAAAACACTACATGAGGAAGAAATGAAAAACAATAACCAAAACCATCAGTGGGAAGTGCCTCTGTAAAGACAGAGGGCGGGGGGGAAGCTAATCATGGAGAAACAAACTAATTAAAAAAAAAAAGAAGATAAATAATCAAACATGGCTGGAAGTACAAACCATATAGCAATAGTAACTCTAAATGTTAATGGCTTAAACTCTCCAATAAAGCAACATAGGCTGGTAACATGGACTAAAAAACAAATCCAACAATATATTGCCTCCAGGAGACACATCTGATTGGAAAAGACATACACAGGCTGAAGGTGAAAGGTTGGGAAAAATATACCACGCATACGGTCCTCGTAAGCAAGCAGGTGTGGCCATCCTCATATCGAATAAAATTGACTTCAAGACTAAGTTAATCAAAAGGGATAAGGAAGGACATTATATACTGTTAAAAGGAACCATTCACCAACAAGACATAACAATTATCAATATTTATGCACCAAATAATGGTGCTGCGACGTTCATAAAACAAATTCTCCTCAAGTTCAAGAATCAAATAGACCACAACACAATAATTGTGGGTGATTTCAACACACCTCTCTCACCATTGGACAGATCCTCCAAACAAAAGTTGAATAAAGAAACTATAGAACTCAATATCTCAATCAACAACCTAGACTTAACTGACATATATAGAATATATCAACCATCATCAAGTGGATATACTTTTTTCTCAACAGCACATGGATCCTTCTCAAAAATAGACCAAATATTATGCCATAGGGCAACCCTCAGTAAATATACAGGGGTGGAGATAATACCATGCATTTTATCTGAGCATAATGGAATGAAACTGGAAATCAATGATAAAAGAAGGAAGGAAAAATCCTACATCACATGGAAAATGAACAATATGTTACTGAATGGTCAATGGGTTACAGAAGACATAAAGGAGGAAATCAAAAAATTCTTAGAGATAAATGAAAATACAGACACAACATATCAGAATCTATGGGACAGAATGAAAGCAGTTTTAAGAGGGAAATTCATAGCCTGGAGGTCATTCCTCAAAAAAAGGAAAAACCAACAAATAAATAGGCTCACACATCATCTCAAAGCCCTAGAAAAGGAAGAGCAAAACAACAGCAAATGTAGCAGAAGGCAAGAAATAATTAAAATCAGAGCAGAAATCAACGAAATTAAAACAAAAGAAACTATTGAAAAAATTAACAAAACTAAAAGTTGGTTCTTTGAAAAAATAAATAAGATTGACAGACCCTTAGCCATGCTAACGAAGAGAAGAAGAGAGAGAACTCAAGTTACTAACATACAGGATGAAAAAGGCAATATCACAACAGACGCTACAGAAATACAGAAAACAATTAGAAATTATTTTGAAAACCTATATTCCAATAAAATAGAAGATAGTGAAGACATCGATAAATTCCTTAAGTCATATGATTTGCCCAGACTGAGTCAGGAGGATACTCACAACTGAAACAGACCAATATCAATAGATTAAATAGAAGAAGCAATCAAAAGACTTCCAACCAAGAAAAGCCCAGGACCGGATGGGTATACAGCGGAGTTTTACAAAACCTTTAAGGAAGAATTAATACCAATACTTTTCAAGTTATTTCAGGAAATAGAAAAAGAGGGAGCTCTGCCAAATTCATTCTATGAGGCCAACATCACCCTGATTCCAAAACCAGACAAAGACACCTCAAAGAAAGAAAACTACAGACCAATATCTCTGATGAACCTAGATGCAAAAATCCTCAATAAAATTCTGGCGAATCAGATACAAAGGCACATCAAAAATATTGTGCACCATGATCAAGTAGGATTCATCCCTGGGATGCAAGGATGGTTCTATATACGGAAATCAATAAATGTTATTCACCACATCAATAGACTTAAAGATAAGAACCATATGATAATCTCAATAGACACAGAAAAAACATTCAACAAAGCACAGCATCCCTTTAGGTTCAAAACATTAGAAAAACTAGGGATAACAGGAACTTACCTCGATATTGTAAAAGCTATCTATGCTAACCCTTAGGTTAGCATCATTCTCAATGGAGAAATATTGAAGGCATTCCCCCTAAAATCTGGAACAAGGCAGGGATGCCCTCTATCACCATTTCTATTCAATATAGTTCTCGAAACACTGGCCAGAGCAATTAGACAGACGAAAGAAATTAAAGGCATAAAAAAAGGAAAGGAAGAACTTAAATTATCACTATTTGCAAATGACATGATTCTATACCTAGAAGACCCAAAAGGGTCTACAAAATACTACTAGAACTAATAAATGAATTCAGCAAAGTGGCAGGATATAAAATCAACATGCATAAATCAAAGGCATTTCTGTATATCAGTGACAAAACTTCTAAAATGGAAATGAGGAAAAACACCCCATTCACAATATCCTCAAAAAAAAATAAAATACTTGGGAATCAACCTAACAAAAGAGGTGAAAGATTTATATAATGAAAACTACAAAACCCTAAAAAGAGAAGTAGAAGAAGATTTTAGAAGATGGAAAAATATACCCTGTTCATGGATAGGCAGAACTAACATCATCAAAATGGTGATATTACCAAAAGTTCTCTATAGGTTTAATGCAATGCCAATCAAAATCCCAACAGCATTTCTTGTAGAAATAGATAAAGCAATCATGAAATTCATATGGAAAAATAAAAGACCCAGAATAGCAAAAGCAATTCTAAGCAGGAAGTGTGAATCAGGCGGTATAGCGATACCAGATTTAAAACTATATTACAGAGCAATAGTAACAAAAACAGCATGGTACTGGTACCAAAACAGGCGGGTGTACCAATGGTACAGAATAGAGGACACAGAGACTAATCCACAAAGCTACAACTATCTTATATTTGATACAGGAGCTAAAAGAATGCAATGGAGGGAGGATAGCATCTTCAACAAATGGTGTTGGGAAAACTGGAAATCCATATGCAACAAAATGAAACTGAATCCCCTCCTTTCTCCATGCACAAAAGTTAACTCAAAGTGGATCAAGGAGCTAGATATCAAATCAGAGACTCTGTGTCTGATAGAAGAAAAAGTTGGCTCCGATCTACATATTGTGGGGTCGGGCTCCAAATTCCTTAATAGGACACCCATAGCACAAAAGTTAATAACAAGAATCAACAAATGGGACTTACTTAAACTGAAAAGTTTTCTCTCATCAAGAGAAATAATAAGAGAGGTAAATAGGGAGCCTACATCCTGGGAACAAATTTTTACACCTCACTCTTCAGATAGAGCCCTAATATCCAGAGTATACAAAGAACTCAAAAAATTAAACAATAAGAAAACAAATAACCCAATCAACAAATGGGCCAAAGACATGAACAGACACTTCTCAGAGGAGGACATACAATCAATCAACAAGTACATGAAAAAATGCTCACCATCTCTAGCAGTCAAAGCAATGCAAATTAAAACCACCCTAAGATATCATCTCACTCCAGTAAGATTGGCAGCCATTATGAAGTCAAACAACAACAAGTGCTGGAGAGGATGTGGGGAAAAGGGTACTCTTGTACATTGCTGGTGGGACTGCAAACTGGTGCAGCCAATTTGGAATGCAGTATGGAGATTCCTGGAAAGCTGGGAATGGAACCACCATTTGACCCAGCTATTGCCCTTTTCAGACTATTCCCTGAAGACCTTAAAAGAGCATACTACAGGGATACTGCTACATCGATGTTCATAGCAGCACAATTCACAATAGGTAGACTGTGGATCCAACCCAGATGCCCTTCAATAGATGAATGGATAAAAAAAAATGTGGCATTTATACACCATGGAGTATTACGCAGCACTAAAAAATGACAAAATCATGGAATTTGCAGGGAAATGGATGGCATTAGAGCAGATTATGCTAAGTGAAGCTAGCCAATCCCTAAAAAACAAATGCCAAATGTCTTCTTTGATATAATGAGAGCAACTAAGAACAGAGCAGGGAGGAAGAGCAGGAAGAAAAGATTAACATTAAACAGATACATGAGGTGGGAGGGAAAGGGAGAGAAAAGGGAAATTGCATGGTAATGGAGGGAGACCTGCATGGTTATACAAAATTACATATAAGAGGTTGTGAGGGGAATGGGAAAATAAACAAGGAGAGAAATGAATTACAGTAGATGGGGTAGAGAGAGAAGATGGGAGGGGAGAGGAGGGGGGATAGTAGATGATAGGAATGGTAGCAGAATACAACTGTTACTAATAGGGCATTATGTAAAAATGTGGATGTGTAACCGATGTGATTCTGCAATCTGTATTTGGGGTGAAATTGGGAGTTCATAACCAACTTGAATCTAATGTATGAAATATGATATGTCAAGAGCTTTGTAATGTTTTAAACAACCAATAAAAAATAAAAAAATAAATAATAAAAAACAAAACAAGCTGTAAGTGAAAGGAAAAAAATTAAAAATAAAGTTAG
This sequence comes from Marmota flaviventris, assembly GCF_047511675.1. Classification (NCBI taxonomy): domain Eukaryota; kingdom Metazoa; phylum Chordata; class Mammalia; order Rodentia; family Sciuridae; genus Marmota; species Marmota flaviventris. Next base: position 41,769,713 of record NC_092516.1, on the reverse strand, counting down.
GGTTAAAGCCAGAATTAGGACTAGGTTTAGGTCTAGGGGTAGAGTTAGTGTTTGGGTTAAATAAAAGTTTTTTTTTTTTTTTTTTTTTTTGTTTTTAGGGCTAGGACTAGGATTTTGTTTAGGTATAGAGCTAGAGTTCAGGCTATATTTAGAATTAGGTTTAGGTCTAGAGCTAGTGGTAGGGTTAGGTTTAGGTATAAATTTACAAGTAGGGCCAGTGTTAGGGCTTGGTTTAGGGTTAGGAACACGTTTAGACCTAGGGTTTATGTTATGGTCAGAAAAAGGGTCAGGGTTAGGGTTAGTGTTTAGGATTGCATTAGAGCTAGAATGAGATCTCATGTTAGTATTATTAATAGGGTTAGGATTTGGTTAACCTAAGGATTTGGGATAGGTCTAGGGTTACCATTAGGGTTTAGGTTTTGCTCAGGGTAAGGCATAGTGTTAGGGCTAGGGTTAGGTTTATGGTTAGGGTTAAAGCTAGGTTTAGGGCTCAGATTAGGGCTAGTTTTTATGTGAGGTTTAAGGCTAGGGTTAGGGCAACGAATAATATAAGAACTATGGTTACAATTAGGGTTAGGAATAGAGGTACGCTAAGTGTTAGGATTAGGTTTAAGATTAGGGTGATATTTATAGCTAGGTTTAGTGTTAGGATATCAGTCAGGTCAGTGTTTTAGTGTTAGTGTTAGGACTCGAATTAGGGCTAGGTTTACTGTTTGGGTTCAGTTTAAGTTTAGGGTGGTGTTTAGAGCTAGGATGAGTGTTAGGATATAAGTCAGGTTCAGGGTTATATTTAAGGTTATGATTAGGACTCTAATTAGGGGTAGGGTTAGATCTAGGTGTAGTGCTATGTTTTGGTTTAAATTAAGGTTAGTGTTAGGCCTGTTGTTTGGGTTTGTTTTAGTGCTATGGTTAGGTTAGGGATACTTTTATTATTAGTTTAAGGGTTAGGGATAGGGTTATGTTTAGGTTTAGGATTTAGGATAGATTTAAGGCTAGGATTAAGGCTAGGTGTTGTGTTTGGTTTAGGGCAAGAATTAGAGCTAGGACTAATGTCAGGTCTAGGTTTATAGTTAGTGATATCTTTAGGTTTAGATTTATGGCTAGGTCAAATTAAAGTGATATGTTTAGGGAAAGGGTCAGATTAAGAGCTGGGGTATTATTAGGGGTCAGGGCCAGGCTTCAGGTTTGGGTAAGGTTAAGGTTTAGGTTAAGGGTCAAATTACCATTAAGGTTAGAATTAGGGTTAGGGTAATGTATAGTGTTAGGTTTAGGGTTCAGGTTAGGTTTAAGTTAATGGATATGGTTAGGGTTTGTGATTGGTTTAAGGTTAGGCCTAGGGTTAGCATTAGAGTCATGGTTATTGATAGGGTAATTTATAGGGTTAGACCTAAGTTTAGGGCTAGAATAATGGTTAGGATTATGTCTAGAATTACGGTTAGGGTCAGTGTTAGGACTAGGGTTACACTTAGGTTTAGGTTTAGGGTATAGTATATGGTTTGAGCTAGGATTCTTGCTATGGCTAAGAGTAATTTATTGTTTGGTCTAGGGTTATGGTCATGGTTAGTGTAACAGTTAGGGCTAGGGTTATCATTAGGGTTAGGGTAATATATTTAGATGTCAGGTTAAAGATAGGTTAAGGTTTAGGTTTACGTTAGGTTTAGGTTTAGGATTAGGGTTAGGGTTTGGGCTAGCTTAGATTTAGGGTTAGATTTAGGTTCACTGTTAGTTCTAGGGTTAGGTTTATGTTTAGAGTTAGGGTAGGTTAAGCTTTAGGTCTAGTGTTATCATTAGTGTTAAGTTTAGGGTTAGGGTTTGAACTAGGATTAGGGCTAGAGTTAAGGTAAGGAGTAGGGCTGGATTTAGGCTTAGGGGTAGTCCTTGGGTTAGTCTTAGGGTTAGTTTAAGTGTAATGGTTAGGGATTGAGCTAGTTTAAGGCCTAGGGCGAGGGTTAGGGTTACAGTCTGGGCTAGGGTAGAGTTAGAGTTAGGTTTAGGGCTAGGGTAAGCATTAGTTTTAGGGTTATGATTAGTGTAATGGATAGAGTTAGAGCTAGGGTTTGGGCTATGGTTACAATTAGTATTAGAGCTAGAGTTGGGGTGACTTTTAGGGTTTCGACTAGGGTTAGGTTTAGACTAAGGTTTATGGTTGAGCTAGGGTTAGGGCTAGAAAGAGGGTTAGAGTTAGGGTTAGGGTTATTCTTAGGGTTCAGTTTAGGGCTTTAATTAGGGCTATGTTTTTTGAGGGGTTTAGGGCTACTGTTAGGTATATGGGTAATATAAGAGCTAGACTTATGGTTATGGCTAGATTTAGAGTTCGTCTAGTGTTAGGGTTAGTTTTGGGGTTAGGATAAGGTTTAGAGTTAGGGTTTTTGTTAGGGGAAGTGTTAGGTTTCAAGTTAGGATTAGATTTAGGTTTAGGTCCAGAATGAGTTCTAGGGTTAGGTCTAGGTTAAGAGTTAATGTTTAGTTTAGGTTAAGGGTTATTGTTGAGGCTAAGGCTAGGGTAATCACTTTATTTAGAATTAGGTTTAGGTCTAGGACGAGTGTTAGTGTTAGGTTTAATGTTAGGGTTACTGGTAGGGTTAGTGTTAGGTTTCAGAGAAGAGTTAGGGTCAGGTTTATACCTAGGTTGAGTGTTAGGGGCAGAATAAGTGTCAGCACTTGGTTTAGGGTTTCGGTTAAGTTTAGAGCTAGAATGAGGGCTAGGTTTAGGACTAGTAATATAGTTAGGGTTTGGGGTACACAAAGAATTAGGGTAAGGACTAGGGTAGCAATAGGGTGAGGGTTTGACTAAGTGTAAGAAATATGGTTAGAGCTAGAATTAGGATTAAGGATAGGGTTAAGGTTAGGGCAAGGCTTACGTTAGGGTTAAAGCTAGGGTTAGGCCTTGGGTAATGGCTAGGTTTTGTGTTAGGTAGGGGTATGGATAATTTAAGAACTGGAATTATAATTAGGGCTAGTTTCAGAGTTAGGTTTAGGTTTAGGTCTAATGTTAGGATTAGGATTATGGATAGGGTGATGTGTAGAGCTAGGGTTAGTGTTAAGTTCAGAGTCAGGGTTAGTATTAGTTCTAGGGTTAGAGTTAGGACTCGAATTAGGGCTAGTGTTAGGGCTAAGTGTAGGGTTAAGTTTTGCTTTAGGTTAAGATTTAGGGTCAGTGCTATGGCTCGGTTTGTCTTGAGGGCTAGGGCTAGGGTTATGGCTAGTATTCAAATTAGCATTAAGGTTAGAGCCAGTGTTAGGGTGTGGTTTACGCTTCTGGTTAGGGTTGGATTTAGAGTTAGTGTTTTTCCTAGGTTTAGGGCTACAGGGAGTTTAGGGCTAGGGTTAGGGCTAGAGTTTGAGTTATCATAAGTGATAGGGTTAGAATTATCGTTAGGATGAGAGTTAGTGTTAGTTTTAGTGTTAGAGTTAGATTTAGGGTTAGAATCAGGGCTTAATTAGGGCTAGGATTAGAGCTAGGTTTAGTATTAAGGCTGAGCGTAGGTTTATGGCTAGGTTTATGGTTATGGTTAGGTATGATGGTATAGCTAGCTTTAGAACTAGGGTGAGAGTTAAAAATAGGGTGTGGTCTATGGTTAGGGTTAGGTTTAGGATTAAGGGTATGATAGGGCAAGGAGTAGGGCTAGAGTTTATTTTAGGTTTAGGGCTTCTTTAGGGCAATGGCTAATGTCAGGTCTAGGGTTATGGTTAGAGATAGTTTTAGAATTAAGACTATTAGGGTTAGGATTAGCTTTATGGATATGATTAGGTTTAGGGTTCAGGTTAGTTTTTGGGTAATGTATAGGTTTAGGATTAGGAATAATTTTAGAGTTATCCTAGGGTAAGCATTAGGATTAGGATTAGGGTAATGGATAGGGTTACAGCTTGGGTTATGGCTAGGTTTTTGGTTAAGATTAAGACTAGGGTTAGGTTTATGTTTTGGGTTATGTCAAGGTTTAGGGTTAGGGTTAGGTTTAAGGAAAGGGTTAGGGTAAAATTAGGATTATGGTTAGGGTTAAAGGTAGTGTTAGGGCTCCGAATAGGGATAGGTTTGGGGTTACGTTAGGGATAGGTTTAGGGCTACAGCCAAAGTGAGAATTAGGGTTTTAATTTGAACTCGATTTAAGGTTACATTTAGGGCTATGTCTAGGGTTAGGTTTAGGTTTAGGTTTTGAGTGATGTTTAGAGCTAGCTTTAGTGTTAGAGTCAGAGTCAGGGTAAGGTTTTGTTTTAGGGTTAGGGATAGGATTTGAATTAGATCTAGGTTTAGGTTTAGGTGTAGGCTTTGGGTTTGGTTTTATTTTAAAGTTTAGGACTAAGCCTATGGCTCGGTTGATTTTTTAGAGCTAGGGCTAGTGTAGGGCTAGTTTTAGGATTAGTATTAGTGTTACAGCTTGTGTTAGTGAGAGGTTTAGCTTAGGATTGGGGTTAGATTTAGAGTTAGGGTTAGATACAGGATTAGGACTAGAACTAGTTTTAGGGCTAATGTAAAGGCAAGTGATAGAATTATAGTAAGGGATAGGGTTAGAACTAGAAATAGGACTAATGAGATAGTTAGAGTTAGTCTTAGGGCTAGGGTTAGGTTAGGTTTAGGGCTAAATTAGGGCTAGGATTAGGTCTAGTGTTTGCATTAGTGTTAGGCCTAGTTTTAGGCTTAGGTTTAGGTTTAGGAATAGGGTTAGGTTTAGGGGAAGGGATGGGGTTAGAGCTAGTTTTAGGCCTAGGTCGAAGTTTAGAATTTGATTAGGGCTAGGGTTATGGTTTGGTTTAGTATTAAGGCTAGGTTTAGGGCTAGGATTATGGGTAGGGTTTGTTTTAGGTTTATAGCAAGACATAGGGCTAGGGCTAGTGTGAGGTGTAGACTTACATTAGGGATAGATTGAGTGTTAGATTTATGGCTAGGTCTAGTGAAAGGGTTCGGTTTAGAGTAAGAGTCACGTTTATAGCTATGGGTATTATTAGGGCTAGAAGTAGGTTTTGGGTTTGGTTTAGGTTAGGGTTAGTTTTAGAGCTTGAATCAGCATTAGGGTTTGATTAGGGTAATGATAGGTGTAGGTTTAGGGTTCATGTTAGGTGTAGAGTAATTGATAGGATTAGAGTTACCAAAAGGGTTAGGGTTAGGCCTAGGGTTAGCCTTAGTGTTATGGTTGTGCTTAGGATAATGGATAGGATTAGGGCTATGGTTATGGTTTGTATTAGGGCTAGTGTTAGGGTTAGACCAAGTGTTAGGCTTAGGTTTAGTTTTAGGATATTGTTTATAGTTTGACCTAGGGTTAGCACTAGGGCAAGGTTTAGGTTTAGGGTTAGGTCTAGGTTATGTATATATATATATATATATATATATATATATATATATATATATATATATATATATATATACACATTTCAATTATACTTTATTTATTTTTTTATTTTTTTTGGTTGTTCAAAACATTACAAAGCTCTTGACATATCATATTTCATACATTAGATTCAAGTTGGTTATGAACTCCCAATTTTACCTCAAATACAGATTGCAGCATCACATCGGTTACACATCCACATTTTTACATAATGCCCTATTACTAACTGTTGTATTCTGCTACCTTTCCTATCCTCTACTATCTCCCCTCCCCTCCCCTCCCATCTTCTCTCTCTACCCCATCTACTGTAATTCATTTCTCTCCTTGTTTATTTTCCCATTCCCCTCACAACGTCTTATATGTAATTTTGTATAACCATGCAGGTCTCCCTCCATTACCATGCAATTTCCCTTTTCTCTCCCTTTCCCTCCCACCTCATGTATCTGTTTAATGTTAATCTTTTCTTCCTGCTCTTCCTCCCTGCTTTGTTCTTAGTTGCTCTCATTATATCAAAGAAGACATTTAGGATTAGGGATAGGCTTAGGGTTAGGTTTAGGGAAATGGTTAGGGTTTGAGCAAGGGTTAGCTCTATGGCAAGGGATAGGTTTATGGTTTTGTATAGGGTTAGAGTTAGGATAGATTTTGGGTAAGTTTTAGGGTTATCATCAGGATTAGGTTTAGGGTTAGATTAATGGGTAGGGTTAGAGCTTGGGTTTGTGGTAGGGTTATCATTAAGCATAGGGTTAGAGTTAGGGTAATATGTAGGCTTAGAGCTAGGTTTAGTGATATGGTTAAGTTTAGGATTAGGGCTAGGGTTAAGGTTAGGTTTAGGTTTAGGCCAGGGGTTAGTGTTAGGGTTAGATTAAGTTTAAGGTTTAGGGATTGAGAGTGTTGGGACTATGAGGAGGGCAATGGTTAGAGTCAGTGTGAGGTTTAGGGCTAGGGTTAGCATTAGGGTTAGGGTTAGGGTTGGGCTAATGGATAGAGTTAGAGTTAGGTTTTGGCCTATGTTGAAGGCTAGTTTCAGGCTTAGTGATATTTCTATGTCTAGTGTTAGAATTATGCTTTTTGTCAGGATAAGGTATAGAGCTAAGGTTTGTGTTAGGGTAAGGTTCAGTGTTCAGTTTAGGGTTATGTTCATTGTTAGGGAAAGCATTAGGACTAGGTTTTGGTCTAGGAGTAGGGTTAGTGTTTGGGTTATGTTAAGGGTTATAATTAGGGCTAGGGCTAAATTTTTGTTTAGGGCTAAGCTTAGAGTTATCAGTAGATAAAGGATAAAGTGTAGGTCTAGTTCTACTGTTAGGGTAAGGTTTTGTTATAGGGTTACAGGTTGTGCCAATGTTAGGGGTCGGTTTAGGGTTAGCATCAGGTTTAGACCTTTCATTAGTGTTGGGTGAGAATAAGGGTCAGGTTTAGGGTTAGGATTTGGGATAGTGATAGAGGTACTTTGAGAATTAGGTTTAGGACTAGTAATGGAGTTATGTTTTGGGTTAGGCTAAGAATTAGTTTTAGAACTAGGATAGCTTTAGGGTTAGAGTTTGGCTTAGGGTAAGGGATCGGGTTAGTGCTAGTGTTAGGGTTAGGGTTAGGTTTAGTGTTAGAGTTAAAGCTAAGGTTAGAGCTAGGCTAGGTTTTTTGTTAGCTTTAGAGCTACGACTAATGTAAGAACTAGGTTTACAATTAGGGCTAGTTTTAGGGTTAGGTTATGGCTATGTCTTGTGTAAGGCTTAATATTTCTGCAAGAATTACGGCTATGGAGAGGTTTAGGTTTATGGTTAATTCTTGGGATACTTTTATGTTTAGGCTTATGTTTAGTGTTAGGGATAGGGTTGGGGATAGGGTTTCGGTTAAGATTAGGTTAAGCTTAGGGTTAGGATTAGTGTTAGTGTTAGGTTTAGGGTTACATTTAAGTTTAGGGTTAGTGATAGAGTTAGGGTTTTGATTAGGTTTAGCATTAGGGTTAGGGTTAAGATTAGGGCTTGTGTTAGGGTTACTGTAATGGATAGGATTAGAACCAGAAATAGGGCTAGGGGGAGAGTTAGAGTTAGTCTTAGGCCAAGGTTAGTGGTATAGTTAAGGTTAGGGCTAAATTAGGGCTAGGATTAGTTCAAGGGTTAGTGTTAGGGTTAGGCCTATTGTTAGGGCTAGAGATATGGTTAATGTTAGTGTTTGGGTTAGTCATATTTTTAGCGGAAAGGATGAGGTTATACCTAAATTCAAGTCTAGGGTGAGGGTTAAAATTAGAGATAGGGTTAGAGTTAGTGTTTGGGTTAGGATTAAGGCTAGGTATAGGCCGAAGATGAGGACTAAAGTTTGTGTTAGGGTTAGGGCTAGGATTAGGGCTGGGGCTTATGTCATGTCAGGTCTGGGTTAATGGTTATGGTTAGTTTTATTGTTAGGTTATGTCTAGGTCTAGTGTAAGGGTTTGGTTAGGTTAAGGGTCAGGCTTAAAGCTAGGTGTATTATTAGGGTCAGGGTTCAAGTAGGGTTTGGTTTAGGTTAAGATTAGGGTTAAGGCTTGATTTAGCATTAGGGTTAGGGTTAGGGTTTGGGTTAGGGTAATTGATAGGGTTAGGTTTAAGATTCATGTTAGGTTTAGATTATTCAATAGGGTTAGTGTTAGCAATAGTGTTAGCCTTAGCTTATGGTTAGCATTTGGGTTAGGCCTATCTTTAGGGTAATGGATAGGGTTAGAGATAAGTTAGGAATAGGATTAAGGTTAGAATTAGGACTAGGGTTAGGGTTAGCCCTAGGGTTCATGTCAGGGTTAGATTTGGGGTAAGTCTTAGCGTTTGAGCTAGGATTAGGGCTAGTGTGAGGGATGGAGTTAGTGTTTGTGTTAGAGTTAGGTTTAGGATGAGAGTTAGAGTTAGGGATAAGGATAGGATTAGGGTTAGTTTTAGGGTTTGTGTTAAGGTAAGGTTTAGGGTTAGGGTTATGCGTATGGTTAAGATTCAGGTTATGGTTAGGTTAAGGGTTTGGTTTCAGTGTAAGTTAGGGTAAGGGTTAACGTTTGTATTAGGGTTAGATGTAGTGTTAAATTTAGGGTTAAATTTATTGTTAGGGTTATCATTAGATTTAGGTTAAGGTTAGTTTTAGGGTTAGTGTTTGGGTTAGGTTTAGGATTAGGGTTAGGTTAGGATTAGGATTATGGTGAGTATTAGAGTTTGTGTCAGTGTTGGCTTAGTGTTAGATTTATGGTTACTGTAAAGATTAGTGTTAGAGTTAGGGTTCAGGGTAGGGTTAGGTTTTATAGGGTTAGTGTTAGGATAAGGGTTAGGGTTAGTGTTAGGGTTAGGTTTAGGGTTAGGGTTAGGGATAGTGTTAATGTTGGGGATAGGATTAAGGTTAGGGTTAGTGTTAGCATTAGGCTTAGGGTTAGGGTTAGGGTTAGTGTTAGGGTTGGCATTAGTTTTAGGGCTAGTGTTAGGGGTAGAGTTAGGATTAAGTTCAATTTTAGGGTTATTGATAAGGTTAGAGTTTGTGTTAAAGTTGCTTTTAGGGTAAGATTTATGTTTCATGTTAGGGATATGTTTAGGGTTAGTGTTATGTTTAGATTTAGGGTTAGGGTTAGGATTAATGTTTGGGATAGGATTAGTGTTAGTGTTAGGGTTAGGGTTAGGGTGAGTTTTAGGGTTTGAATTACCTTTCAGTTAATGTTAGGTTAGGTCTAGGGTTAGGGTTAGTGTTAGTGTTAGCTTGAGGTATAGTGTTAGTGTTAGTGTAAGGTTTAAAGTAAGGTCTAGTGTTAGAGTTAAGTTCAGGATTAGGGTTTGTGTAAGGGTTCATGTTAGGATTAGGGTTACTGTTTGGATTTGGATTACAATAGGTGTTTGGGATAGTATTAGGGTAATGGTTAGGGTTAGACTTAGGGTTAGTTTTATAGTAAGGGTTAGAATTTGGTTTAGCTTTAGGGTTAGTGTTAGTTTTAGGGTTAAGGTTAAATTTAGGGTTAGTGTTAGGGTTAGTGTTACGGTTTGTATTAGGGTAAGGGTTAGGTGTATGGTTACAGTTATGGTTAGGATTCAGCATAGTGTTAGGTTTAGGTTAAAGGTTAGGTTTAAATTAGGGTTAGTGTTAGGGTTAACATGCGTGTTATGGTTAGATTTAGAGTTAGGAATATGGTTACATTTATTGTTAGGTTTATCGTCAGTTTCAGGTTAATGTTGGTTTTAGGATTAGTGTTAGGATTATGGTTAGGGTAAGGTTTATGTTATGTTTAGGGTTAGGGTTAGGTTAGGGTTAGGGTTAGGGTTATTGTTAGCTTTAGTGTTTGTGTTAGGGTTACTTATAGGTTAGGATTAGGGTTAGGGTTAGGGCTACAATTAGGGTTATGGTTATGGTTAAAGGTAATGTTACGGCTCCAATTATGGATAGGTTTTGTTTTAGGTTAGGGTAAGGTTTAGAGCTACAGCAAATGTAAGAACTGGGGTTATGATTAGAACTAGTTTTAGGGTTAGGGTTAGGGCTAGGTCTAGGTTTAGGTTTAGGTTTAGGTTTGGAGTGATGTTTAGAGCTAGGGTTAGTGTTAGGGTCAGAGTCAGAGTCAGGGTTTGTTTTAGGGTTAGAGATAGGACTCGAATTAGAGCTAGGTTTAGGGCTAGGTGTAGGCTTATGGTTTGGTTTATGTTAAAGGTTAGGGTTAGGGCTATGGCTTGGTTGTTTTGTAGGGCTAGGGCTAGGATAGGGCTAGTTTTAGGAGTAGCATTAGTGTTACAGCTTGTGTTAATGAGAGATTTAGCTTAGGGTTATGGTTAGATTTAGAGTTTGGGTTTGATATAGGATTAGGGCTAGAGCTAGGTTTAGGGCTAATGTAAAGGCAAATGATAGGATTATGGTAAGGGATAGGGTTAGAACTAGAAATAGTTATAGGGCAAGAGTTAGAGTTAGTATTAGGGCTAGGGTTAGGTTAAGTTTAGGGCTAAATTAGGTCTAGGATTCAGTCTAGTGTTTGTATTAGGGTTAGGCCTAGTTTAGGCTTAGGATTAGGTTTAGGGATAGGGTTAGGATTAGGGGAAGGGATGGGGTTAAAGCTAGTTTTAGGGCTAGGTCAAAAGTTAGAATTTCGGTTAGGGCTAGGGTTACGGTTTGATTTAGTAATAAGTCTAGGTTTAGGGCTAGGATGAGGACTAGGATTTGTTTTAGGGTTATGGCAAGAATTAGGGCTAGGGCTAGTGTCAGGTCTAGGCTTACATTAGGGATAGATTGAGGGTTAGATTTATGGCTTCTAGCATATGGGTTCAGTTTATGGTAAGGGTCAGGTTTAGAGCTAGGGTTATTATTAGGTTTAGAATTAGGTTTCAGGTTTGTTTTAGTTTAGGGTTTAGGTTTAGACTTGAATTAGCATTAGGGTTTGGTTAGGGTAATGATAGGTTTGGGGTTAGGGTTCATGTTAGGTGTAGGGTAATTGATAGGGTTAGAGTTAGCAAAAGGTTTAGGGTTTGGCCTAGGGTTATGGTTAGGTTTATGGTTATGTCTAGGTTAGCCTTAGGGTTATGGTTGTGCTTAGGGTAAGGGATAGGGTTAGGGCTAGGGTTATGGTTATTATTAGGGCTAGAATTAGGGTTAGGCCTAGGGTTGGGTTTAGGTTAAGGTTTAGCATATGGTTTAGAGTTTGAGCTATAGTTAGCACTAGGTCAAGGGTTAGGTTTAGGGTTAGGTATAGGTTATAGTCATGGTTAGGGTCAAGGTTAGTGTTAAGATTAGGGCTAGGGTTATCATTAGGTTTAGGGTATTGAATAAGGTTTGATGCTGTGTTAGGGTTAGAGTTAAGGTTAGGTTTAGGGATAGGATTAGTGTTAGGTTTAGGGTAATGTTTTGGGTTTGAGCAAGGGTTATCTCTATGGCAAGGGTTAGGTTCATGGTTATGTCTAGGGTTAGGGTTAAGGTAGATTTAGGGTAAAGGCTAGGGTTATCATCAGGGTTAGGGTTAGGGTTAGGGTAAAGGGTAGGGTTAGAATTAGGGTTAGGGCTAGGATTATCATTAAGTTTAGGGTTAGAGTTAGGATAATATGTAGGCTTAGAACTAGGATTAGGGATAGGGTTAAGGTTAGTATAAGGGCTAGGGTTTAGGTTAGGTTTAGGTTTAGGCCATGGGTTAGTGTTAGGGTTATGTTAAATTTAAGGGTTAGGGAATGAGCTAGTGTTTGGAATAGGACGAGGATTAGGGTTAGAGTCAGTGTGCGGGTTAGGGCTAGGGTTAGCATTAGGGTTAGGGTTAGGGTTAGGGTAATGGATAGAGTTAGAGGTAGATTTTAGCCTATGGTGTTGGCTAGTTTCAGTGTTAACGATATGGCTAGGTCTAGTGTTAGGATTATGTGCTTTGTTAGGATAAGGTTTAGAGCTAGGCTTTGTGTTAGAGTAAGGGTCAGTGTCCGATTTAGGGTTAGGTTTATTGTTAGGGTCAGCATTAGGACTAGGGTTTGGTCTAGGGGTAGGGTTAGTGTTTGGGTTAGGTTAAGGGTTATTATTAGGGCTAGGAATAAGCTTTTGTTTAGGGCTAGGCCTAGAGTTATCACTAGATAATAGATCAAGTGTAGGTCTGGGTCTAGTGTTAGTTGAAGGTTTAGTTATAGGGATATAGGTAGTGACAATGTTAGGAGTCGGTTTAGGGTTAGGGTGAGGTTTAGACCTATGGTTAGTGTTATGGTCAGAATAAGGGTCAGGGTCAGTGTTAGGGTTTGGAATAGTGATACAGTTAGTGAGGATTTGGTTTAGGACTAGTAAAAGAGTTGGGTTTTGGCTTCCGCTAAGAACTAAGTTTAGGACAAGGGTAGATTTAGGATTAATGTTTGGCTTTGGGTAAGGGATAGGGTTAGCGCTAGTGTTAGGGCTATTGTTAGGGTTCGGGATATGTCTAGGGTTAGATTTAGGATTAGGGTTAAAACTAGGGTTAGAGCTTGGATTAGGGCTAGGCTAGGTTTTGTGTTAGCTTTAGGGCTGTGGCTAACATAAGAACTAGGTTTACAATTAGGGCCAGTTTTAGAGTTAGTATTATGTCTAGGTTTACTCTTTGGTTAGGTTTAGGGTTAGGGTTATGTTTAGGGTAATGGATGGGTTCGAGTTATCAAAATGTGTTAGAGTTAGGCCAAGGGTTACCATTAGGGTTAGGATTAGGGTTAGGGTTAGGGTAATGGAAAGGGTTAGAGCTAGGGTTATGGTTAGTGTTAGTGTTGGGGTTAGTGTTAGGTTTAGGGATGGTGCAAAAATTAAAGTTAGGGTTAGGTTTAGAGTAGGGTTTAGGACTTGGTTTAGGTTTAGTGTTAGGGTTAAAGCTACGGTTGGGGCTCACATTAGGGCTAGATTTGGGGTAACATTGGGGCTAGTATTTGGGATACAGCTAATGTAAGAACTTGAGTTATGATTAGGGCTAATTTTAGGGTTATGTTTAGGGCTAAGTCTAGTTTTATGGTTAGGTTTAAGTTCATAGTGATGTTTTGAGCTAGGGTTAGTGTTAAGTCCAGAGTCAGGGACAGGGTTAGTTTTAGGGTTGGGGATAGGACTCGAATTAGGGGTAGGCTTAGGGCTTGATGTAGGGTTAGGTTTTGGTTTGGGTTAAGGGTTAGGGTTAGTGCTATGGCTCATTATGTTTTAGGGCTACGGATAAAGTTAAGGGTTGTTTTACAATTAATTTTAGTGTTATTTCTAGTGTTAAGGTGATTTTAGGCTTAGGGGTACATTTAGAGTTATGGTTAATTCTAGGGCTAGGGCTATGGCTAGGGTTAGGGCTAAGGTTATGTCTAGTGTTTGGGTTACGGTAAGGGATAGGGTTAGAACTAGGAATAGAGCTAGGGCGATAGTTAGAGTTAGTTTTAAACCTAGGGTTAGTGTTACATTTAGGGCTAAATTAGGGCTAGGAATATGTCTAGGATTGGTGTTAGGGTTAGGCCTAGGGTTAGGGCTATGTTTAGGGTTAGGTTTAGGGTTAGGTTTAGGGGATGGGATGGGGTTGCAGCTATTTGTAGGGCTATGGTGTTGATTAAAATTAGGTTTAGGTCTACAGTTAGGTTTGTGTTAGAATTAAGGCTAGATTTGGGGTTAGGATGAGGGCTATGGTTTTTGTTCGGGTTAGGGCAAGTTTTAGGGATAGGGATAATGTCAGGTTTAGGGTTATGGCTAGGGATAGTTATAGTGTTAGGTTCATGGCTAGGTCTAATGTTAGGTTTCAGGTAAGGCCCAGGTTAAGAATAAGGTGTATTTTTAGGGTCAGGGTCAGGTTTCGGGTTTGTGTTACATTAATTATTAGGGTTAGGGCTCAAATTAGCATTAGGGTTAAAATTAAGGTTAGGTTTATGGATAAGTTTAGGATTAGAATTCAGGTTAAGTTTAGGGTAATTGGTAGGGTTAGGGTTAGTGACAGGTTAAGGGTTAGGCATAAGGTTAGCATTTAGATTAGGGTTATTGTTAGGGTAAAGAATAGCATTAGATCCAAGGTTAGGGCTAGGGTTTTGGATATAATTAGGACTAGAGTTAGGGCTAGGGTTAGGCCTAGGGTTAGATTCAGGGTACAGGTTAGGTTTTGAGCTAGGGATAGTGCTAGGGTGAGGATTAGGTTTAGGATTATGTCTAGGGTTAGATTTAAGGTTAAGGTTAGGGTTAGTTTTCGGGTTAGGGCAAAGGTTATCTTTAAAGTTAGGTTAATGGATAGGGTTAGATATAGGGTTAGGTTTAGGGGTAGTTTTAGGTTTAAGGTTAGTGTCAAGTTTAGGGCTAAGATTATCATTTGAGTTAGGGTAATGGATAGGGTTAGATGTCAGGTTAGGGTAAGGGGTAGTTTTAGGTTTAGGGTTAGTGTTAGGGTTTGGGCTAGGGTTAGTGTTAGAGTAAGGGTTGGGATTTTATCTAGGGTTAAGGCTATGATGAGGGATAGGTTTAGTGTTAGGTCTAGGATTAGGTTTACAATTAGGATTAGAGCTAGGGTTATCATTAGGCTTAAGGTTCGGTTTAGGGTAATGGATAATTTTAGAGACAGTACTAGGGCTAGTGTTAACATTATGATTAGGGCTAGGATTAGGATTAGGTTTAGGGATAGGGATAGGGTTATGTTTAGGGTTCGGTTTTGGGTTTTCTCTAAGGTTAGGTCTAAGGCGAAGTTTAGGGTTAGCATGAGGGTTAGGCTTACTGTAAGGGATAAGTTTAGGTTAGGTTTAGGGTTATGCTTTGGTCTAGATTTAGGCCTAGGATTAGGGTTAGGTTTTGTGTTAGGTTTAGAGCTAGTTTTAGTGTTATGGTGATGTAAGTGTTATGTTTACGGTTATGGATAGGTCTAGTGTTAGGTTTAGGTTTTGGTTAGGGTCAGTTTTATAGCTAGTGTTAGTGTTAGTATCAGGGTCTGTGTTTGGATTAGGGTTATGTTTAGGGCTAGAGCCATAATTAGGATTGGTTAGGTCTTGTGCTAAGGTTAGTGTTTGGCTTAGGTTAAGGGTTATCATTAGAGCTAGGGCTAGTTTTTTGTTTAGGTCTTATTTAAAGATATGGCTAGATTTAGGATTAGGTTTAATCTAGGGCTAGTATTAGGGTTAGGTTTAGATATAGGGTTATGGGTAGGGCTAGTATTAGGGTTTGGTTTAGGTTCAGGATCAGAATAAGGGTCAAGGTTAGGGTTAGATTTTGGGTTATGGTTATAATAAGAATGAGGGCTAGGGTTAGGACTAGTAATAAGGTTAGGGTTTGTGTTAGACTAAGGATTAGTTTTAGGACTAGGGTTAGCATTAGGGTTGGGGTTTGGCTAGGATAAAATATAAGGTTAGAGCTAGGGTTAGAGCTAGGGACGGGTTAGGGTTAGGGCTAGTGTTAGGGTTAGGGTTAGGGTGAAAGCTAGGGTTAGGTATCAGATTTGGAGTAGGTTTGGGTTAGCATTAGGTTTAAGGTTATGGCTAATGTATGATCTAGGTTTATGATTAGAACTAGTTTTAGAATTAGGATTTGGACCAGGTGTAGTATTAGGTTAAGGTTTAGGTTTAGGGTGATGTTTAGAGTTAGGGTTAGTGATAATGTCAGAGACAAGTTCAGGGGTAGTTTTAGGGTTAAAATTAGGACTCGAATTAGGGCTAGGCTTAGGGCTAGATATAAGGTTAGGGTTTGGTTTAGGTAAAAGTTTAGGGTTAGTGTTATGGTTCAGTTTTGTTTTACATCTAAGTCTATGGTTAGGGCTAGTTTTAGGATTACTTTAGGGTTAGGGCTAGTGTTAGGTTTAGTTTTACAATTAAGGTTCGATTTAGAGTTAGGTTTAAATCTAGGGTTATGGCAAGGTCAAGGTTAGGGTTAGGGTTATTCTAGGCTATGGCTAGGAATAAGATTATGGTAAGTGATAGGGTTAGAATTAGCGCTAGGGCTAGGGCAAGAGTTATAGTTAGTCTTAAAGCTAGGATTAGGATTAGGTTTAGGATTAGGGATAGGGTTAGTGTTAGGGTTAGTCCTGGGTTAAGTTTAGGGCTAGGTTTAATGTTAAGGTTAAGGTTTGGGTTAGGTTTAGGGTAAGCAATGGGGTTATAACTAGGTTTAGTGCTAGGGAAAGGGTTAGAATTTAGGGTTAGGTTTATGATTAAGGCTAATTTTTAGGCTAGGATGAGAGCTAGTGTTTGTGTTTGGGTTAGGGCTAGGATTAGGGCTAGGGCTATTGTCAGGTCTAGGGTTACATTAGAGATAGGTTTCGGTTTATGTTTATGGTTAGGTTTAGTGTAAGGGTTAGATTTAGGGTAAGGGTCAAATTTACAGCTATGTGTATTATTAGGGTCATTATTTGGCTTAAGGTTTAGTTTAGGTTAAGGTTTAGGTTTAGGGCTTGAATTAGCATTAGTGTTAGATTTAGGGTTAGGGTAATGAATAGGCTTAGAATTAGGGTTCAGGTTAGTTTTAAGGCAATGGATAGTTTTAGGGATAGCGATAGGGTTAGGGTTAAGCCTTGGGTTAGCATTAGGGTTAGGATTATGGTTAGGGTAATGGATAAAATTAGAGCTAGGTTTAGGGCTATGCTTATGGTTATAATTATGTTTGGGGTTAGGGTAGTTGATATAATAAGAGCTATGTTTAGGGCTATGGTTAATGTTAGGATTAGAGCTAGCATTAGGTTTGGGTTTGGGATACAGCTAGGGTTATGTTAAGGGTAAAGTTTAGGCTTTGAGCTAGGGTTAGGTCTAAAGCGAGGCTTGGGGTTAGGGTTAGGGCTAGCGCTAGGTTTAGGGTTATACTTAGGGCTATGTTCAGGCTTAAAATTAGGGCTAGGTTTTGTGTTAGTTTAGGCCTAGGGTTAGGGCCATGGGTAATGTAAGAGGTAGGGTTATGATAGGGCTACTTTTAGGGTTATTTTTATGGCTAGGTCTAGTGTTAGGATTAGGTTTTGGTTTAGAGTGAGCTTTGCAACTAGGATTATGTTAGGGTCAGGGCCAGTGTTCAGGTTAGAGTTAGTGTTGGGATTAGTGCCAGAATTAGGACTAGGGTTAGGTCTAGGGATAGGGTTAATGTTTGATTTAGGTTAAGGGTTATTTTTAGGGCCAGGGCTATGTTGTTGTTCAGGTCTAGGGGTAGAGATATGGCTAGATTTAGGATTAGGTTTAAGTATAGGGCTAGTGTTAGTTTTAGGTTTAAGTGTATGATTACTGGTAGGACTAATGTTAGGTTTCGCTTTGGGTTAGGGTCAGGTTTATATGTGCCCTTAGTATTAGGGTCAGAATAAGGGTCAGGGTTAGGGTTTCGGTTTCGGTTAGGGTTAGGACTGGAACGAAAGTTAGGGTTAGTCCTAGTAATAGGGTTAGGGTTTGGGTTAGGCTCTGGATTAGGGTTAGGACTAGGCTTAGCATTAAGTATAGGGTTTATCTTAAGGTAATGGATAAGGTAAAAGCTAGGGTTAGATCTAGGATTAGGGTGTGGATTAGGGCTAGTTTTAGGGTTAGGATTAAAACTAGGGTTAACGCTCAGCTTAGGGCCAGGATTTGGGTTAGGTTGGGGCTAGTCTTAGGCCTACAACTAATGTATAAACCAAGGTTATGATTAGGGCTACTTTTTGGGTAAGTGTTATGACTATATCAAGTGGTAGGTTTAGGGTTACCGTTTTCGTGATGTTTAGAGCTAGGGTTAGTGTTAGGGTCAAGATCAGTGTTCGGGTTATAGTTAGGGTTAGGGTTAAACCCAGAGTTATCACTAGAGTTAGGTCTATGGGTAGGATTAGTGTTTGTGTTAGGTTAAGGTTTATCATTAGGGCTAGGGCTAGGTTTTTGTTTAGGTCTAGGTCTAGTGATGTGGCTAGATTTAGGATTAGGTTTAGGTCTAGGGCTAGTGTTAGGGTTAGGTTGAGGTAAAGATTTACTGCTAGTGCTAGTGTTAGGGTTCAGGTTATAGTTAGGGTCAGGTTTAGACATACAGTTACTGTTAGGATCAAAATAAGTGTCAGGGTTAAATTTAGGGTTTGGGTTATAGTTAGAACTAGAATTAGGGCTAGGGTTAGGACTAGTAATAAGGTGAGGTTTTGGGTTAGGCTAAAGTTTAGGGTTAGGCCTAGGGTTAGCATTAGGGTTAGGGTTAGCTTAGGGTAAGGGATAAGATTAGAGTTATGATTAGGGCTATGTTTAGGGTTAGGGTTAGGGTTAGGTCTAGTGTTCGGTTTAGGTTTAGGGTTGAAGCTAGGGTTAGGTCTTGCATTAAGGTTTAGGTTTTGTTTAGAGTTAGAGCTAGTTTTAGATTTATGGCCAATTTATTGTATAGGGTAACGATTTTGGCTAGTTATAGGATTAGAGTTAGGAGTAGGTCTAGTGTTAGGGTTAGGTATAACATTTAGAGCTAGGGTTAGTGTTAGGGTCAAATTCAAGGTCAGAGTAGTTTTAGGGTTAGGATTTAGACTCGAATTAGGGCTAGTGTTAGGGCAAGGTGTAGGGTTAAGCTAGTGATAGGGCTAGGGTTATGGTTAGAATTCTGGCTTTCGTTAGGGTAAAGTTTAGGACTATGTTCTGGGTTAGGTTTAGGTTTAGGGTTAGGTTTAAAACTGGTTAAATCTCGGATTAGGGCTTGGTTTTGGGTTTGGTTAGGGCTATGATTAGGGCTATGCTAATGTATAAACTAGTGTTGCAATTAGTGCTAGTTTTAGGGTTAGGTTTAGGGCTTGGTCTCGTGTTACAGTTAGGTTTAGGGTTAGAGTGATGTTTAGAGCAAGGGTTATTGTTAGGGTTAGTGTCAGAGTCAGGGTTAGTTTTCGGGTTAGGGATAGAACTTGAATTATGGCTAAAGTTTGTAGTAGCTGTATGCTTAGGGTTTTGTTTAGGTTAAGGTTTAGGGATATACATTGGTTTTGTTTTAGGGCTAGGGCTATGGTGTCGGCTAAATTATGGATCAGCATCAGGTTTAGGGGTAGTGTTAGGTTGAGGTTTAGGCTTAGGGTTAGTGTTAGATTTAGATTTAGGGTTAGATCTAGGGTTAGGTAGGGCTAGGGCTAGGGTGAGGGTGAGGGTTAGGGTTATGGGAATGAATATGGTTACAATTAGGGATTCGGCCAGGGTGAGAATTAGAGTTAGTCATAGTAGAAGTCTTAGGGTTAGAGTTAGGGTTAGGGCTATATTGGGCTAGGATTAGAGCTAGGGTTCAGGCTAGGTTTAGGGCTAAATTGGGGCTAGAATTAGTACTAGAGTTAGTGTTAGATTTAGAGCTAAATTAGGGCTAAAATTAGGGCTAGAGTTAGGGTTATGGTTAGAAGTAAATTAGGGTTTAGGATTAAGGCTAGGGTTAGTGTTGGGGTTAGGGCTACATTAGGGCTAGTATTAAAGCTAGGGTTAGTGTTAGGGTTAGACTAAGGGGTTGAGCTAGAGTTAGGGTTAGCATTGTTGTTAAGGTAAAGTTTAGGGAAATGGGTGGGGTTATAGCTAGCTTTAAGTATAGGGTGAGCTTTAGAATTAGGATTAGGCCTAGGGTTATGTTTCAGTTTAGGATTAAGTCTAGGTTTAGGGCTAGGTTAAGGGCTAGGTTTTCTGTTAGGGTTATGGCTAGGAACAGGTCTAGGGCTAATATAAGGTTTAGGTTTAATGTTAAAAATAGTTTTAGGGTTAGGTTATGGCTAGGTCTAGTGTAAGAGTTAGGTTTAGGTTAAAGGTCAGCTTTGGGGCTAGGGTTATTATTAGGGTCAGGATAAGGGTCAGAGTTAGCATTTGGTTTAGCTAAAGGCTTAGTGTTAAGGCTCAAATTAGCATTAGGGTTAGTTTTAGGATTAGGGTAATGGATAAGGTTTAGTTTCGGTTTCAGTTAAGGTTTAGGGTAATGGATAAGTTAGGTTTAGCAATCGGGTTGGGGTTACCATTAAGGTTAGGGTTATGTTTAGTTTAATGGAGAGGTGTATATCTAGGGTTAGGGCTAGGCTATGGTTTGGATTAACTCTAAGATTAGGGCTATTTTTAGGGATAGGGTTAGGGTGTGATTTAGGGTAAGTTTTAAAGTTAGGGTAAGTTTTAAGTTTAAGGCTAGGTGATAGTTAAGTTAGTGTAATGGTTAGTGTTTGAGCTAGGTTTAGGGCTAGGACAAAGGTTAGATTTATGTTTAGGTCTATGTTTACATTTATGGTTAGAGTTAGGTTTAGTGTTAGGGATGGGATTTTAATTAGGGTTAGGGTTAGGGTAATGGTAATGGATATGGTTAGAGCTAAAGTTCAGGCTAGGTTTAATGTTAGGATTAGTGATAGTGTTAGGAATAGGGTTAGGATAGAGCTAGGGTCATGTTTAGTGTAAAGGTTAGGCTTTGAGCTATTGTTAGGTTAATGTGAGGCTTAGGTTAGGTCTAGGTTTAGGACTAGGGTCAGGCTAAAGGTTATGCCTAGAGCTAAGTTTAGGCCTAGGTTTAGGGCTAGGTTTTATGTTATGTTTAGGGCTAGGGTTAGGACTATAGTTAATGTAAAAGCTAGGGTTACGTTTAGGGTTAGTTTTAGGGTTAGTGTTATGGCTAGGTCTAGTGTTAGGTCTAGGTTTTGAGTTAGTGTCATGTATAAAGCTAGGTTCAGTGTTAGAATTAGGGTCAGGTTTGGGAATAGGGTTAGGGTTAGAGCCAGAATTAGGACTAGGTTTAGGTATAGGGGTAGAGTAAGTGTTCGGTTTATGTTAAGAGTTATTGTTAGTGCTAGTGCTAGGTTTTTGTTTAGGTCTAGGGCTAGAGTTATAGCTATATTTAGGATTAACTTTGGGTCTAGGTCTAGTAATAGGCTTACGTATAAGTATAGGCTTATCAGTAGGGTTTGGTTTAGAGTTAGGGTCAGGTTTAGACCTAGGGTTACTGTTAGGGTCAGATGAGGGTCAGGGAGAGGTTTAGAGGTAGAATGAGGGCCAGGGTTAAGACTAGTATTATGGTTTGAGTTTAAGTTAGGCTAGGGATTAGAATTAGGATTAGGGTTAGCATTTGGGTTAGGGTTTGGGTTTAGTGTAAGGAATAGGGTTAGAGTTAGGGTTAGGGCTAGTGTTAGGGTTAGGGTTAGGCCTAGTATTACGGTTAAAGCTAAGGTTAGGGCTCGGATTAGGTGTAGAATTTGTGTTAGGTTTAGGGTAAGGTTAGGACAATGACTAATGTATGAACTAGGTTATGATTAAAGCTAGTTTTAGGGTTAGGTTAAGGCTAGATATAGTGTTAAAGTTAATTTTATGTTAGGGTGAGGTTTAGAGCTAGGATTATTGTTAAGGTCAGTGTCAGGGTCAGGGTAAGTTTTAGAGTTAGTTTTAGGGTTAGTTGTAGTGTTAGGGTTTGATTGAGGTTAAGGGTTAAGATAAGGGCTTTGGCTTGGTTTTGGTTTATGGCTAGGACTAGGGATAGGGCACATTTTAGGATTAGCGTTATGGTTAAGGTGTTAGGGTTTGGTTTAGGCTTATTTTAGAGTTAAATTTAGACTTAGGTTTAGATTTAGACTTAGGCTTAGATCTGGGATTAAGATTAAGGCTAAGGATAGAACTAGGGCTAGGGTTAGGGCAAGAGTTAGAGTTAGTCTTATGGCTAGGTTTAGGGTTAGGATACGATTAAATAAAGGCTAGGATTAGCACTAGGCTTTGTGTTAGGCCTAGGTTTAGGGTGAGGATTAGGGTTAGGTTTAGGGTATGGTGAGTTTTGGGGTATAGGATGAGGTTATATGTAGGTTTAGGGCTAGGATGAAGAGTAGAATTAGGGTTAGGGCTCGAGTTATGGTTCAGGCTAGGATTAAGCCTAGGTTTAGTGCAAGGATTATGGCTAGGGCTAATTTCAGGCCTAGTGTTATGGTTAAAAATAGTTTTAGGTTTAGGTTTATGGCTGAGTCTAGTGTAAGTGTTAGGTTTAGGGTTAGGTTCAGGTTTAGAGCTAAGGGTACTCTTAGGGTCAGTGTCGTGATTAGTGTTTTGGATAGGTTAAAGTTTAATGTTAGGGCTTGAATTACCATTAGAGTTAGGATTAGGGTAAAGATAGTGTTAGGTTTAGGTTTCAGGTTAGGTTTAGGGTAATGGATCGGGTTAGGATTAGTGATACGGTTAGGTTTAGGCCCAGGTTTAACATTAGGGTTAGGGTAATGGATAGGGTTAGAGATAGGGGTACAGCTAGGGTTATTATTATGATTAATGATAGGGTTAGGCTTAGGGTTAGGGTTAAGGTTAAATCTAGGGTTAGAGCTAGGGTTATAATTACAATTTGTTATAGGGTTAGGGTTGGGGTAAATCTAGGGATAGTGCTTGGAATAAGGCTAGGTTTTGGGTTAAGTTAAGGTTAGGTTTAGGGTAATGGCTTATGTAAGTACCTGGGTTGTGATTAGGACTATTTTTATGGTTAGGGTTAGGGCTAGGTCTATTGTTAGGTTTAGGTATAGGGTTAGGGTGACGTTTAGAGCTAGGATAAGTGTTAAGGTCAGAGTCAGGGTCAGGGTTGGTTTTTGGGCTTGGCTTAGAACTGGAATTATGGATAGAGTTATGGCTAAGTGTAGGGTTAGGGCTTAGTTTTCATTAAGTGTTAGTGTTAGTTCTCTGGCTTGGTTTTGTTTTAGGGCTAGGGTTAGTGCTAGTTATAGGATTAGCCTTAGGGTTAGTGCTAGTGTTAGGTTTAGGTTTAGGCTAGGGCTTATTGTTAGATTTAGAGTTAGGGTTAGATCTAGGGTTGCTGCTAGGGCTATGAATAAGGCTAGAGTTAGACCGATGGTTTGGGCTAGGATTAGGGTTTCAGTAAATTATAGGGTTAGAACTAGGATTAGGACTAAAGTGATAGTTAGAGTTAGTCTTTGGGCTAGGATTAGGGTTAAGTTTAGGGATAGGGCTAAATTAGATCTAAGATTAGGGCTAGGGGTAATGTTAGAATTAGGCCTAGGGTTATGGTTAGGGTTATAATTAAGGCTATGTTTAGGGCTAGGATAAGGCCTAGGGTTTGTGTTAGAGTTAGGGCTAGTATCATGGCTAGGGCTAATATCAGGTCTAGGTTTATGCTTAGGGTTAGTTTTGTGGTTAGTTTTATGGCTAGGTCAAGTTTAAAGGTTAGGTTTAGGTATAGGGTAAGAGTGAGGTTTAGAGCTAGGGGAATTATTAGGGTCAGTGTCAGTGTTAGGGTTAGTTTTAGGTTTGAGTTTAGGGTTAGGGCTCAAATTATCATTAGAGTTAGGGTTAGGGTAATGATTGTATTAGGTCTAGGGTTCAGGGAAGGTTTAGGGTAATTGATAAGTTTGGGAATAGTGATATGTTTATGGTTAGGCCTAGGGTTAACATTAGGGTAAGGGTTATGTTTAGGTTAATGATACAGTTAGACTTAAGTTTAGGGCAAGAGTTATGGTTAGAATTAGGTCTTGATTTAGGGTTAGGGTGAGGGTTAGAACAAGGGTTAGGTTAATGTTATGTTTAGTGTAACGGTTAGATTCTGAGCTATGGTTAGGGCTATGCTCAGTGTTAGGTTCAGGATTAGGTCTAGGGATAGGATTATAGTAGGTTTTGGTTTGGGGTTATGGTTAGGATTAGACCTAAGATTAATGGTAAGTTCAGTAGAAAGGTCAGGGTTAGTGTTAGGGTTTTGGATAGGGTTAGATCTAGAATGAGGGCAAGGGTAAGGGCTATTATTAAGGTTAGTGTTTTGGTTAGCCTAAGGATTAGGGATTGGTCTAGGGTTACCCTTAGTTTTAAGGTTTTGCTTAAGGAAGGGATTGGTTTAGAGCTAGGTTATGGTTATAGTTAGGGTTAAAGCTAGGTTTAGGACTCGGCTTAGGCCTAGGTTTTTTGTTAAGGTTAGGGCTAGGGTTAGGACAATGGCTAATGTAAGAACTAAAGTTACCATTAGGGTTAGTTTCAGTGTTATGGTATGGGTTAGTTTTAGTGTTAGGGTTAGGTTTAAGGTTAGGGTGATATTTTTAGCTAGGGTTCATGTTAGAATAGGAGTCAGGCTCAGGCTTAGTTTTAGGGTTAGAATTAGAACTCAAATTAGGGCTAGGGTTACTATTAGGGTTCAGTTTAAGGTGAGGGCGGTGTTTAGAGATAGGGTGAGTGTTAGGATATGAGTCAGCATCAGGGTTTGTTTTAATGTTTGGGTTATGACTCGAATTAGGGCTAAGGTTAGGTCTAGTAGTAGTGTTAAAATTTGGTTTAAGTTAAGGTTTAGATTTAGGGCTAATACTCGGTTTTGTTTTAGTCCTATGGTTAGGGTTAGGGCTAGTGTTAGTGTTAGGCTTAGGCTTAGTGTTAGGATTGAATTTGGAATTAGGTTTAGACCTAGGGTGAGGGCTAGAACAAAGTATAGGGTAAGGGTTATGGCTAGGTTTAGGGTTATGGTAAGGGATAGGGTTAGAACAAGGGATAGGGCTAGGGCGAGAGTTAGTCTTAGAGCTAGGGTTAGGTTTAGAGATAGGGCTAAATTAGGGCTAGGATTAGGCCTAGGTTTAGTGTTTAGTTTAAGCCTAGAGTTAGGGTTAGGGTTAGGGTTAGGGTTAGAGTTTAGAGTTAGCTTTTAGAGTTTAGGTTTAGCGTTCGGGCAAAGTTTGTGGTAATGGTTGGCTTTATAGCTAGGTTTAGAGGGAGGGTCGAGGGTTATAATTAGGGTTAGGGCTGTGTTTAGGGTTAGGGTTATGATTAAGCCTATGTTTAGGGCTAGGATGGGGGCTAGGGATTTTTTTTTTTTTTTTTTAGGGTTAGGGCTAGGATTAGTGCTAGGGCTAATTTCAGGTCCAGAATTATGGTTAAAGATAGATTTAGTTTTAGGATTATGGGTACGTCTAGTGTAAGGGTTAATTTTAGGGTTAGCATCAGGTTTAGAGCTAAGGGTATTAGGGTCAAGTTCTGGGATAGGGTTTGGGATAGGTTAAGGTTTAAAGTTAGGGCTTGAATTAGCATTAGGGTTACAGTTATGGTTATGGTAATAAATAGAGTTAGAGATCAGTTTAGGGCTAGGGTTATGATTATGATTAGGGCTAGGTTTGGGGTTAAGTTAGTGCTAGGGTTAGGTTTATGGCTAATGTAAGTACTAGGGTTATGCTTACGGCTAATTTTAGTGTTTTAGGGCTAGGTTTACTGTTAGGTTTAGTTTAGGTTTAGGGTGATATTTAGACCTCAGGTTAGTGTTACGTTCAGAGTAAGGGTCAGGGTTAGTTTTAGGGTTTGGCTTAAAACTCGAATTAGGGCTGGGTTAAGGCTTGGTGTAGGGTTAGGGCTTGGTTTAGGTTAAGGGTTATGGTTAGAGGTTTGGCTCGGTTTGGTTTTAGGGCTAGGATTAGGGTTAGTGAAATTTTTAGAATTAGTTTTAGGGTTAGGGCTAGTGTTAGATTTAGGCTTAGGCTTCGGTTTAGGGTTAAATTTAGAGTTAGGTTTTATCTAAGGTTAGTGCTAGGGCTAAGGATAGGGCAAGGGTTAGGACTAGAATTTGGATTAGTGTTAGGTTCAAGGGAAGGGATAGGATTAGAATGAGTGATAGGGCAAGTGTGAGAAAGTTATTCTTAGGGCAAGGGTTAGGGTTAGGGTTAGGGATAGGGCTAAATTATGGCTAGGGTTAATGTTAGGGATAGGGTTAGAGCTGGTTTTAGAATTAGCATCAGGGTTAGGGCTAGTTTTAGGCTTAGGCATCAAATTAGGATTAGATTTAAAGTTAGGTTTCGATCTAGTGTTAAAGCTAGGGCTAAGGATAGGTCAATTGTGATGAAAAGGGTGAGGGTTAGAGTTACGGTCACAATTATGGTAAGGGATGTGCTTTTGCCTAGGTTTAGGGCTATGGCAAGTGTTAGTATTAGGGTTACGGATAGAGTTAGGTTTAGGGTTATGATTAAGGCTAGGTTTATTGCTAGGATGAAGTTTAGGGTTTGTGTTAGGGTTAGAGATAGTATTATGGCTAGGGCTAATGTCAGGTCTAGTATTATAGTTAGGGGTAGATTTAGTGTTAGGTTTACGACTTGGTCCAGTTTAAGGAGTATGTTTAGGGTAAGATTCAGGTTTTTATCTAGGGTTATATTTAGGGTCAGGGTCAGGTTTAGGGATTTGGTTATGTTAGGGTTTCAATTTAGGGTAATGACAGGGTTAGTTTTAGGGTTTAGGTTTTGTTTAGTGTAATGGATAGGGTTAGGGTTAGGACTAGGGTCAGCTTAAGAATTAGGGTTATTGTTAGGGTAATGGATAGGTTTAGACCTAAGGTTAGGGCTAGGGTTATGTATAGGATTAGGGCTAGTTTGGGTTAGGGTTAGGTTTAAGTTTAAGGTTAAAGCTAGGTTTACCACTCACTTTAAAGCTAGGTTTTGGGTTAGGTTAGGGCTAGGGTTAAGACTATGGCTAATGTATAAAGTAGGGTTATGATTAGCGCTAGTTATAGGGTTAGGGTTAGGGCTAGGTCTAGTGTTAGGTTTAGGTTTACGGTGATGATGATGTTTAGAGCCAGGGTTAGTGTTAGGGTAAGAGTCAGGGTCAGGGTTAGTTTGCAGGTTAGGGTTAGGACTAGAATTAGGATATGGTTAGGGCTTGGTGTAGGGTTAGGGTTTGGTTTAGGATAAGGGTTTGTGTTACGGCTATGTCTCGGTTTTGTTTTAGGGCTAGGGCTAGTGTTAGGTCTAATTGTAGGATTAGCATTAGCGTTAGGGCTAGTGTTAGGTTTAGGTTTAGGCTTAGGTTTAGGGTTAGATTTAGAGTTACGATTAGATCTAGGGTTATGGCCAGGGCCATGAATAGGGCTAGGGTTAGGCCAAGGGTTAGGGCTAGGATTAGGGTTCTAGTAAGGGATAGGTTTGGAACTAGGGTTAGGGTGAGAGTTAGAGTTAGTCTTTGGGCTAGGATTAGGGTTAGGGTTAGAGATTGGGCTAAATTAGAGTTAAGATTAGGGCTAGGGTTAGTGTTTATTTTAGGCCTAGGGTTTGGGTTAGGGATGAAATTAAGGCTATGTTTAGGGCTAGGATAAGGGCTAGGTTTGTGTTAGTGTTAGGGCTAGGATTATGGTTAGGGTTAATATCACGTCTAGGGTTAAGGTTAGGAATAGTTTAGGGTTAGTTTTATGACTAGGTCTAATGTAAGGGTTAGGTAGGGTAAGAGTCAGGTTTATAGCTATGGGAATTATTAGGGTCATGGTTACTATTAGGGTTTGGTTTACGTTTGAGGTTAGGGTTAGGGCTCAAATTAGCATTCGGATTAGGTTTAGTGTAATTATTAGATTAGATTTAGTGTTCAGGGTAGGTTAGGCTAATTGATAGGTTTGGGGAAAGCGATAGGGTTATGGTTAAGCCTAGGGTTAGAATTATGGTAAGGGTTATGTTTAGGGTAATGGATACAGTTAGAGTTATGGTTAAGGCTAGGGTTATGGGTAAAATTCGGTCTTTTGTTAGGGTTAAGGTGAGGGTTAAAGCTACATTAGGTTTATGGTTATGTTTAGCATAAGGGTTAGGTTCTGAGCTATGGTTAGGGCTAGGCTGAGAGTTAGGTTTAGAGTTAGGTCTAGGGATAGGATTATGGTAAATTTTGGGTTAGGGTTGGTGTTAGGGTTAGACCCTGATTTAGTTTTAGGGTCAGAATTAGGATCAGGTATAGGCATAGTGTTTGTGATAGTGTTAGAGCTAAAACAAAGGCTAGGGTTAGGACTATTAATAGGGTTAGGGCTTTGGTTAGTCTAAAGACTAGAGATAGATCTAGGGTTACTCTTTGGTTTAGTATTTTGCTTAGGGTAAGGGATTGATTTAGATCTAAGGTTAGGGCTATGGTTAGGGTTAGAGTTAGAGTTAAAGCTAGGTTTAGGGCTCAGTTTAGGGCTAGTTTTTTGTTAGGTTTAGGGCTAGGATTAGGGCAATGGCTAATATAAGAACTAGGGTTACCATTAGGGTTAGTTTTAGGGTTGGGTTAGGGGTAGTTTGTGTGCCAGTGTTAGGTTTAAGGTTAAGGTGATATTTATAGCTACGGTTCTTGTTAGGATAGGATTCAGGGTCAGGGTTAGTTTTAGGGTTAGCGTTAATACTTGAATTAGTGCTATTGTTAATGTTAGTGTCCTGTTTGAGTTTAGAGCAGCGTTTAGATCTAGGGTGAGTGTTAAGATATGAGTCAGAGTCAGGGTTAGTTTTAAGGTGAGGCTTAGGACTCGAATTAGGGCTAGGATTACGTCTAAGTGTAGTGTTAGTTTTTGGTTTAAGTTAAGGTTTAGGGTTAGGGCTATTGCTCGGTTTTGGTTTACTGCTAGGATTGGGTTAGGGCTAGTTTTACTATTACAATTAGCATTATGGCTAGTGTTAGTGTTAGGCTTAGGCTTAGGTTGAAGGTTAGATTTAGAGTTATGTTTAGGGCTAGGACTAACTTTTGGGCAAGTGTTAGGGCTAGTCTTAGGTTTATGGTAGCAGATAGGGATAGAACTAGGGCTAGGGCTAGGGCAAGAGTTAGAGTTTGTCTTAGCGCTGGGTTAGGATCGGGTCAAAGATAGAGCTAAATTAGGGCTGGGATTAGGGCTAGGTTTTGTGTTTAAGCCTAGGGTTAGGGTGAGGGTTAGGTTTGAATTTAGCTTAAGGGATGGCCTTATAGCTAGATTTAGAGGTAGGGGGAGGGTTAGAATTAGGGTTAGGTGTAGAACTAGAGATAGGGTTAAGACTAAGGCTAGGTTTAGGACAAGAATGAGGGCTAGGTGTGTTTATAGGATTAGGTCTAGGATTATGGCTAGGGCTAATTTCAGGTCCAGAATTATGGTTAAAGATATTTTTAGGTTTAGGTTTGTGGCTAAGTCTAGGCTAAGGGTTAGGTGTTGTTTTTTGGTCAAGTTTAGATGTGGTTATAGCTAGCGTTAGGGCAAGGGCAAGGGTTAGTTTTAGGGTGAAAACTAGGGTTAGGTTTACAGTTATGATTAAGGCTATGTTTCGGGCTATGATGAGGACTAGGATTTGTTTTAGGGTTAGGTATAGTATTAGGGCTATGGTTAATGTCAGGTCTTGGGTTACAGTTAGGGATAAATTTAGTGTTAGGTTTATGGCTTGAGCCAGTGTAAGGGTTAGGTTTTTGGTTAGGGTCAGGTTTAGATCTAGGGTTATTTTTAGAATCAGGTTCAGGATTAGGGTTTGGGTTAAGTTAGTGTTTAGGTGCAGGGCTCAAATTAGTGTTAGATTTAGGGTTAGGGTAATGACAGGGTTAGGTTTAGGGTTTAGGTTTGGTTTAGTGTAATGAATAGGGTTAGGGTTAGGACTATGGTTATCAGAAGGGTTAGGGATATTGTAAGGGTAATGTATAGGGTTATCCCTAAGGTTAGGGCTAGGGTTATGTATAAGATTAGGGC
Source organism: Marmota flaviventris (assembly GCF_047511675.1). Lineage (NCBI taxonomy): Eukaryota > Metazoa > Chordata > Mammalia > Rodentia > Sciuridae > Marmota > Marmota flaviventris. The sequence continues at coordinate 41,740,731 of NC_092516.1, read as the reverse complement.
TAGTGTTGGGGTTAGGGTTAGGTTTAAGTTTAGGGTTAAAGTTAGATTTAGGACTAAGTTTAAGGCTAGGTTTTGTGTCAGGTTGGGGCTAGGGTTAAGGCTACTGCTAATGTATGAAGTAGGTTTATGATTACAGCTAGTTATAGGTTTAGAGTTAGGTCTAGGTCTAGTGTTAAAGTTAGGTTTACGGTGATGATGATGTTTAGAGCCAGGTTTAGTGTTAGGGTCAGAGTCAGGTTCAGGGTTAGTTTTCGGGTTAGGGTTAGACTCTAATTAGGGATAGGGTTAGGGCTAGGTGTAGGGTTTGGATTTGGTTTAGGTTAAGGTTAAGGTTAGGGCAATGACTTGGTTTTGTTTTAGGGCTAGGGGTAAGGTTAGGGCTAGTTTTATGTTTAGTCTTAGGGTTAGGGCTAGTGTAAGTGTGAGATTTAGGCTTAGGTTAAGGATTAGGGGTAAGAGTAAAGTTATGGTTATGTTTAGACTTAGGGTTAGGGTTAAATTTAGAGTTAGGTTTCGATCTAGGTTTTGTGATAGGACTAAGTATAGGTCTAGGGTAAGGCTACATTTAGGGCTAGGTATATGTGATGATAAGGGATAGGGTTAGAACTAGGTATAGGGCTAGTGTGAGAGTTAGAGTTAGTCTGAGGGCTAGGGTTAGGGCTAGGGATAGGAATAAATCAGGGCTGGATTAGGGCTAGAGTTAGTGTTAGTGTCAGGCCTAGGGTTAGGGCTAGGTTTAGTGTTAGGTTTAGGGTTAGGTTAGGTTTAGGGTAAGGGATGGCAATATAGCAAGTTTTAGCACTAGGGTGAAAATTAGGGTTAAGGTAAGGGTTAATGTTAGGGTTAGGGTTATGATTAAGCTGAGGTTCCTTGCTAGGATGTGGTCTAATTTTGCATTAGGGTTAGGGCTAGATTAGAGCTAAGGCTAATGTCAGGTCTAGGGTATGGTTACGGATAGTTTTATGGTTAGGTTTATGGCTAGGTTTATTGTAAAGGTTAGGTTACTTTTTAGTGTCAGGTTTAGAGCTATGGGTATTATTAGAGTCAGAGTCAAGTTTAGGGTTTTGGTTAGGTTAAGGTTTAGGTTTAGGAGTCAAATTAGTCTTATATTTAGGGATTGGGTAATGGCACAGTTAGATTTAGTGTTCAGGTTATGTTTAGATTAATAGATAGGATTAAGGCTAGTGCTAGGATTAGGGTTCCACTTAGGGTTAGCATAAGAATTATCGTTATTTTAGGGTAATGAATAGGGTTAAGGCTAGGGTTAGGGCTAGGGTTATGGTTAGGATTAGGTCTAGGGTTAGGCTTAGGGTTATAGTTAGGGCTAGGGTTATTGTTAAGGTTAGCTTTAGGGTTAAAGCTAAGGTAGGGCTTGGATTAGGGCTAGGTTTTGTGATAGATTAGAGTTATGGCTAATGTAAAAACTAGTGTAATGATTAAGACTAGTTTATGGTTAATGTTAGGGCTAGATGTAGTTTCAGGGTTAGTTTTAGGGTTAGGGTGAAGTTTAGAGCTAGGGTTAATGTTATTGTCAGGGACAGTGTTTAATTAGGGTAATGATTAGGGTTAAAGCCAGAATTAGAACTAGGGTTAGGTCTAGAGGTAGGATTAGAGTTTGGGTTAGGTTAAGGGTTATTGTTAAGGCTAGGTCTAGTTTTTCTTTAGGACTAAAGCTATAGTTATGGCTAGATTTAGGATTAGGTTTAGAGTTAGGGCTCATGTTAGGGTTAGGTTTATGTATAAGGTTACCAGTAGGGCTAGTTTTAGGGTTCGGTTTAGGGTTAGGATTTGATTTAGAGCTAAGATTAGTGTAAGGGTCAGAATAATGGTCAGGGATAAGGTTAGGGTTTGGGTTATGGTTATATCTAGAATGAAGGCTAGGTTTAGGACTAGTTATAGAGTTTGGTTTTGGTTAAGCTAAGGGTTAGTGCTAAGAATACGGTTAGCATTAGGGTGAGGGTTTGGATTAGGGTAAGCGATATGGTTAGAGCTAAGGTTAGGACTAGGTTTAGAGTTAGGTTTAGGGTTAAAGCTCGTGTTAGGGCTTGGATTAGGGATAATTTTGTATTAGGTTTAGGGCTAGTGTTATGGTTATGGCTATTGTAAGAAATAGGGTTAAAATTAAGGTTAGTTTTAGGGTTAAGTTTAGGGCTAGGCCTAGTGTTAGGTTTAAGGTTAGGGTGATGTTTAGAGCTAGGTTTAGTGTTTGGATAGGAGTCAGCATCATGGTTAGGTTTAGGGTTAGAGTTAGGTTTCAAATTAGAGCTATGGTTAGGGCTGGTGTAGGGTTAAGGTTTGGCCTAGGGTAAGGGTTAGTGTTAGGGGTATGGCTCAGTTTTGTTTTAGGGCTGGGGTTAGGGCTAATTTAAGGAATAGCATTAGGGTTAGAGCTAATTTCACGGTTAGGTTTAGGACTCAGGTTAGGGTTAGATTTAGTTAGTGCTAGGGCTAAGGATTATGACTAGGGTTATGGCTTGGGTTAGGGTTCCAGTAACGGATAGGGTTAGTTTTAGAGATAGATTTTGATCTAGAATTAGTGCTAGGGCAAGGGTTATGACGAGGGTTAGGGCTTGGATTAGAGTTATGGTAAGGTATAGGGTTAGAATAGGGATAGGTCTTGTGTGAGAATTATAGGTAGTCTTTATTCTAGAGTAAGAGTTAGGGTTAAGAATAGGGCTATATTAGGGCTAAGATTAGGGATAGATTTAATATTAGTGTTAGGGCAAGAGTTAGGCTTATGATTAGAGCTAGGGCTAGGGTTAGGGATTAGCGTAATGTTTAGGGTTTAACTATGGTTAGGGCTAGGGGTTGTGTTAGGTTTAGTGTTAGGTCTAGGTTAGGGTTATGGTTATGATTAGGGTTAGGGTTGGGGTTAAGGCTAGGGTTTTCATTAGGGTTAGGGTAAGTTTTAGAGTAATGTATTGGATTAGATGTAAGATTAGGTTTAGGGTTAGTTTAGGTTATTGTTAAATTTACGTTCAGGGATAGGTTTGGTTTTCATTTATGATAAGTTTTAGGGTTAAGTGTATTGCAAGGGTTATGTTTAGGGTTAAGTTAAGGGTTAGGTTTAAGATTAGGGTTATGGGTAGGGTTAGGTTTAGGGCTAGGGTTATTATTAGGGTTAGGGTTAGGGTAATGTTAGGTTTAGAGCTAGGGTTAGTACTACGGTTAAGTTCAGGACTAGGGCTAGGGTTAGGTTTATGTTTACGAATAGGGGTAAGGTTAGGTTTAGGGTAAGGGATAGGCTTTGAGCTAGGGTTATGTCTAAGACGAGGGTTAGGGTTAGGGCTACATTTAGGATTATGGTTATTTTTAGGGTAGAATTAGGCCTCATAATAGTGCTAGGTTTTGTGTTAGGTTTAGGCCTAGGGATAAGGCTATGTGTATTGTAAGATCTAGGGTTCTGATTAGAGCTAGTTTGAGGGTTAGTGTTATGGCTATGTCTAGTGTTAGTTTTAGGTTTTGGGTTAGGTTCAGGTTTAGAGCTAGGTTTAGTGTTAGTGTCAGGGTTCAGGTTAGACTTAGCTTTAGGGTGAAAGCCAGAATTAGGACTACGTTTAGGTCTAGGGATAGGGTTAGTGTTTTCTTTAGTTTAAGGATTATATTAGGGCTAGGGCTCAGGGTTTTTTATAGTTTTAGGTCTAGAATTATGGCTATATTGAGGATTAGGCTTAGGTCTAGGGCTAGTGTTAGGCATAGATTTAGGTATAAGTTTACTTGTAGAGCTAGTTTAAGGGTCTGGTTTAGAGTTAGGGTCAGATTTAGACTGAGGGTTTGTGTTAGGGTAATGATTTGAGTTAGGGTTGGAGCTATAATGAGGGCTAAGTTTAGGACTAGTAATAGGGTTAGGATTTTGATTAGGCTATGGATTAGGATTAGGACTAAAGTTAGCATTATGGATACAGTTTGGCTTAGGGTATGTGATAGAGTTAGAGCTAAGTTTAGGGCTAGGATTAGGGTTAGGGATAGGGCTAGGGCTAGGTTTAGGTGTAGGTTTACATCTAGGGTTAGGGTCAGATTAGGGCTAGTTTTTCTCTTAGGTTTAGGGAGTATCAAAGAACTCGGAAAAATAATTTGGGAGGTAGTTCAGTACATGTATATTTCCCTGTTGTCTCCAACAGTACTTTTGGATAAAGATATTTTTGCATGCTTCCGCTTTGGGAAACTTTCACAAGGAAGAAACCACAGTGCCCACATATAACTTATTGAGTGTGTGCAGTTTTAAGTAGCGAGCACTAACCCAGTTTGATTTCAAGTTCCATTTCCATTTAACTGTATAGGTCAAAATGAAGGAAACCTTAAAATACAAACTGTTTCTGACAGCAAACCATTAAAGGGATAAGGCCCAAACTTAGGGAAAATAGTAAGGCTAGGTAAAAGACAAATTATGCCAAGAATCAAATTAATTTGAACAACACTCACTCTAACTCTAACACTATATCTAACCCAACCCTAAACTAATTCTAACCTGTTTAGAGTACCTATGATCATAGAAGTCCCAAACATGGGGAGCCTAGAGGCACAACTTAACAAATGAATCTTATGCAGTATCAAAGAAGTTTGATGAAAAATTGGGGGAGGTATTTTAGTACTTTCATATTTCCCTGTTTTTTTTTTCTTAAAGTGCTCATGGATAAATTGTTTTTCATGCTTCAGCTTAAGGTACTTTCACAAAGAAAAACCAAAGAGTGCCCACAGAGAGCTGATTGAGTAAATGAAGTTTCATGCAGCTAGCACCAACACTGTTTGATTTCCAGCTCCATTGCATTCACACCTATAGGCCCTAATGAAATGAAACCTAAAAATTCAAACTGTTCCTGACACTGAACCTTTGAACCTTGAAGGCCCAAACTTGGGGAACCTACTAAGGCTAGGTCAAGGATGAATCCTGTACAGTATCAAATTAATCCAACCAAAAAAATTGAAGCTCTTTCATTATATAGGTATTCTGCTTGCTCCTAATGCACCCAGAGATAAAGCTGTTACTTTCTACTTCATCTTAGGGCTACTTCCATGTCAAACATCAGATTATGCTCACTGAAAATTGATGGAGTGTGTGAAGATTCAATCAGCTAACCCAAACCCTGTTTGATTTCCAGCTTTACTTCCATTCACCCCTACATGGAAAAAAAGAAGAGAATCATGAAAATTGAAACTGTTTCTGAAAGCAAGTCCTTTATAGGAGGCCCAAACATTTGGAGTATAGTCAAAAGAGAAAAAAGATGAATCCTGCACAGTATCATAGAAATTTGGAAACAAAAGTAACTCTTATATTAACACTAGGTCTAATTCTAATCCTAACACTAATGCTAACACTAACTTTACCCTGTTTAGAATCCCTTTGATCCTAGAAGTCCCACACTTGGGGAGCCAACTTGGGTAAGCGAACAGATGAATCTTCCACAATATCAAAGAAGTCTGACCAAATAATTGGGGAGGTAGTTCAGTACATGCATATATCCCTATTTTCTCCTAAAGTGCTCTCACATAAAGTTGCTTTGCATGCTTCAGCTTAGGGCTACTTTTACAGGAATAAACCAGAGAATGCCCATAGAAAACTGTTTGAGTGTGTGAGGTTTGAATTAGCTAGCACTAACCCTGTTGGATTTCCATCTCCATTTCCATTTACATGCATAGGTCAAAATGAAATGGAAACTTAAAACACAAACTATTCAGGAGAGCCAACCCTTGACCTAAGAAATCCAAACCTAGAGAATATAGGAAGGCTAGGTAAAAGTAGAATCCTGCCCAATATCAAAGAAATTTGAACAAATATAATCTAACAAAATACTAGCTGTAACTCTAGCCCTAAACTAATATAAAATCTAACCTAACCTGTTTAGAAAACCATTGATCATAGTAGTCCCCAAATAAAGGAGCCCAGTGGGGCAAGCTAACAGATGAATCCTGTGCAGTATCAGAGAAATCTGACCAAATAAGTGGTGCAGGTATTTCATTAAGCACATATTTCCCAGTTATCTCCTAATGTGCTCTTGGATAAATTATTTTTTTCATGCTTCAGTTTAGGGTACTTTCACAAGGAACAACCATAGAGTGCCCACAGAGATCTGATTGAGTCTGTGAGGTTTCAAGCAGCTAGTACTAATTCTGTTTGATTTCCAGCTCCATTTTCATTCACGTCTACAGGACACAATAAAGTGAAACCTAAAAATTCAAACTGTTCCTGACAGTGAGCCAGCAAACCTTGAACACTCAAACGTGGGGATCCTACTAAGATTAGGAAAAGGATGAATCCTGTACAATATCAAAGTAATCCATGCAGAAAAAACATTGAAGCTTTCTCCAAAAGTGCTCACAGATAAAGCTGTTTCTTTCTAATTCAGCTTTGGGCTACTCCCACAAGAAAAAGAAAGGAGAGAACTGGTTGAGAGTGTGAAGTATCAAGCAGCTAGCACAAACCCTGTTGGAGTCAGCTCCATTTTCATTCACCCCTATAGAGCAAAATGAGGTGAAAGATGAAAATTAAAACTACTCCTGAGTGCAAACCCTTTTACTAGGAGGCCCAAACATGGGGAGCATACTAAGAATAGAAAAAAGATAAATCCTGCCTAGTATTCATAAAGTTGAAAAAAACTAACTCTAACCCTAACACTAGTTCCAACCCTAACTCTAACCATAACCCTAAGCCTAAACTTTTAAGAGAACCTTTGGTTATAAAAGTCTTAAACTTGGGGAGACTATTGGGGCAAGCGTACATATGAATCCTGCCCAGTATAAAAGATATCTGACCATATAATTGGGGGAGGTATTTCAGTACATGCATATTGCCCTATTTTCTCCTAAAGTGCTCTTGGATAAACTTGTTTTGCATGCTTCAGCTAATGGCTACTTTTGCAAGGAAGAAACCAGAGAGTGTCCACAGACAACTGATTGAGTATGTAAAGTTTCAACCAGCTAGCACGAACCCTCTGATTTTGAGCTCCATTCTCATTTACCCATATAGGTCAACATGAAGTGAGACATTAAAAACAAACTATTCCCAACAGTGACGGCCCCAAACTGGGGTACATAGTAAGGCTAGGTAAAAGATAAATGTTCCCAGTATCAAAGAAATTTGAACAAAACTGTTAGAGTCTGTAAACAAGTCTGGATGGTGCCTGGCATTTTGCCAGAGGGAGTGGTTAATGTTAGAGTCTGTAAACAAGTCTGGATGGCGCCTGGAAAAATGCCAGAGGAAGTGGTTTGAGAAGTAACAAAAGTGAGCCATTAAGTGTGGAGATTCCTTATTGGTTTACTGATGTATCTAGTTTATGTTAATTAGATAAGCTGTGTGGAATGTATAAATACTGCTCCTGTCCTGCAATAAAGGGCTCCATCTCCTGCTGTATCAATCTACACAAGTTGTCTGTCACCACCACCACCCCCCCCCCCCGGTTATTTTGCTTCATCCGGACTCTGGAAGATGGTGGCCCGTTACGGGGATCCCCGGGACACTCGGGGGTAAGTGACAAAAAAAACCTGCCCGTACATAGATAGGACGGGAGCAAATCTGCTGTCCCTAGGCAGATAGGGTGAGAGGAAAAATGGCCATTTCGAGAAAATGGAGAAGATTTATATAGTATGTTTGTGTCTTGTTTTGTCTCAGTGTATTGTATTGTCTTTGTGATGAAAATATGCAAGGGGTGAGAAGTAAATTACTAAGGGAAGAAGGCACCCCAGTGGAACCAAGAATACTTAGGGCATGTGTTGATAAGTGCCCAGGAACTCTAGTCAGAAAGAAAAAGAAAGTTCAGAAGAAGAAGGATTATCAGGAAAAAAAGTTGCAGCAAAAGGCTATTACTAAACACTTTTCGTTACCGGAGGGTGCGTGAAGCGGAGAGGTGGCTGCCGAGTGTGCAAGCAGATCACAGCGCAGCAAGGATTTTCCAAGAGGCAGCAGCAACTGGCCCTTCCCCGCCTCCTGGCCTGGGAGCTGGCTCTTCCACTGCTGTAAGCCCAAATCTAGACCTGACCTGGAGGCACAGTCTCGCAGGCTCTTGCTCCCTGTGCCCAGTAGCAGTTTGAGTCTGGGACACTCCCCAGGGCCATCTGGGGCTGCCCAGTTGCTACAGCCAGCAGAAGACACTACCGGCGTCCCTGATGTTTGGTCATTTTCAATGCCAATAACTAAGCTACAATGGTTCTCCCACACCTGGAAGCTGATGAGTAATGAGCACTATTAATGCTTATTTCAAATGCAAAAAAACCTTGAGATAATGTACTAAATTGTTCAGAAGGTTGTTTTCTTAGTAGAATGCTACAGGATATTCTTTAGCCATCCAGAGTTCCTGCCTTCGTCCCAGTGCCGGTAAAGACCAAGGTGGAAGAATTTCCAATGTTGCTGAAAACCGGGCGAGACTTCGGCTGAGAAACGGAAGAGACATCGGATCAAGCTAGCTGCCTGCAGAACTTACCTGGACTGTGATTTAAGCTAGCTGCCTGCAGAACTTACCTGGACTATGATTTACCTGGACTGTGAGTTAATCTATTGAGACACTGCTTTACCTGGACTGAGACAACAAACTGTAATCTACAACAAATTGTAACTCGGTACCTTTGCTAACGGTGTCATTGCTGGTATAATTTTTCTAAGGGCTTCTTGCATGGAGCCATCAATTGGCTTAGTATTGTGGCATTTTGTATCCTCCCTTTCTGTTTGTAGCAGGTTATTTATGGTGTTTCTGTAAAAACCACTATGGTCGTTATTTAAATCAAACAAAAGGGGGAAATGCTAGAGTCTGTAAACAAGTCTGGGTGGCGCCTGGCAAAATGTCAGAGGGAGTGGTTTGAGAAGTAACAAAAGCTAGCCATTAAGTGTGAAGATTCCTTATTGGTTGACTGATGTATCTAGTTTATGTTAATTAGATAAGCTGTGTGGAATGTATAAATAAGGCTCCTGTCCTTCAATAAATGTCTTCCACTCCTGCTGTATCAATCTACACAAGTTATTTGTCACCCCCCTGTTACTTTGCTGCAGCCGGACTGTGGCACAAAACAAACTCTAACCCTAACACTAGCTCTAAGCCAGCCCTAACTCTAACCATAACAATAACACTTACCTGTTTAGAGAACCATTGATCCTAGAAGTGCCAACCTTGGGGACCAAGCTAAAAGATGAATAATGTGTAGTATCAAAGAAATCTGATCAAATTGTTGGGAGACTTATTTCAGTACATATATGTTTCTCTGTTTTCTCCTTAATGGCTCTTGGATACAGTTTGTTTTGCATGCTTCATCTTTGGCCTATCTTCAAAAGAAAGAAACTAGAGAGTGCCCACTGAGAACTAATTATGTGAAGTTAAGCACGTCTGGCAAACCCTGTTAGATTTTCAGCTCAAATTTCATTCACATCAATAAGCCATAATGAAGGGAAACCTTAAAATACAAACTGTTCCTGAGAGCAAATCATTGAACCGAGAAGGTCCAAACTTGTTGAGCATAGTAAGGCTAAGTAAAAGATGAATCCTGCCCAGTATCATAGAAATTTGAAGAAATCTAGGGCCGCATAGGTGCTCTCCACACAGATGGACGGCTGAGCTGAACAGTGTCTCTGGGCACAGACAGCAGTCTCAGCCATACAGGAGCTCTCTGCACACACGAAAGGCAGCACAGACACAGAAGCTTTGCTTGCAGGTCACCAGACCGAGCTCTGGACACAGCACAAGGTCACTCCAGAACCACCCACCTCACCAAATACCATACATGGGCAATAGATGGAATCCATCTTGCAAAACCTTACTCTTCATCTCTCAGTGGGCGTGGCTACCAGCTTGGTTCTGCAGCTTATCAGGTACCTGGTTTCTAACTCCCTTACCTCCAGCTGTGATAACTCAAGATTTTTCACACAAGTTTTTTGGGGGTGTACCTATCAATGTGGAACAGTAACTGTACAAGCACCTGGTTTCCAATTCAGAGACTAAGAGTAGGGAGGCTCCACGTAGAAGCTCAAGCCCTCTCACCCTGGCTAACTCCACCACCCTGAGCAGAGACTCAAGCTAGGAATAGAAAACTCCACCTAATGCAAGAAAAGAAAACAGAGTTCTGAGAGCCTTTTTTCTTTCTTACTTTTCTTTATTGCTCTTCTCATCCATTCTCCTCTACCCTTCCCCCTCTGGTCCTCACAACTTCAACATATGTAAAACCAAGAACTTTCCGTGAAATTGGACTTTAAGAACTGAATCACTAGAATTGTATAATTTAGAGGAATTGCATAGGCCCCACCTCATCACCTCTTTATTTGCTCTTATTTTCTTTCTCCCTGTCTTTCTTTCTTTCCTTGTTAATTTTTTTCTTTTTTCTTTCTCACTCTATCCCTCTTTCAGCCTCCTAACTTTTACCATTTATACATAGGTTAATTTTATGAATACAGTTAAAGAGTTTGAATTTATACCTTCTTCCATAAATTCCCCCTATCCATTAATTAGAGTTCTCCTTCAAAGTTGCTAAGTTAGATTAATCACATACCCTCATTTCTTTCCCCCTTAACATAACATCATACCCCTGACCCTCAGTTCTCTATACACCACCAGAAACGGTATGCCTTTTATGAAACCAATGACTATATTCTAAATAATAATTGAAGCCAACATCTGTAGACACAGAGTCTATATATAAATGTATTTATAATGGTTAGGTTTAGGCTTCATGTTAGGGTTAGATTTAGAGTTAGGTTTTGATCTATGGTTAGGGCTAGGGCTAAGGATAGGGCAAGGGTTAGGACTAATGTTTGGGTTAGGTTTAGGATTATGGTAAGATATAGGGTTAGAATTAGTGATAGGGCTAGTATGAGAGTTAGAGTCAGTCTTAGAGCTAGGATTAGGGTTAGGATTAGGGTTAGAGATAGGGCTAAATTAGGGCTAGTGTTAGTGTTAGGTTTAGGCCTTTGGTTAGGGATGGAGTTAGGATTACATTTAGGGTAAGTTATTGGATTAGTTTGAGGGCTAGGACAAGGGTTAGAATTAGGGCTAGGGCTAGGGTTAGGTTTAGGGTTATGATTAAAGCTAGGTTTAGGGCCAGGATGAGGGCTAATGTTTGTGTTAGGGTTAGGGCTACTATTAGGGCTAGGGCTAATGTCAGGTCTAGGGTTACAGTTAGGGATAGATTTAGTGTTAGGTTAGGTGTATACTAAGGGTCAGATTTAGCTATAGGGTTATTCTTAGGGTCAGGATCAAGGTGAGGGTTTGGGTCAGGTTAGGGTTTAGGTTTAGGGCTTGAATTAACATTAGGGATTCTGGTTGAGGTAATGAAAGGGTTAGGTTTAGGGTTTAGGTGTGGTTTAGTGTAATGAATAGGGTTATGGTTAGGCCGAGGGTTAGCATAAGGGTTATCATTAGGGTAATGGATAGGGTTAGACCTAAGAATAGGGGTAGGATTATGTATAGGTTTAGGGCTTTTGTTTGTGTTAGGTTAGGTTTTAGGTGTGGTTTAGTGTAATGGATAAGGTTAGGATTAGGCCTAGGTTTAGCATAATGAGTTATCATTAGGGTAATGGATAGGGTTAGACCTAAAATCAGGGTAGGGTTATGTATAGAATTAGGGCTTTTCTTGGGTTAGGGTTAGATTTACCTTTAGTGTTAAAGCTAGGTTTAATGGCTGAGGATGTGGCTCAAGAAGTAGCATGCTTGTCTGGCATGTGCAGGGCGATGGGTTCGATCCTCAGCACCACATACCAATAAAATAAAGATGTTGTGTCCATTGAAAACTAAAAACTACATATTAAAAAAACTAAGTTTAGGACTTGGATTGAGGCTAGGTTTTGTATTAGGTTAAGGCTAGGGTTAAGGCTATGGCTAATGTACAAAGTAGTGTTATGATTAGAGCTAGTGATAGGGTCAGGGATAAGGCTATGTCTAGTGTTAGGGATAAATTTACGGTTATGATGATTTTTAGAGCTAGGTTTAATGTTAGGGTCAGAGTCAGAGTCTAGATTAGTTTTCAGGTTAGGGTTAGGACTAGAATTAGAGATAGGATTAGGTCTATGTGTAGAGTTAGGGTAATGATTCGGGTTTGTTTTAGGGCTAGGGTTAGAGTTAGGGCTAGTTTTAGAATTAGGGTTAGTGTTAGTGTGAGGTTTAGGCTTAGGTTTAGGTTTAGATTTAGAGTTAGGTTTAGATCCAGGCTTGGAGCTAGGGGTAAGGATAGGGCTAGGATTAGGGCTAAGTTTAGGGCTAGGTATAGTGTAATGTTAAGGGATAGGGTTAGATCTAAGTATAAGTCTAGGGAGAGAGCTTGAGTTAGTCTTAGGGCTAGGGTTAGGTTTGTGTTAGGGATAGGGCTAAATTACGGCTGGGATTAAGACTAGGGTTAGTGTTAGGGTTAGGCCTATGTTGAGCGCCTGGTTTAGTGTTAGGGTTAGGGTTAGGGTTAGGTTTAGGTTAAGGGATGGGATTATATCTACTTTTAGCATTAGGGTGAGGATTAGAATTAGGGTTTGGTTATGGTTATGTTTATGATTAAGACAAGATTTATAGCTAGAATGTTAGGATTAGGACTAGGATTAGAGGGAGGGCTAATGTCAGGTATAGGGTTACAGTTAGTGAGAGTTTTAAGGTTAGGTTTATATTAGGTCTATTGTAAGGGTCAGGTTTCTTGTTAGGGTCAGGTTTAGAGCTATGGGTATTATTGGGGTAAGGGTCAGGGTTAGGGTTATTATTAGATTAAGGTTTAGGGTTAAGGCTCAAGTTATAATCACAGTTAGGGATAGGTTAATGATAGTTTTAGGTTTAGAGTTCATGTTAAGTGTAGGGTAATGAATATGGTTAGGGTTAAGTGTAGGATTAGGGTCCGGCCTAGGGTTAGCAGCAGCATTAGTGTTATCATAAGGTTAATGTATAGGGTTAGAGCTAGTGATAGGGCTAGTGTTATGCTTAGGATTAGGTCTAGGTTTATTAGGCCTATGTTTAGGGTTAGGGCTAAGGTTAGGGTTATTGTTAGCTTTAGTGTTAATGCTAAGGTAGGGCTTTGGTTAGGGCTAGGTTTTGCAATAGGTTAGGGCTATGGCAAATGTAAGAACTTTGTTATGATTAGGGCTAGTTTTAGGGTTAAAGTTAGAGCTAAGTATAGTTTTAGGGTTAGGTTAAGGGTTAGGGTGATGTTTAGAGCTAGGGTTAGTGTTAGTGTCAGGGTCAGTGTTAAGTTTAGGATTATGGTTAATGGGAAAGCCAGAATTAGGACTAGGGTTAAAACTAGGGGAAGGTTTAGTTTTTGGCTTTAGGCTAAGGGTTATTATTAGGGCTAGAGCTACGTTTTTCTTTAGCTCTAGGGCTAGAGTTATGGATAGATAAGGATTAGGTTTAGGTCTGGGGCTTGTGTTAGGGTTAGGTTTATGTATAATGTTACCAATAGGGCTAATGTTAGATTTTGGTTTAGGGTTAGGTTTAGGTTTAGAACTATGATTAGTGTTAGGGTCAGAATAAGGGTCAGGGTTAGGGTTAGGGTTTGGGTTATGTTTAGAGCTAGAATGAGTGCTAGGGTTAGGACAACTAATACGGTTAGGGTTTGGGTTAGGTTAAGGAATAGAATTAGGATTAGGATTAGAATTAGCATTAGGTTTAGGGTTTGACATAGGGTAAGGGACAGGGTTAGATCTAAGTTTATGGCTAGGGTTAGGGTTAAAGTTAGGTTTAGGGCTCGGATTAGGGCTAGTTTTGTGTTAGGGTTATGGCTAGGGTTAGAGCAATGGTTAATGTGAGAACTATGGTTTTTAGGGTTTGTTTTAGGGTTATGGTTATGGGTTAAACCTTTAGTGTTATGATTAGTTTTAAGGTTAGGGTGAAATATAGAGCTAGTGTTAGTGTTAGGGTAATAGTAAGGGTCAGGTTTAGTTTAAGGGTTAGGGTTAGGAGGCGAATTAAGGCTAGGGTTACTGTAAGGGTTTGCTTTAAGTTTAGGGTGGTGTTTAGAGCTAGGGTAAGTGTTAGGATATGAGTCAGAGTTAGGGATAGTATTAAGGTTAAGACTAGGACTCAAATTAGGGCTAGGGTAAGGTCTAGGTTTAGTGTTAAGTTTTGGTTTAAGTTAAGGTTTAGTGTTAGGTCTATTGTTCGATTTTGTTTTACTGCAAGGGTTAGTGTTTGGGCTAGTGTTATGATTAGCATTAGGGCTAGGGCTAGTGTTAATGTTAGGCTTCGGCTTAGGGTTAGGGTTAGATTTAGAGTTAGGCTTAGATCTAGCGTTAGGACTAGGAATAAGGATTTTGTAATGGTTATGGCTAGGTTTAGGGCTAAGTTTAGGATTATGGTAATGGATAAAGTTAGAAGTAGGGATAGGGCTAGTGTGAGAGTTAGAGCTAGTCTTAGGGATAGGGTTAGGGATAGGGTTAAATTAGGGTTAGGATTAGGGCTAGGATTAGTGTTCACCTTAGGCCTAGAGTTAGCATTAGGGTGAGGTTTAAGTTTAGGGTAAGGAATGGCATTATAGCTAGGTTTAGAGATAAGGTGAATGTTAGATTTAGGGCTAGGTCTATGGTTAGGGTAAGGATAATGATTAAGGCTGGTTTGGGGCTAGGATGAGCGCTATGCTTTATTTCAGTGTTAGGGCTAGGATTAGGGCTAGGGCTAATATCAGATCTAGGGTTATGGTTAAAGATAGTTTTAGTGTTAGTTTTATGCCTACATACAATGTAAGGTTTGGGTATAGGGTTAGGGTCAAGTTTAGAGCTAGAGTCAAGGTCTGGGTTGGAAGTTTGGTATAGGTTAAGTTTTAAAGTTAGGACTCGAATTAGCATTATGTTTAGTGTTAGTGTAATTATAATATGAGGTTTAGGGTTTAGGTTAGGTTTAGAATAATGCATAGGTTTAGGATTAGGGATAGGTTTAGGTTTAGACCTAGAGTTATGGTTATTGCAATGGATAGGGTTAGAGATAGGTTTAGGGCTAGGGTTATGTTTTTGATTAGGGCTAGGGTTAGGATTAGGGTTAGGGTTAAAGCTCGGGTTAGGGCTTGGATTAGGGCTAGGATTTGGGTTAAGTTAGTGCTTGGATTAGGGGTAAGGCTAATGTAAGTACCAGGGTTACAATCAGGGTTAAATTTAGGGTTAGAGTTAGTGGTAGGTCTAGTGTTAGGTTTAGGGTTAGGGTTAGGATAATGTTTAGAGTAGGGTTAGTATTATGGTCAGAGTCAGGATCAGTGTTAGTTTTAGCTTTCAGCTTAAAACTAGAATTAGAGCTATGGTTAGGGTTAGGGTTAAGGGTTGGTTTAGGTTAAGGGTTAGAGTTGGGGCTATGGCTCGGTTTTGTTTTAGGGCTAGGGTTAAAGTTAGATTTAGAGGTAGGGTTAGAGTTAGGCTTAGGCTTAGGGTTAGGGTTTGATTTAGAGTTAAAATTAGATCTAGGTTAGGGCTAGAGCTAATGATAGGGCTAGGGTTAGGGCTGGGTTTAGGGCTAGAATTAGGGTTCCAGTAAGGGATAGGGTTAGAACTAAGGATGGACCTAGGGTGAGAGTTAGAGTTAGTCATAGCACTAGGGTTAGGGCTAGGGTTATGTATAGGACTAAATTGGTGCTAAGATTAGGGCTAGGGTTAGTTCCTGGGTTAGGCCTAAAGTTAGGTTTAGGGTTAGGATTAAGGGCTGGGGTTTCTGTTAGGTTTAGGGCTAGGATTAGGGCTATGGCTAATGTCAGATCTAAGCTTATAGTTGGGGATAGTTTTAGGACTGGTGTTATGGCTAGGTCTAGTGTAAGGGTTAGGTGTAGTGTAAAATTCATCCTTAGAGCTAGGAGATTTATTAGGGTCAGGGTCAGTGTTAGAGTTTGTTTGAGGTTAGGTTTTAGGTTTAGGGCTTGAATTAGCACTAGGGTGTGGGTTAGGGTAATGATACGGTTTTGTTTAGAGTTAACATTAGGTTTAGGGTAATTGATAGGGTTAGGGTTAGCAATAGGGTTAAAGTTAGGCCTAGGGTTTGCATTAGGGTAAGGGTTATGGTTAGTATAATGGATAAAATTAGAGCAAAGTTTAGGGCTAGGTTTATGGCTAAGAATAGGTCTTGAATTCGGGTTAGGGCTAGGGCTAAAACTAGGGTTAGGCTTAGTTTTATGTTTAGCATTAGGTTTAGGTTTTGAACTATGGTTAGGGCTAAGGTGAGGGTTAGGTTTAGGGTTACTTCTAGGGATAAGATTATAGTTCTCACAGGGTTAGGGTTAGGATTAGGGCTTGGGACATCATTAGGGATAGGGTTAGGGTTAGGGTAATATATACGATTAGACGTAGATTTAGGGCTATGTTTAAAGTTAGATTGAGGTTTAGGCTTAGAGTTAGGGCTATGGTTATGTTTAGATTTATAGTAATGGTTAGGGGTTGAGCTAGGGTTAGTTCTATTGCAATTGTGAGGTTTAAGGTTATGTGTAGGGTTCGTTTTCCAGTTAGGTTCAGCATTAAGCCTAGGATTATCAATAAGATTAAATTTAGGTTTAGAGTAATCGGTAGATTTAGAGCTAGGTTTAGGGCTAGGGTTAAGGTTAGGATTAGGGCTAGTGTGAGGGTTAGATTGAGGGATAGGTGTAGGTTTATGTTTAGAGAAATGTTTAGGCTTTGAGCTAGGATTAGGACTAAGGTGAGGGTTAGTTTAGGGTTAGGGCTAGTGTTAGGGTTAGGGTTATCCTTAAGGCTTGATTTAGGCCTAGGACTAGCTCTAGCTTTTGTGTTAGGTTTAGGCCTAGGGTTAGGGCTTGGGGTAATGTAAGAGCTAGGATTATGTTGAGGGCTAGCTGTAGGGTTAGGGTTATGGCTAGGTCTTGTGTTAGCTTTAGATTTTGGGGTAGGGTCAGATTTAGAGATAGGTTTATCTAAAGGCAGCGTCAGTGTTTGGTTTAGAGTGAGTGTTAGGTTTATAGCCAGAAATCTGACTATGTTTATGTCTATGGTTAGGGTTAGTGTTTGAGTTATGTTAAGGATTATTGTTAGGGCTAGGGCTAGGTTTATGTTTAGGTCTAGGGTTAGAGTTAAGGCTAGATTTAGGATTTGGTTTAGTTCTAGTGCTAGTGTTAGGGTTTGGTCTAGGGTTAGGGTCAGTTTTAGACCTAGGGTTAGTTTTAGGGTCAGAATAAGGTTCAGGGTTATCATTAGAGTTTGGAATAGGGTTAGAGCTAGAATGAGGGCTAGGGTTTGGACTATTAATAGGGTTAGGGTTTTGGTTAGCATAAGATTTAGAGAGGTCTAGGGTTACCATTAGGGTTAGGGTTTTTCTTAGGTTAAGGGATAGCCTTAGAGGTAGGGGTAATGCTAGACTTAGGGTTAGGGTTAGGGTTAAATATAGGTTTAGAGCTCAGATTAGGGCTAGTTTTTGTGTTAGGGTTAGGGCTAGATTTGGGCATTGGCTAATGTAAGAGCCAGGGTTACAATTAGGGTTAGTTTTAGGTGTAGGTCTAGTGTTAGGTTTAGGTTTAAGGTTAGGGTAATATTTAGAGCTAGGGTTATTGTTAGGATATGAGGCAGCATCAGGGTTAGTTTTAGGGTTAGGTTGAGGACTCAAATAAGGGCTACCGTTACTGTTAGTGTTCGATTTAAGGTGAGGGCTGTGTTTAGAGCTAGGGTGACTGATAGGATGTCAGTCAGGGTCAGGGTTAGCTTTAAGGTTAGGTTTATGACTTGAATTAGGGCTAGGATTACTGTTAGGGTTTGGTTTAAGTTTAGAGTGGTCTTTAGAGCTAGTGTCAGTGTTAGGATATGAGTAAGGGTCAGGGTAAGTTTTAAGGTTAGGGTATGACTCGAATTAGGGCTAGGGTTATGTCTAGGTGTAGTGTTAGGGTTTGTTTTAAGTTAAGGTTTAGTGTTAGGGCTGTTGCTCAGTTTTGTTTTAGTCGTAGGTTTAGGGATTGGGCTAGTTATAAGATTAGCATTAGGGTTAGGCTTAGGCTTTGTGTTAGGGTTAGATTTGGATTTAGCGTTAGATCTAGGATTAGGGCTAGGTCTAACTATAGGGCAAGGGTTAGGGCTAGGGTTATGGTTATGGTAACAGATAGGGTTAGAACTAGGGCTAAGGCTAGTCTTAGGCCTAGGGTTTTGGTTAGTTTTATGGATAGGGCTAAGTTAGGGCTAGGGTTAGTGTTCAGCTTAGGCCTAGTGTTAGGGGTAGGGTTATAGTTAATATTAGGGTAAGGTATGTAGTTATAACTAGGTTTAGAGGTAGGGTGAGGGTTAGAATTAGGGTTAGGGCTAGGGTTAGGGTTAGGGTTATGATTAAGACTAGGTTAAGGGCTAGGATGAGGGTAGGGTTTGTTGTGGTGTTAGGTCTAGAATTAGGGCTAGGGATAATGTCAGGTCTAGTGTTACAGTTTGGGGTATATTTAGGGTTAGGTTTGTGTCTATGCATCATGCAAGTGTTAGGATTCGGGTAAGGGTCAGTTTTAAAGCTAGGTGTATTTTTAGGGTCAGGGTCAGTGTTAGGGTTTGTTTTAGGTTAAGGTTTAGGGGTAGGGCTCATTTGAGCATTAGGGTTAGTGTTAGGGTTATGGTAATTGATTGGGTTAGGTTTAGGTTTCAGAGTAGGTTTAGGACTTGGAGTCTTTAGGGTTAGCAAAACGGTTAGGGTTATGCCTTGGGTTAGCATTAGGATTAGGGTTATCATAAGGATAATATATAGATTTAGATTTATGGTTAGGGCTAGGGTTAGGTTAGGAATAGTGTTAGAGTTAGGTTAAATTTTGGGTTATGGCTAGTAAACCTAGCTTAGTGTTAGGGTTATGTTTAGGGTAAAGTTTAGGTTTTGAGGTAGGGTTGTAGGTCTAGGGGTAGTATTAAGGTTAGGTTTAGGTACAATTTACTGGTAGGGCTATTTTCAGGGTTCATTTTAGGGTTAGGGCCAGGTTTAGACCTATAATTAGTGTTATGGTCAGAATAAAGGTGAAGATTAGGTTTAGGTTTTGGGTTAGGTTTAGAGACTATTAATAGGGTTAGGGTTTGATTTAGGCTAAGGACTACTATTAGGACTAGCTTAGCATTATGGATAGGGTTTTGCTTAGGATAAGTGAATAGGTTACAGCTAGGCTTAGAGCTAGTGTTAGGGTTAGGTTGAGGGCTAGGGCTGGGGTTAGGGTTAAATCAAGTTTTAGGGCTCAGATTAGGGCTATTTTTGTTTTTGGGTTAGGGCTTGGGTTAGGACTATAGCTAATGTAAGAACTAGGGTTATTATTAGGGTTAGTTTTAGGGTTAGGTTTTGGGCTAGGAATGGTGTTAACATTTGCTTTATGGTTAGGGTGATATATAGAGCTAGGGTTAGTGTTTGGATATGAGTCATTTAAAGGGGTAGTTTTAGTTCTAGGACACAAATTTGAGCTAGGTTTATGGCTAGTTGTAGGTTTAGGGTTTGGTTTAGGTTGGGTTTAGGGTTAGGGTAATGGCTCCGTTTTGTGTTAGGGCTAGGGCTATGATTAGGTTTAGTTTTATGATTAGTGATAGTGTTCAGCTAGTGGTAGGGTGAGGTTTAGGCTTAAGGTTAGGGTTAGATTTAGAGTTATGGTTTGATTTAAGGTTAGGGCTAAGGTTAGGGCTAGTGTTAGGGTAACGGTAATGGACAGGTTTAGAAACAAAAATAGGGCTAGGTTGAGAGTTAGAGGTATTTTTAGGGCTAGAGTTAGCGATTTTCTTAGGGATCAGGATAATTAGGGCTAGTTAGCACTAGGTTTAGTGTTAGGGTTAGACACATGGTTAGGGCTAGAATTAGTGTTAGTGTTAGTGTTAGGGTTATGGTTAGTTTTAAGGGAAAGGATGAGGTTATGGCTAGGCTCAGGGCTAGGGAGAGTGTTAGAATTAGGTATAGGAATAGGGTGAGTGTTCAGGTTAGGATTAAGGCTAAAATTAGGGCTAGGATGAGGGCTAGGGTTTATGTTAGGGTTAGAGCTAGGATTAGGGCTAGGGCTAATGTCAGGTCTAAGGTTATGGTTAGGAATAGTGTTAACTGTATGTTTATGGCTAGGTCTAGTGGAAAGTTAGGTTTAGGGTAAAGGTCAGGTTTAGAGCTAGGTGTATTATTATGGTCAGAGTCCAGTTTACGGTTTGGTTTAAGATAAGGTTTAGGGTTAGGGCTCAAATTAGCATTAGGGTTAGGGTTAAAGTAATGGATAGTGTTAGGTTTAGAGTTCAGGTTAGGTTTAGAGTAATAGATAGGGTTAGTGTTAGTGATAGGATTAGGGTTAGGCCTAGGGTTAGCATTTGGTTTAGGTTTAGGTTTAGGGTGAAGGATAAGGTTAGTGCTAGTGTTAGGGCTTGTGTTAACCTTAGGATTTTGGCTAGGTTTAGAATAGGCCTAGAGTTAGTGTTAGTGTTAGGTTTAGCAGAAGTGTTAGGGTTTGAGCTAGGGTTAGGGTTAGGGTGAGGGTTAGGTTTAGAGTCAGGGCTATGGTTAGGGTTAGGGTTAGGGTTATGGCTTGGGTTAGCATTAGGGTTAGAGTTATGTTTAAGGTAATGGATAGAGTTTGTGCTAGGATTTGTGCTATGGTTACAGTTAGGATTAGGGCTAGGTTTAGGGTTAGGTTGAGGGTTAGGGCTATTGTTATGTTTAGGGTAATTATTAGAGTTTGAGTAGGGTTAGGGCTAGAGCCAGTGTTAGGGTTAAGGTTAATGCTAGACATAGGTTTAGGGTTACACTTAGGTCTAGATTTAGGGCGAGGGTTAGGGCTATCTTTTGTGTGAGGTTTAGGGCTAGTGTTAGGTGTATGGGTAATGTAAGAGCTAGGGTTATGGTTATGGGTAGATTTAGGGTTTGTCTAGTGTTAGGGTTTGTTTTTTGGTTAAGATAAGGTTTAGAGCTAGGGTTTGTGTTAGGGTAAGTGACTAGGGTCAAGTCTAGGGTTATGGTTAGGTATAGATTTAGGGTTATGTTAATGTTAGGTTTAGTGTAAGGGTTAGATTTAAGGTAAGGGTCATGTTTAGAGCTAGATGTATTATTAAGGTCAGTGTATGGCTTATGGTTCAGTTTAGGTTAAGGTTTAGGTTTAGGGCTTTAATTAGCATTAGGGTTAGAGTTAGGGTTAGGGTAATGAATAGGCTTAGGATTAGGGTACAGGTTAGTTTTAGGGTAATGGATAGGTTTAGGGATTGTGATAGGGTTAGGTTTAAGCCTAGGGTTAGAATTAGTGTAAGGATTATGGTTATGATAATGGATAGGATTAGAGCTAGGGTTAGGGCTAGGGTTATGGTTATGATTAGGGCTAGGGTTAGGGTAGTGTATAGAATTAGAGCTATGGTTAGGGCGAAGGTTAAGGTTAGAATTAGGGCTAGGGTTAGGTTCGGGTTTGGGATAGGGCTAGTGTTATGTTTAGGATAAAGGTGAGGCTTTGAGCAAGGGTTTGGTCTAAGGGGATGTTTAGGGTTAGAGTTAGGGTTAGTATAGGGTTACACTTAGGGCTAGGTTTAGGCCTGGGATTAGTGCTAGGTTTTGTGTTATTTTAGGCCTAGGGTTAGGGCCATTGGTAGTGAAGAGTTATGGTTATGATTAGAGCTAGTTTTAGGGTTAGGGTTATGGCTAGGTGTAGTGTTAGGATTAGGTTTTGAGTTAGGGTGAGCTTTGGAGCTAGGTTTATGTTAGGATCAGGGTCAGTGTTCAGGTTAGAGTGAGTGTTGGGGTTAGTGCCAGAATGAGGACTAGGTTTAGGTCTAGAAGTAGGGTTAGTGTTTGGGTTATGTTAAGGGTGATTGTTAAGTCTAGGACAAGGTTGTTGTTCAGGTTTAGGGCTAGAGTTATGGCTAGATTTAGGATTAGCTTTAGGTCTAGTACTAGTGTTAGGTTTAGATTTGGGTATAAAATTACCAGTTGGGCTAATGTTAGGGTTCGGGTTCGGGTTAGGGTCTGCTTTATACATATGGTTAGTGTTTGGGTCAGTATAAGTTTCAGGGTTAGGATTAGGGTTTGGGTTAGGCTATGGATTAGGGTTAGGACTAGGGTTAGCATTAGGTTTAGAGTTTGGCTTAAGGTAACAAATATTATAAGAGCTAGGGTTAGGGAAGGGTTAGGGACTGGCTTATGGCTAGGGTTAGTGTTAGGGTTAAAACTAGGGTTAGGGCCAGGTTTTGGGTTAGGTTAGGGCTAGTGTTAGGGCTACAGCTAATGTACGGACTAGGGTTATGATTAGGGCCAGTTTGGGGGTGAGTGTTAAGGCTAGGTCAAATGTTAGGATTAGGATTAGTGTTAGCATGATGTTTAGGGCTAGAGTTAGTGTTAGGGTCAGGGTCAGTGTTCAGGCTAGTGTTAGCTTTATGGTTAAAGCCAGAATTATCACTAGGGTTAGGTCTAGGAGTAGGGTTAGTGTTTGGGTTAGGTTAAGGTTTATTATTAGGGCTAGGGCTAGGTTTTTGTTTATATCTAGGGCTAGAGATATGGCTAGATTTAGGATTAGGTTTAGGTCTAGGGCTAGTGTTAGGGTTAGGTTTAGGAATAGCTTTATATCTATGCTAGTGTTAGGGTTCAGTATAGGGTTAGGGTCAAGTTTAGAACTACGGTTACCATTAGGGTAAGAATAAGTGTCAGGTTTGAGTTATTGTTAGAGCTAGAGTGAGGGCTAGGGTTAGTACTAGTAATAGGATTAGGTTTAGGACTAGGGTTATCATTAGGGTTAGGTTTGGCTTAGGGTAAGGGATAGGGTTAGACCTAGGGTTACGGTTACATTTCGGGTAGGGTTAGGGCTAGTGTTAGGATTAGGTTTAGGGTTAATGCTAGGGTTAGGTTTCTGATTAGGGCTAAATTTTGGTTAGAGTTAGGGCTAGGTTCAGAGTTACGGCCAATGTTTGCAGTAGAGTTACGATTTGGGCTAGTTATAAGATTGAGGTTAGGACTAGTTCTAGTGTTAGGGTTAGATTTAATATTAACGTGATGTTTAGAGCAAGGGTTAATATTAGGGTCAAAATTAAGGTCAGGGGTAGTTTTATGGTTAGGGTTTGGACTCGAATTAGGGCTACGGTTAGGGCTAGGTGTAGCATTAGGTTTTGGTTTAGGTTAAGCTTTAAAGTTAAGGCTATTGCTCGGTTTTGTTTTAGAGCTAGGGCTATGGTTAGGGCTAATTTTAAGATTAGTGTTAGGTTTAGGACTAGTGTTAGGATTAGGTTTAGTCTTAGGTTTAGATTTAGATCTAGAGTTAGGATTAGAACTAGGGTTATGTTTAAGGCTAAGGATGTGGGTAGCGTTAGTTCTAGGTTTATAGCTAGGATTAGGGTTATGATAAAAATAGGATTAGAACTTGAGATAGAGCTAGGGTGAGAGTGAGAGTTCGTCTTAGGGCTAGGCTTAGGATTTGGTTAGGTATAGGGCTTAATTAGGGCTAGGAATAGGGCTAGGTTTATGTTTATGTTTAGGCCTAGGGTCAGTTTTGGGCTTAGGGTTAGGTTTAGTGTAAATGATGGGGTTAGAGCTAGGTTTAGGGCTAGGATGAAGGTTAGAATTAGGGTTAGGGCCAGAGTTTCGTTAGAGTTATGATTAAGGCTAGGTTAAGGGCTAGGATGAGGGTTAAGGCTTGTGTTTTTGTTAGGGCTAGGATTAGTGTTAGGGTAAATGTCAGTTCTAGGGTTATGGTTAGGGATAGTTTTAGGGTTCGGTTTATGGTTATGTTCAGTGTAAGGTTTAGATTTAGGGTAAGGGTCAAATTTAGAGCTAGGAATATTATTAGGGTCAGAGTCATGTTAAGAGTTTTGTTTAGGTTAAGGCTAAAATTAGCATTAGGGTTTGTGTTAGGGTTATGATAGGGTTAGGTTTAGGGTTCAGGTTAGGTTTAGCATAATGGATAGGGTTACGATTAGGCATAGGGTTAGATATAGGCCTAGGTTTAGCATTAGAATTAGGGCTATATTTAGGGTAATTGATAGGGCTAGAGCTAAGTTTAGGCCTAGGGTTATGGATAGGATTAGGGCTAGGGTTATGGTTACTGTTAGGGTTAGGGTTATGGTTTGTGTTAAGATTAGGGCTAGGATTACAGCTAGGGCAAACGTCAGGTCTATGGTTATGTTAGGAATAGGTTTAGGGTTAGGTTTATGGCTAGATCTAGTATAAGGGTTAGGTTTACGGGTAGGGCCAGGGTTAGAGCTAAGTATATTATTATGGGAATCATCAGAGTTAGGGTTTGGCTTAGGTTAAGTTTAGGATTAGGGCTCAAATTAGCATTAGTGTTAGGGTTAGGGTAATGATAGGGTTAGGTTTAGGGTTCAGGTTAGGTTTAGGTTAATGAATAAGGTTAGGGTTAGCAATAAGGTTAGGGTTAGGCCTAGAGTTAGTATTAGGGTTATAGTTAGGGTTAGGGTAATGTATAGGGTTAGAGCTAGTGATAAGGCTAGGGTTATGTTTAGGATTCTGGCTAGGGTTAGGGTAAGGTTTAGGGCTAGGTTTTGGGTTAGGGTTAGGTTTAAAACTAGGGTTAAGTCTCAAATAAGGGCTAGGTTTTGGTTTTGGTTAGGGCTAGGGTTAGGGCTATGGCTAATGTATGAAATAGTGTTACAATTTGTGCCAGTTTTAGGGTTAATGTTAGGGTGATGTTTTGAGCAAGGGTTATATTTAGGGTCAGTGTAAGGGTGAGGGTTATTTTTAGTGATAGGTTTAGGACTTGAATTAGGGCTAATGTTAGTGCTAGTTGTAGGGTTAGGTTTTGGTTTAGGTTAAGGGTTATTGTTAGGGCTATGGCTCAGTTTTGTTTTAGGGATAGGGCTAAGGTTAAGGCTAGATTTTGAATTAGCATCAGGGTTAGGGCTAGTTTTAGAGTGAAGTTTAGGCTTAGGGTTAGGGTTAGAATTAGAGTTAGGGTTGATCCAAAGTTAGGGCTCATGCTAGGGTTAGGGCTAGGGTTAGGGTTATGGTAAGGAATATGTTTAGAACTAGGGATACGTCTAGGGTGAGAATTCTTAGGAGTAGGCTTAGGGTGAAGGTTAGGGTTACTGCTAAATTAAGGCTAGGATTAGGACCTGGGTTAGTGTTAGGTTTAAGCCTAGGGGTTGGGCTAGGGTTAGGGTTAGCACTGGGGTTAGGGTTAAGTTTAGGGGAATGAGTGAGGTTTTAGCTAGGTTTAAGGCTAGGGTGAGGGTTAGAATTAGGATTAAACCTCGAGTTATGGTTCGGTCTAGGATTAAGGCTAGGATTAGGGCTAGAATAAGGATTAGGTATTGTGAGAGGGTTAGGGCTAGGTCTCGGGCTAGGGATAATATCAGGTCTAGGGTTATGATTAAGAATAGTTTTAGGGTTAGGTTATGGCTAGTTCTATTGTAAGGGTTAGGTTTATGTTAAAGGTCAACTTTAGAGCTATGGTTATTATTAGTGTCACGGTCAGGGTCAGGGTTAGCATTTGGTTTACGTTAAGGTTAAGGGGTTATGGCTCAAATTAGTGTTAGGGTTAGGTTTAGAGTTAAAGTAATGGAAGGGTTTACTTTAGGTTTTAGTTAAGGTTTAAGATAACGGATGGTTTAGGTTTCAGCGATCGGGTTAGGGTTAACATTAGGTTTAGTGTAATGGATAGTTTTAGAGCTAGGGTAAGGGCTAGGTTATGGTTGGGAATAAGTTTAGGATTGGGGTTAGGTTTAGAGGTAGGGCTAGGGTTTGGTTTAGGGTAAGTGTTAGGGTTAGGGTAAGCGTAGTTTAGGGTTAAGGTCATGGTTAGGTTAGGATAAGGGTTAGTGTTTGAGCTAGGGTTAGGTCTAATGCGAGGGTTAGGTTTAGGTTTAGTTCTAAGTTCAATATTATGATTAGAGTTAGGTTTAGTGTTAGGGATAGGGTTTTAATTAGGTTTAGGATTATGGTTAGGGTAATGAATACGATTACAGCTAAATTTCAGACTAGGGTTAGGTTTGGATTAGGGCTAGGGTTAGGATTAGGATTTAGGATAGGGCTAGGGTTATGGTTAGTGTGGGTTAGGCTTTGAGCTAGAGTTAGGTCTAAAGAGAGAGTTCGGGTTAGAGTTAGGGTTTGGGTTAGGGCTAGGCTTAGGTTTATGCTTAGAGCTAAGTTTAGGCCTAGGATTAGCTCTAAGTTTTGTGTTAGGTTTGGGTCTAGGGTTAGGACTATGGGTAATGTAAAAGCTAGGGTTATACTTAGGGCTAGTTTTAGGTTTAGGGTTATAGCTAGGTCTAGTGTTAGGTCTAGGTTTGGGGTTAGTGTCAGGTTTAAAGCTAGTTTAAGTGTTAGGATCAGGGTCACTGTTCGGGATAGGTTTAGGTTTAGGGTTAGAGCCAGAATTAGGAGGAGGGGTAGGTCTAGGGATAGGGTAAGTGTTTGATTTAGGTTAAGGGTTATTGTTAGGGCTAGTGCTAGGATTTTGTTTAGGTCTAGGGCTAGAGTTATAGCTATATTTCGGATTAGCTTTGGGTCTAGGTGTAGTGTTAGGCTTAGGCATAAGTATAGGTT
Organism: Marmota flaviventris; assembly: GCF_047511675.1. Taxonomy (NCBI): domain Eukaryota; kingdom Metazoa; phylum Chordata; class Mammalia; order Rodentia; family Sciuridae; genus Marmota; species Marmota flaviventris. Next base: position 41,714,428 of record NC_092516.1, on the reverse strand, counting down.
TACCAGTAGGTCTAGTGATAGGTTTTGGTTTAGATTTAGGGTCAGGTTTAGACCTAGGGTTACTTTTAGAGTCAGATGAGGGTCAGAGTTAGGTTTAGAGGTAGATTGAGGGCTAGGGTTAAGACTAGTAATATGGTTAGAGTTGAAGTTAGGCTAAGGATTAGGGTTAGGACTAGGGTTAGCATTTGGGTTAGGGTTTGGCTTAGGGTAAGTAATAGGGTTAGAGCTAGGTTTAGGGCTAGGGTTAGGGTTAGGTTTAGGGCTAGTGTTAAGGTTAAGATTAGGATTAAAGCTAGGTTTAGGGCTCAGATCCAGGGTAGGATTTATTTTAGTGTTAATGCTAGGGTCACGACAATGACTATTGTATGAACTAGGGTTACAATTAGGGCTAGTTTTAGTGTTATGGTTAAGGCTAGGTCTAGTGTTAGGGTTAGTTTAATTTAGGGTGATGATTAGAGCTAGGATTAGTGTTAGGGTCAGCATCAGAGTCAGAGTAATTTTTAGAGTTAGGGTTAGGGCTAGGTGTAAGGTCTGGGTTTGGTTTAGGTTAATGGTTTGGGTTAGGGATATGCCTTGGTTTTGTTTTATGGCTAGGGCTAGGGCTAGGGCAAGTTTTAGGATTAGCATTATGGTTAGGGGTAGTGTTAGGGTTTGGTCTGGCTTATGATTACAGTTAAATTTAGAGTTAGGTTTAGATCTAGAGTTAGGATAGGACTAAGGATAGAACTAGGGCTAGGGCTAGGGCAAGAGTTCTAGTTAGTCTTAGGGCCAGGGTTAGGGTTAGGATAGAATTAAATTAGAGGCAGGATTAGCGCTAGGCTTAGTGTTAGTATTAGGCCTAGTGTTAGGGAGGGGCTTACGGTTAGGTTTAGGGTTATGGTTATGTTTGTGGTAAGGGATGGGGTTATAGGTAGTTTTAGGGCTAGGGTGAGGGTTAGAATTAGGGTTAGGGCTTGGGTTATGGTTCGGTTTAGATTAGAGGCTAGGTTTAGGGCTAGGATTACGGTTAGGGCTAATTTCAGGTCCAGGGTTATGGTTAAAGATAGTTTAAGATTAGGTTTATGGCTATGCCTTCTGTAAGCATTAGGTTTAGGGTGAGGGTCAGGTTTAGAGATAAGGGTATTATTAGGGTCATGGTCATGATTAGTGTTTTGGATAGGTTAAGGTTTAAAGTTAGGACTCGAATTAGCATTAAGATTATGATCAGTAATGATAGGGTTAGGTTTGTTTTCAGGTTAGATTTAGGGTAATGGATAGGGTGATGGTTAGGGATAGGGTTAGGTTTAGGCCTATTAGGGTTATGGTTAGGGTAATGGATAGGTTTAGAGCTAGGGTTACAGCTAGGGTAATGGTTACAATTAGTGATAGGGTTAGAGTTAGGTTTAGGGTTAAAGCTAGGTTTAGGGCTCAGAATAGGGCAAAGATTTGGGTTAAGTTAGGGCTAGGGTAAGGGTTACGGCTGATGTAAGTACTAGGGTTATGATTAAGGCTAATTTTAGTGTTAGGGGTTAGGGCTAGGTCTAGTGTTAGGTTTAGGTTTAGGGATAGGGTGATGTTTAGACCTAGGGTTAGTTTTCAGGTAAGAGTCAGGGTAAGGATTAGTTTTAGCGTTCGATTTAAGACTCGGATTATTGCTAGGGTTAGGGCTAGGTGTAGGATTAGGGCTTGGTTTATGTTAAGGGTTAGGGTTAGGTCTATGGCTCAGTTTGGTTTTAGTGCTAGGGCTAGGGTTAGGACTAGTTTTAGGATTAGCCTTAGGGTTAGGGCTATGTTAGGTTTAGGCTTAGGCTTATTGTTAGGGTTAGATTTAGAGTTAGGGTTAGATCTAGGGCTATGGCCATGTTTATGAATAGGGCTAGGGTTAGACCTATGGTTCAGGCTAGGATTAGGCTTCCTGTAATATATAGGGTTAGAACTAGAGTTAGGGCTAGTGAGAGAGTTAGAGTTAGTCTTTGGGCTAGGGTTAGGGTTAGGGTTATGGATAGGGCTAAATTAGGGCTAAGATTAGGGCTATGGTTAGTGTTAGGTTTAGGCCAGGGTTAGGGTTAAGGTTATAATTAAGGGTAGGTTTAGGGCTAGGATATGGACCAGGGTTTGTGTTAGGTTAAGGCTAGGATTATGGCTAGGGCTAAAATCAGGTCTAGGGTTATGGATAGGGATAGTTTTAGGGTTAGGTTTATGTCTAAGTCTAGTGTAAGGGTAAGTACAGGGTAATAGTCAGGTGCAGAGCTAGGGGAAGTATTAATGTCAGGGTCAGTGTTGGGCTTTGGTTTAGATTTGAGTTTAGGGTTAGGGCTTGAATTAGCATTAGGGTTAGCATTAGGGTAATGATAAGGTTAGGTTTAGGGTTCAGGTTAGGTTTAGGGTAATTGACAGTTTGGGGTATAGTGATAAGGTTAGGGTTAGGCCTAGGGTTAGCATTAGGGTAAGGGTAATGTTTAGGGTAATGCATACAGTTAGAGTCAAGGTTATGGCTAGAGTTATGACTAGGAATAGGTCTTGAGTTAGGGTTAGGGTGAGGGTTAGAAGTATGGTTAGGTTTAGGGTAATGTTTAGCGTAAGTGTTAGTTTCTGAGCTATGGTTAGGGCTAGGCTGGGAGTTAGCTTCAGGGTTAGATCTAGGAATAGGATTACCATAGGTTTTGGGTTAGAGTTAGGGTAAGAGTTAGACCTAGGAATAGTGGTAGGGTCAGTATAAGGGTCAGGGTAAGGGTTAGAATTTGTTATAGTGTTAGAGCTAGAATGAGAGCTAGGGTTAGGACTATTAATAGAGTGGGTTTGGTTAGCCTAAGGATTAGGGGTAAGTCTAGGGTTACCCTTAGGTTTAGGGTTTTGCTTAGGGAAAGGGATTGGTTTAGAGCTAGGGTTAGGGCTATATTTAGGGTTGGAGTTAGGGATACATATAGGTTTAGGTCTCGGATTAGGACTAGTTTTTGTGTTAGGGTTAGGGATAGGATTAGGGCCATAGCTAATGTAAGAACTAGGGTTAAATGTAGGTGAGTTTTAGTGTTATGGTTAGGTTTAGTGTTAGGTTAAATTTAAGTTTAGGGTGATATTTATAGCTAGGTTTTGTGTTAGGATAAGAGTCAGGTCAGGGTTCGTTTTAGGGTTAGTGATAGGACTCAAATTATTGTTAGGGTTATTCTTAGCATTCGGTTTAAGGTGAGGGTGGTGTTTAGAGCTAGGTTGAGTGTTAGGATATGAGTAAGGGCCAGTGTTAGTTTTAAAGTTAGTGTTAAAACTCGAATTAGGGCTAGGGATAGGTCTAGGTTTAGTGTTAGGGTTTGGTTTAAGTTAGTGTTCAGGGTTAGGGCTATTGCTCAGTTTATTTTAGTCCTAGGGTTAGGTTTAGGGATAGTGTAAGTGTTAAGCATAGGCTTAGGGTTAGGGTTAGATTTGGAGTTAGGGTTAGAAAAAGGGTTAAGGCTGGGACTAAGGATAGGGCAAGGGTTAGGGCTAGGGCTAGGGTTATGGTAAGGGATAGGATTATGGTAAGGGATACGGTTAGAACTAGGCATAGGTATAGGGTGAGAGTTAGAGTGAGTCTCAGTTCTAGGGTTAGTGTTAGGGTTAGAGATAGGGCTAAATTAGTGCTAGGATTAGGGCTAGGTTTATTGTTTGGCTTAAGCCTAGATTTAGGGTTAGGTTTAGGTTTAAGATTAGGGTAAGAGATGGCATTATAGCTAGGTGTAGAGGTAGGGTGAGGGTTAGAATTAGGGTTAGGGGTACGGTGAGGGTTAGGGTCATGATTAAAGCTAGGTTTAGGGCTAGGGTTTGTTTTAGGTTTAGGACTAGGATTAGGGCTAGGGCTAATTTCAGGTCCAGAATTATTGTTAAAGATAGTTTTAGGGTTAGGATTATGGCTACATCTAAAGTAAGGGTTAGGTGTAGGGTTATGCTCAAGTTTAGAGCTAGAGCTTTTATTAGGGTCAAGGTCAGGGTTAGGGTTTGGGATAGGTTAAGGTTTAAATTTAGGGCTTGAATTAGTGTTTGTGTTAGGGTTAGGGTAATTATAGGTTAAGTTTAGGTTCAGGTTATGTTCAGGGTAATAGATTGGATTAAGATTAGGGATAGGTTTAGGTTCATTCCTAGGGTTAGCATTAGGGTTATGGTTTTGGTTATGGTAATAAATAGAGTTAGATATTGGTTTAGGGCTAGGTTTATGGTTATGAATAGGGTAGGGTTAAAGCTAGGATTAGGGCTAGGTTTTGCGTTAAGTTAGGGATAGGGTTAGGGATAGGGCAAATGTAAATTCTTGGGTGAAGTTTAGGGCTAGTTTTAGGGGTTTTGGGCTAGAGTTATTGTTAGGGTTAGGTTTAGGGTTATAGGATTTGAGTTAGGGTTAAAGCTACGGTTGGGTCTTGGATTAGGGCTAGGTTTTGGGTTACTTTAGGGCTCTCCTAGAGGGATACAGCTAACATAAGAACTAAGGTTAGGATTAGGCCTAGTTTTAGGGTTACATTTAGGACTAAGTCTAGTTTTAGGATTAGATTTAGGTTTAGGGTGATGTTTTGAACTAGGGTTAGTGTTAGGGTGAGAGTTAGGTAATGGTTCATTTTATGGTCAGGGATAGGACTCAAATTAGGGGTAGGCTTAAGGCTAGATGGAGAGTTAGGATTTGGTTTACATTAAGGTTTAGGGTTAGTCTTATGGCTCGGTTTTGTTTTAGGACTAAAGCTAAAGTTAAGTGTAGTTTTATGATTAGCATTAGTGTTATTGCTACTGATAGGGTGAGTTTAGGCTTAGGAGTAGATTTAGATTTATGGTTAATTCTAGGGTTAGGGCTATGGCTAGTGTTAGAGCTAAGATTAGAGCTAGTGTTTGGGTTATGGTAAAGGATAGGGTTAGAACTAGGAATAGGGCTATGGCAAGGGTTAGACTTAGTCTTAGGGCTAGAGTTTGGGTTAGGGTTAGGGCTAAATAAGGGCTAGGAATAGGTCTAGGGTTAATGTTAGCCTTAGGCCTAGGATTAGGGCTATGTTTATGGTTAGGTTTAGGGTTAGGTTTAGGGGAAGGGATGCCTGTTTGATTTCCACCTCCATTTCCATTTACCCATAGGTGTCAAAATGAAGTGAAACCTTAAATACAAAGTGTTCATGATAGTGAACCATTGAATTGAGAAGAACATACCTTGGGAGCATACTAAGGCTTGATAAAAGATGACTCCTGTCCAGTATCAAAGAAATTTGAACAAAACTAACTCTCACCCTAACATTACCTCTAACCCTAGCCCTAGACATAACTTTATACCTAACATTAACCCTAACCTGATTAGAGAACCATTGATCCTAGACTTCCCACACTTGGCAAGCCTTGTGAGGCAAGCTAAGTGATGAATTCTATCCAACATCAAACAAATCTGACCAAATAATTATGTGAGGTATTTCAATACATGCATATTTTCCTGTTTTCTCCTAAAGGGCTCTCAGATTAAGTTGTTTTTGCATGCTTAAGCATAGGCCTACTTTTACAAGGAACATACCAGAGGCCCTAGAGAGAACTGATGGAGTGTGTGAAGTTTCAATAAGCTAGCACAAACACTGTTTGATTTTCAACTCCATTAACTTTCCCGTATAGGTCAAAATGAAGTGAAATCTTAAAATACAAAATGTTCCTGACAGCGAACCTATGAACGGAGAAGGCCTAAACCTGGGGAACAGAGTAAATCTAGCTAAAAGATAAATGCTGCTAAGTATCAAAGAATTTTTAATAAAACTAACTCTAACCCTAACACTAGCTCTAACCATAGCTCTTCCCCTAACCCTAATATTTTTATGAAACCTTTGACCACAGAATTTCCAAACTTGGGCTGCCTAGTGGGACAAGCAAGCTAAGCGAGGAATGCTGTGCAGTATCAAAGAAATCTGTCCAAAAAGTTGATGGAGTATATCAGTACATGCATATTTCCCTGTTATCTCCTAAAGGACTCTTGGATAAAGTTGTTTTTACATGCTTCAGCTTAGGTCTACTGTCACAAGAACCAACCAGAGATTGCTCACAGAGAATTGATGGAGTGTGAAGTTTCAAGCAGCTAGCACCGATGCTGTTTGATTTTCAACTCCATTTCCATTTACCTATATAGGACAAAATGAACTGAAACTTTAAAATACAAACTGTTCCTTACAGTGAACCATTGAACCTAGGAGGCCCAAACAGGTGGAGTATAGTAAGAAAATAATGAATCCTGCCCAGTATCAAAGACATTAAAAAAAAAAAAAAAACTACCTCTAATCCTAATACTAGCTTTAACACTAGCTCTAACACTATCCTTAACACAAACCCTAACCTGATTGAAAAACTGATGATCCTAGAAGTCTCAAACGTGGGGAGCCTAGTGGGCTAAGCTAGCAGATGAATCCTATGCAGTATCAAAGAAATATGACCAAATAATTGAGGTGGTATTTCAGTTCATGCATATTTCTTTGTTTTCTGCTAAACGGCTCTCAAATAAAGTTGTTTTTGCCATCTTCATCTTAGGGCTACTTTCACAAAGAACAAACCAGAGAGTTCCCACAGAGAACTGATTCAGTGTTTGAAGTTTCAAGCAGCTAGCACCAATTTGATTTCAACCTCCATTTTCATTTACCTATATAGGTCAATATTAAGTGAAACCTTAAAATGCAGAGTGTCCCTGTTAGCAAACTATTGAAATAAGAAGGCCCAAACCTGAGGAACATATTAAGGCTAGGTAAAACATGACTCCTTCCAAGTATCAAAGAAATTTGCACAAAACTTACTGTCACCCTAACACTATATCTAACCCTAGCCTTTACCCTAAACCTAACACTAACCCTAACCTGATTAGAGAACCATTGATCCTAGAAGTCCCACACATGGAGAGCTTTGTGGGGAAAGCTAAATAATGAATCCTACTCAGTATCAAACAAATCTGACAAAATAATTATGGGAGGAATTTCAGTGCATGCATATTCCCTGCTTTCTCCTAAAGGGCTCTCGGACAAAGTTGTTTTTGCATGCTTCCGCTTAGGCCTACACTCACAAGAAACATACCAGAGTGTCCTCCACAAAGAATTGAGGGTGTGTGTGTGTGCTGTTTCAAGGAGCTAGCATAAACTCCCCTGTGTGATTTCCAGGTCCATTTACATTTACTCGTACAGGTCAAAATGAAGTAAAATGAAATCATTAACTGTTTCAGACACAAAACAGTTGAACCAAAAGGCCTAAATCTGGGAAACAGAGTAAGGTTAGTTAAAGATGAATCCTGGATTGTATCAAATAAATTTGAATAAAGTAACTCTAACCCTAATTCTACCTCAAAACTGAGCCCTAATCCTAACCCTAAACACTAACATAGCCCTGTCCCTAACCCTAACTTTAACCCTAATTTTAACTGCAACCATTGGCCAAAGCCTAGATCTAACTTTATCCATTACCATAACCCTAACATTAAACCTAATGCTAACCCTAACCCTAACCCTAAAAATTACACTAAGCCTAACCCCAAACCTAAACCTAACACTAACCCTAAGCATAACACGAGCCATATACCTAACCCTAAATAAATCTAAATCTAATCCTATCCCTAAAACGAACCCTATCCCCAAACCTAACCCTAACCCTAACACTGCACTAACCCTAACCCTAACATAAACCTAACCCTAACTTAAACCTAACCCTAAATCAAACACTAACACAAATCCTAATCATTAACACTGACCCTAACCATAACACTAACCCTAAACCTAACACTAACTTTAAACCTAACCCTAACCCTAACACTCACTCTAACCCTAACCCTAACAGTAACACTAAAACTAATCATAACCCCAACCCAAACCCTAAACTTACCTTAACCCTAACCCTAACACTAACACTAACCGCAACACTAACACTAACACTAACCCTAACACTAACCCTAACCCTAAACATAAAACCAACCCTAACCATAACCATAACCCTAACCTTAAACTTACCCTAACACTAACCTAACACTAACACTAATCCTAATCCTAACCCTAACTCTAACCATAAACGTAACCCTAAACTTAACCCAAACACTAACTCTAACCCTAATACTAACCCTAACCCTAACCATAACCCTAAACCTTACACTAACCCTAACCCTAACTCCAAAACGAACTCTTACCCTAACCACAACAGTAACCCTAAAACTTACACTAAACCTAACCCTAACCCTAAACCTAACCATAAACCTAACCCTAACACTAACCCTAACTCTAACCCTAACCCAAAACCTAACACTAACCGTAACCTAACCTGAAACCTAACACTAACCCTAACTCTAACCATAACCTGAAACCTAACACTAACTGTAATCCTAACCCTAAACCCAACGCTAATCCTAACCATAAACTAACCCTAACCTTTACCTAATCCTAACACTAACCCTAAACCTAACAATAACATCAAACCTAACTCTATCCCAAACCCTAACCCTATCCCTAAACATAACCCTTACATTAAAAATAAAACTAACTCTAAACCTGACACTAACCCTAATTTTAACCCTAACTCTAAACCTAAACCTAATTATAACACTAAACCAAACACTAATGCTAACCCTAACTATAGTCCTAACACTAAACCTAACCCTAACCCTAACCCTATCACTAAACCTAACTTTTTCTGTAACCCTAACCCTAACTCTAATCTTAACCCTAAATCTCAACAAAACACTAACCCAAACCCTACCCTAATAGGAACCTAAACCTAACCCTAACCTAACCCTAACCCTAACTTTAACACAAACACTAAACCTAACCCTAAAACTAACCCTAACTTTAATGTAACTGTAACCGTAACCCTAACCTAAACCAAACACAAACCATAACACTAACCCTAACCCTAAGCCTAACACTTAAACTAATCCTAAATCTAACCATAAACCAAACACTAATCCTAACCCTAACTCTAACCCTAACCTTAACACTAACCTTAACCCTAACACTTACAATAACACTAACCCTAAACCTAACACAACCCCTAACCTTAACCCTAACTATAACCCTAGTTCTAATCTTAACCCTGTCTCTAATCATTACCATAACCCTAACAAAAACCCTAACCAAAACCGTAAACTTAACACTAACCTAACCCTCACGATAATCCATACCTAATCTGAACCCTAACTTTAATACTAACCCAAACCCTAACCCTAATGGTAACTATAACCATAATACTTACCCTATCACTAACCCTTACCCTAAACCTAACACTAAATCTAAATTTAACATTAACCTTAACCCTAACCCTAACCCTAACCCTAACTCTAATCCTAATACTAACCATACCCTTAAACCTAACCCTAACCCTAACCCTAAATCTAAACTTAATCCAACCATAACCCTAAACCTAACCCTAAAACAAATCCTAAACCTAATGCTAACCCTAACACAAACCCTAACCCTAACACTATTCCTAATCCTAACAATAACCATAATTCTGACACTAACCCTAACCATAACTAAAAAAAACTAAACCTAATCCAAACCCTAACACCAAATTTAACCCTAACCCTAAACCTTACTCTAACCCTAACCCAAACCCTAACACTAACCCTAACCCTAACACTAACCCCAAACCTATAACTAATCCTAAACCTTTTAGTAACCCTAACCCTAACACTAACACTAATCTTAACCCTAAATGTAACATGAACCCTAACCCTAACACTAACCCTAACTATATATCTAAACATAACCAAAAGACTAACACTAACACTAACACAAATCCTAACCATAAACCTAACACTAACCCTAACAATAACCCTAAACCTAACTCTAATCCTAACCATAACCCTAACACTAACCCTAACCTTAAATGTAACATAAACCCTAACCCTATCCCTAACACTATCTCTAACCCTAACCCTAACACAACCCTAAAACTAACTCTAACCTTAAGTGAAACATTAATCCTAACCCTATCCCTAACCCTCACCAAAAACTTACACCGAACCCTAACACTAAACTTATCCCTAACACTAACTCTAACAGTAACCCTAACACAAACCAACAACCTAACCCTAAACCTAATAAAAACCCTAACCCTAACCCTAAACTTAACACAAATCATAAATCAAACCACAACCCTAACCCTAACCTAACCTAAACCTTAACCCTTCCCTAACCCTAACCCTTACCCTACACTAATCCTAACCCTAATCCAACACCTAACACTAACCTTAACCTTAACCCTAAACCTACCTGTAACACTATCCTAACCCTAACCCTATCCTTAACACTAACCCTAAACCAATCCTAACCCTAAATCTAATACTAACACTAACCTTAACCCTAACACTAACACTAACCCTAAACCTAACCATAACCCGAACCCTAACCATAACACTAACCCTAACCCTTAACCTAACCCTAGTTCTCACCCTAACACTAACCCTAAACCTAACTCTAACCATAACAATAGCACTAATCTTAACCCTAACCCTAAATCTAATCATAACCCTAACCATAAACATAACCCTAACCCTAACCCACACCCTAACCCAAATCCTAAAAAGAAACCTAAATCTCACATGATTCCTAACCCTATAACTAACCCTAAACCTAACCCTAACACTAACCCTATAACTAAAACTAACACTAACTTTAACCCTAAACCTAAACCTTAGCCTAACCCTATATTTAACCCTAAAAATAACCCTAACCCTAACCATATCACTAACACTAATCCTATCCCTATTCCTAACCCTAAACCTGTAACACCAACCCTAATCCTTATCCTAACCCTAACACTAACCCCAAACCTATAACTTATCCTAAACCTATAACTAATCCTAAACCTATCACGAACCCAATTCCTAACCCTTACCAAACCCTAAACCTAACCCTCAACCTAACATAAACCATAACCCTAACCGTAACACTAACCCCAACACTAACCCTAAACCTAATCCTAACCCTAATCCTAAATCTTAAACTAACTCTAACCCTAACCCAATCCCTAACCCTGATCCTAACCCTAATTCTAATACTAACCCTAAACCTAACCCTAACCCATACCCGAACAATAAACCTAACCCTTATCTAAGACTAAGCCTAAACCTAACCCAAACACTATCATTAACCCTAACCATAACCTTAAACCTAAACCTAACACTAACCCTAACTTTAACACTAACTCTAACCCTAACCCTAACCCTAACTCTAACCCTAATCGAACCATAACCCTTACCCTAACACTAATACAAACTCTAAACCTAACCTTCAACCTAATATGATCTATAACTCCAACCCTAACATTAACCCTAACACTAAATCTAACCTTAACCCTAATTTTAAATCTTAAACTAACACTTACTATAACCCAATTCCTAATCCTGATCCTCACCCTAATTCTAAAACTAACCCTAAACATAATCCTAACCCAATCCCTAACCCTCATCCTCAACCTAATTCTAAAACTAACCCTAAACCTAACCCTAACCTGTACCCTAACAATAACCCTAACTCTTACCTAATACTAAACCTAAACCTAACCCTAAGCCTATCACTAACCCTAACCACAACACTAACCCTAAACCTAATGCTAACCCTAACTTTAACACTAAACCTAACCCTAACCATAACACTAACAGTAACACTAACCCTAATCCTAACCCTAACCCTAACACTTACCCTAAACCCCCTAACTCTAACCCTAACTCTAAACAAAATCTGATTGTAACCCTAAGCCTAACCCTAACACAAATCCTGTCTCTAACCCTTACCCTAAAACAAACACTAACCCGAACCCTAAACCTAACCCGAACCCTAACCCTAACACTTACCCTAACACTAAACCTAACCATAAACCTAAACCTAACACTAACCATAACCCTAACCCTAATGCTAACCCTAACCCTAACACTAACACTAACACTAAACCTATCCCAAATCCTAAAGCTAACACTAACACTAATCCTAAAACTAACCCTAACACTAATCCTAACCCTAACCATAACACGAACCCTAACCCTGACACTAACCCTAACCCTAAACCTAACCCTAATTTTAATACTAAATCTAACACTAAACATAACCCTAACACTAAAACTAACCCTAAATTTTACCCTAAAATGAATCTTAACCCTAACACGAAACCTGTCCCTAACACTAATCCTAATTCTAACCCTAACCCTAACACCAAAACTAAACTTAACCCTTACAATAACACTAACCCTACGTATAAACCTAATTCTAACCCTAACACTAACCCTAACCCTAACCCTAATCCTATCACTTACCATAATACTAAACCTAAACCTAACACTAACTCTAATGATCACCCTAAACCTATACCTAATCCTAACCGTAACCCTAACCATAAACCTAACACAAACCCTAACCCAAACCTTAACCATAAACCTAACCACAACCCTATCCCTAACCAAAACTCTAACTCTAACACTAACCCTAATCCTAACCCTAACTTTAACTCTAACACTAACCCTAACCCTAAAAATAACTTTAACACTAACCCTAACCCTAAGCTTAACCCTAAACCTAACCCTAACCTAACCCTAACCCTAAACCTCACCCTAACCCTAACCCTACCCTAACTCTAACACAAACCCTAAACCGAACTCTAACCCTAAGCAAAACACTAATCCTAACCCAAACCCAAACTCTTACCATAACACTAACCAAACACTAACCAGAAATTTACACCAAACCCTAACAATTAACCTAGCCCTAACTCTAACACGAACCCTAACCCAAACCCTAACTGTAACCCTAACTAATATCCACACCCTAACCCTAATCCTAACACAAACCCTAATTATAAACTTAACACAAACCCTAACCAAAACCACAACCCTAACCCTAACCCTTACCTAACCCTAAACCTAACCCATACACTAACACTAAACCTAAACCTAACATTAAACCTAACACTAACCCTAACCTTAACCCTAACCATAACCGTAATACTGACCTTAACCCTAAGCCTAAACCTACTTTTAACCCTAACTGTACCCCTAATCCTAACCCTAACCATAACACTGACACTAATCTTAACTCTAACCCCAAACCTAACACTAACCCAAAACCTAAGCCTAACTCTAACTGCAACACTAACACTAACCCTAACCCTAACTTTAACACTAAACCTAAACCTATCCCAAACCCTAACACTATATCTAACCCTTTCCATAACTCTAAACCTAACACTAACACTAACCCCAACCCTAACACTAACACTAACTGTAACCCTAAACCTAACATGAACCCTAATCCTAACCGTAGCACTAACCCTAACCCTAACTCTAACCATAAACGTAACATTAACCCTATGCCTAACCCTAACCAAAACACTAACACTAAACCTAACCCTAACCCTAAACATAACACTAACTCTAACCCTAAACAGAACCCTAACACTAACACTAACCCTAACTGTAACCCCACAACAAACCTTAACTCTAATACGAACCTAACCGTATCACTAAAACTAAACCTAATTGTAAGCCTAACACTAACCCTAATTCTAAACCTAACGTTAACCCTAACACTAACCCTAAACTAAACCTAACCCTATCACTAACCCTAATACTAACCCTAAAACTAACACTAATCCTAAGCCCAACCCCAAACCTTACCTTAATCCTAACTGTAACCATAAACCTAACTCTAACACAAACCCTAAAACTAACCCTAGCACTAATCCTAACCGTAACCCTAATATTAACACTAAAGCAATCTCCAACCCTAACCCTAACCTTAACTGTAACCCTGACCCTAACACTAACCCTAAACCTAACTCTAAGTTTAACTCTAACACTTACCCTAACCCTAACAGTAACCCTAAACCTAACCCTAAATCTAACACGAACCCTAACACTAACCCTAAACCTAACCCTAAACCTAACACTAAATATAATCATACCACTTAAACAAACCCTAAACCTAACTGTAACCCTAAGCGAAACACTAATCCTAACCCTAACCCTAACCGTAACACTAACTGTAACCCTAAGCAAAAGTTTACACCTAACCCTAACATTATACCTAGCCCTAATCTTAACATGAACGCTAACCATAACCCTAACACAAACACCCTAACACTAAACCTGAGGCAAACACTAACCCCATTCCTAACTCTAACACAAACTCTAACCCAAACCACAACCCTAACCCGAACCTAACCCTAATCCTAACCCTTACCTAACTCTAACCTTAACTCTAAAACTAACCCTAACACTAAACCTAACCCTAACCTTAACACTAACCCTAAACCTAACCATAACCCTAACAGTAACCATAACACTAACATTAACCCTAAGCCTAACACTAACTCTATCTCTAACCACAATCTTAATTGTAACCCTATCCTTAACCCATAACCTAACCCTAACACAAACCCTAAACCTAACACAAACCCTAACTCTAAAACTAACACTAATCCTAACACTAATGCTAACTCCAACCATAACTCTAACTCTAAATCTAAACCTAAACTTAAACTGAAACCTAACCCTAACCCTATCCCTAAAACAAACACTAAAAATAACCCTAATATGAACACTAATAATAACCCTAAACCTAACACTAAACCTAAATCTATCCCTAACTCGAACCCAAACCCTAACCCAAAACCTAACCTAATCCTAACACAAACCCTAAACCCAATTTTAAACCTAAACCAAACACTAAAGGTAACCCTATCCCTAAGCCTAACACTAAGCCTAACCCTAACCCTAACCTTAACCCTAAACCTAACCTATTTGTAACCCTAACCTTAACCTTAACCTTAAACTGAATCCTATTTGTAAACGCAACCCTAATCTTAACCCTAACCTTAACCCTAAAACAAACCCTATCACAACCCTAACCCTAACCCTAAACCTCACCATAACCCTAACACTAACACTAACTCTTTTCATAACCCTAACCCTAGCTCTAAACCTTACCCTAACCCTAACACTAACACTAACCATAACCCTAACCCTTACCCTAACCTAACACTAACCCTAACCCTGAAACTAACACTAACCCTAACACTAAAACTAACACTAACCCTAACACTAAACCTAACCAAAACACTAATACTAACTCTAACACTAACCCTAACGCTAACTGTAACCCTAACACTAACCCTGACCCTAACCCTAATAGGACCTCTCACCCTAATCCTAACACTAACCCTAACCAGAACAGTAACCCTAACTTTATACTAACCTTAACCCGAACATTAACCCTTGCCCTAAACCTAACAAAAATGCTAACACTAACCCTAATGCAATCCCTAACTCTAATACTAAACCTAACCCTAACCCTTACACTAACATTCAACTTAACACTTACCCTAACCTAACACTAAACCTAACCCTATCCCTAACACTAACCCTAACCCTAAACCTAATTCTAAACCTAAAACTACCCATAACACTAACCCTAACCCTAAACCTCAACCTAACTCTAACCCTAACTCTAACCTATCACTAACTCTAACCCTAACTTTAAACCTAACCCTAATTCTAAACCTAAAAGTAAACCTAATCCTAACATTAACCCTAACCTAATCGTAACATGAACCCTATCCCTGACCCTAAACATACCCCCAACTGAACCCTAACCCTAACACTAAAACTAACCCTAACAATAACCCTAGCCTTAGAACTAACCCTATCCTTAACCTAACCCTAAACCTAACAATAACCCTAAACATATCTCTAACCCTAACCCAAACAGTAATCCTAACCCTAACACTTATTCTAACAGGAATCCTAACCCCTACCCTAACCTTTCCACTAACCATAACCATAACCCTAACCCTAACCCAATCCCTAACCTGAAAACAAACCCTAATACAAATGATAAACCTAAACCAAATCAAACCCTAACCTTAATCCTTACGTAACCCTAACCCTAACCCTAACACTAACGTTAACACTAACCCTAACCCCAACCCTAACCCCAATACTAACCCTATAACAATACCTAACCATAACCCTAACGCTAAACCTAACATTAACCCTAACCGTAACCTTAACAGTAACTCTAACACTAACCCTAATTTTACCCTTAACCCTAAAACTAACCGTACATTTATTCTAACCCTAACTGTAAACCTAATCCCACCATAACCCTAACCCTAACACAAACCCTAACCCTATTCCTAACCCTAACTCTTACCCTAACCCTAACTCAAACCATAATCCTAAACCTAACCCTATCCCTAACTCTATCCCTAACCCAAACACTAAGCCTAAACCTAACCCTAACCCTAAACCTTACCCTAAGACTAACACTAACCCTAACCCTAAACCTAACACTAAACTAACTCTAATTCAAAACCTAACCCTAACATTAACCCTAACCCTATCCCTAAATCTAACACTAACCATAAAATTAACCCTAATCCTAACACTATCCCTAACCTGATCCCTAATCCTAACACTAACACTAACCCTAACCCTAACTTTAACACTAACACTAACACTAACCCTTACACGACACCTAACCCTAACCATAACACTATCCCTAAACCTAACCCTAACCGTAACCCTAACATTAACACTAAACCTAAACCTAACACTAATACTAACCCTAAAATTAAACCTAACTCTTATTCTAACCCTAAGCCTAACCCTAAACTAACTTTAAACCTAACCCTACAATAAAGCCTAACCCTAACACAAACCCTAACCATAACACTAAACCTAACCCTAACCCTAACCCTAATGGTATCCTAAACCTAACCATAACCCTATCACTAACACTAACCCTAACACTAACATTAAACCTCACCATAAACATAACCTTAACCCTAACACTTACTCTATACCTAACCCTAACACTAACCCTAACACTAACCCAAACTATAATCCTAACCCTAAACCTAACCCTAACTGTAACAGTAACCCTAATACTAACCGTAAACTTAAATGTAACCCTAACACTAACCCTAACCCTAACTCTAACATGAAACCTAAACCTAATCCTAACTATAACCGTAACATGAACTCACACCCTAATCCCAACCCTAACATAAATCCTTAACCTTACGCTAATCTTAACACAAACCCTAACCAAACCATAACCCTAATCCTAACCTAACCCTAACCCCTACCTAAACCTAATTCTAAACCTAACCCTAACACTAACACTAACACTAACACTAACCCTAACCCTAACACTAACACTAACCCTAATCACAATCCTAACCTTATAACTAACTTTAACCCTAAACCAAAACATAACACTAACCCTAACCCTAACCCTAATTCTAACTCTAATCTTAAACCTAACCCTAATGATAACGTTAACCCTAACTCTAACTCAAACCCTAACCCTAACTGAACACTAACCTAACTCTAACCCTAAAGCCAACTGTAACCCTAACTCTAAAACTAACCCTAACCCTAAGCTGAACCCTAAGCCTAACCTAACCCTATCACATACACTAACCCTAACCCTAACCCTAATACTAATCCTAACCCTAATGATTACCCTAATCTTAATTGTAACCCTAAGCCTAACCCAAACCCTGACCCAAACACCAATCCTAACACTAAACCTAACACTAACCCTAACGCTAACCCTAATCTTAACCCTAACACTAACCCTAACCCTAAACCTAACCCTGTCTCTAAACCTAACCTTAACCCTAACACTTACCATAACCATAACCCTTACCCTAACCCTAACACTCACCTAATGCTAACCCTAAAACCTAACA
The DNA here is from genome assembly GCF_047511675.1 of Marmota flaviventris. Classification (NCBI taxonomy): domain Eukaryota; kingdom Metazoa; phylum Chordata; class Mammalia; order Rodentia; family Sciuridae; genus Marmota; species Marmota flaviventris. Next base: position 41,696,764 of record NC_092516.1, on the reverse strand, counting down.
CTAACCATAACCCTAAACCTAGCACTAATCCAAAACCTAACTATAACCTTAACCTAAACACTAATGCTAACCCTAACCTTAACCCTAACCCTAAAACTAACTCAAACCACAACCCTAACCCTAAACCTAATCCTAACAGTAACCCTAACACTATCCCTAACCTATCCTAACCTTATCCATAATCCTAACCTTACCTCTAATCCTATCCATTACCCTAAGCCATATCCTCACCCTAATGCTACCCTAGTCCTAACACTAATCCTTATCTTATCCCAAACCCTAACTCTATTACTAGTCCTAATCTGAGGCCTCATTCTAGCTTTAGCCCTAACCCAAACCCTAACCCTTATTTGGACCCTAACACTAACCCTAGATCTAAACCTGAAACTAACCCTAAATTAGACCCTAACTCTATCCCTACCAGTAAACCTATACTTAAACCTAACAGTAACAACAGCACTAGACCAAACCTAATCCTAAATAGATTCATAAATCTAGCCCTAGCCCTAAAAAACCCCTTGAACTAGCCCTAAAAATAACCCTTAACCTAACACAGAGAGTAACCCTATCCCTAGACACAACGCTATTCTTAATTCTGGCTCTAACACTGACCCAAACACTGATGCTTACCCTAACACAATCCCTAGCTCTAAACCTTATCCTAACCCCAAACCTAACCCTAACACTAGACTTATCCATAACTCTAACCCTGAAATTAGCCATAACCATAATCCGAGCTCTTACATTACCCATAGCCCTAACGCTAGCCATAAACATCATATAACCTAGCCCTTATCCTAACATTAAACTAGCTCTAATTGTAACCCTAACCATGAACCTAGAATTAACCCTAACCCTAACCCTTCCCCTAATCCTAAACCTACCTCAAACTCTAACCCTTTCCCTAATCATAACACTAACCCTAACCCTAACCCCAGCCCTGGCTCTAACCCTAACCCTTGCCCTAGACCTAACCCTAGCTCAAACCCTAATACTTACCCTAAATCTAACACTGACACTAACCCTAGGCCTAACCCTAACCCTAGCCATAAACTTATCCTTAACCCTTTCCCTAAACTTAGATCTGATCCTATCCATTACCCTAAAGATAAGTCTAACCCAAATGCTATCCCTAGGCCTAACGGGAACCCTATCGCTAACACTAACCCTATTCATTACTCTAAACCTAACCGGAACCATAAAACTAATGCTCTCCATTACCCTAACCCTAACCCTTACCCACTACTAATTCAAGCATTAACCCTAAATCTTAACCTAAACCAAACCCTATCTGGACCCTGACCCTAATAATACACCTAGTTCTAAATCTGACCCCTACCCTAAACCTAACCCTTATAATAGACATAGCTATAACCTAACACTAAAACTAATACTATCCATAAACCTAGACCTGGCATTTACCCTAGCCCTAATCCTAGCCCTAGCCCTAAAAAAAAAAACTCTTCTTAACCTAAACCTAGCCTTAATTCTAACCCATACCGTAACCTTATCCCTAACCCTATTTCTAACCCTCACAGTAGCCCTAAAGCTAGCTATAACCCTATCCCTTCCCCTAAATCTAATCCTAACCCTAACACTAACACTAACCCTAAACCTAACACTAACCCTAGTGGTAATCCTAGCCCTAATTTAGCCCTAACTCTAAACTTACCCCTAACTCTAGCCCAAAGACTAACTCAAACTCTTGTCCTAGCCCTATTTCTAGTTCTAACCCTATCCGTTACCATAACCCTAACACTAGTCCTAGACTTAGCCCTAACCCTAGCCATAGCCCTAAACCTAAATCTAACCATTAGAATAAATCTAAGACTAAACTTAACCCTACCACTAGCTCTAACACTATCGCTAGTCATAAAACTAGCCCTAACCCTAGGCCTAGTTCTAAAACAAAACTTAACCATGGCCCTAACCCTAACCCTAGCTTAACCTTAACCCTAGACATGGCATTAGCCCTATCCCTATCTCTAACCCTCGTTCTAAGCCTAGACTTAATCCTAACCCTAATTTTAACCCTAGCCCTAACCCTAAATTTATCCCTTATCCTAGCACTAAACAGCTGTAACATCATACCTTACACTAACCCTAATGCTAACCCTAATCATAGCCCTAAACCTAGGCCTAAATCTAACACTAACCCTACCCCAAACCATATCTCTATTACTAGGCCTAATCCTAGCCCTCATTCTAGCTCTAACCCTAACTCTAACCATGTCCGTTATTCTGAACCTAACAATAACCCTAGGTCTAAACCTGACACTAACCCTAAAGCAAACCCTACTGGTAGACCTATACCTAAACCTAACAGTAAAACTAGCACTAGACCAAACCTAATCCTAAATAGAGTTATAAATCTAGCCTTTGCCCTAAATAAAAACCTAGCACTAGCTCTAACAATAACTGTTAACCTAACATAAAGACTAACTCTACCCTAGACCCAATGCTAGCCAAAAATCTGGCCCTCACCCTAAACCTAACCCTAACCCGACAATGACAGTTACCCTAAAACAAACCCTAGCTCTAAATCTTATCCTAACCCAAAACCTAACTAGAACACTGGACTTATCCATAACCCTAACCCTAAAACTAGCTATAACCATGTCCTTAGCTCTTACATTACCATAGCCCTAATGATAGCCATAAACCTCACACAAAACATTGCCCTTAACCTAGCCATAAACCTAACGTAAAGACTAACTCTATTGTAACCCTAACCATAAACCTAGACCTAACCCTAAACCTAACCCTCGCCCTAACCCTAATTCTAACTCAAACTCTAACTTTAATCTAAACATAACCCTAACGCTAACCCTAACATTAGCCCTCACTCTAACCCTAACCCTCACGCTAGCCCTGATCCTAGCCCAAACACTAACACTTACCCCAAAAGTAACCCTGATACTAACCCTAGGCCTAACCCTAACCCTATTACTAATTCTAACCTTAACCTTAGCCCTAACCTTACCTCTAATCCTATCCATTACTCTAAATATAAGCCTAACCCAAATTCTAACCCTAGGCCTAATGCTAACACTAGTGCTAACACTAACCCTATTCATTTCTCTAAACCAAACCTGAAACCTAAACCCAACCCTATCAATTACCCTAACCCAGACCATAACGCTATCCCTAATGCTAATTCAAGCCTTAACACTAAATCTTAACCTAAACCAAACCCAACTCGAACCCTAATCCTAATAATACACCTAGCTTTAAACCTGACCCTTAACATAAACTTAACCCTTACACTAGACCTAGCCATAACCTAACCCTAAAACTAACCATAACCATAAACCCAGACCTGACATTAGCACCAGTCCTAATCCTAGCCCTAACCCTAACACAAACACGAGTCCTCATCATAGACCTATACCTAGCCTTAATCCTAACCCAAACCCTAACTCTAGCCCTATCTCTAATTTTAACCCTCACCCTAGACCTGAACTTAGGTATAACCCCATCAATTCCCCTAACCCTATCACTAAACCTAACCCTAACACTATCCATATCTCTAACCCTAACCATAGTCATAACCCTAACACTAACCCTAGCACTAATCCTAGCCCTAATTTAGCCCTAACCATAACTCTACCCCTAACCTTGGCCTAAGACTAACTAACTCTCCTCCAGCCCTGTTTCTAGTTCTAACCCTATCCATTATAATAAACATAACACAATCCTTACCTTAGCCCTAACCCTAGCCCTAGACCCTCCTCTAGATCTAACCATAACTCTACATTTGACTCTAACCCTAAGCCTAATCCTCAACCTACTACTAGACCTAACACTATCACTAGTCCTAAAACCAGCCGTAAACTTAGCCTTATCTCTTAAACAAAACTGAGACATTGTCCTAACCCTAAATGTTAACCTATACCAAAACCTAACTCTAAACCTAGCCATAACCTTCTAGCTCTAATTCATGTCCTAGTCCTAAAATTAACCCTGACCCTGACTTATATTCTAACACTAACTTTAGTTCTAGATATCACACTAATCCTAAAGGTAATGCTAACACTAGATCTAGACCAAATACTAACTCCAATCATAACCTTAGTTCTTATATTAGCCATAGCCCTAACCCTAGCCCTAAAGCTAACAGAAAAACTAGTCTAATCTGAACCCTAACCCAAGAAGTAAACCTAAACCTAAACCTAAACCAAGCCTTAGCCCTAACCCTAACCCTAACCCTAGCCCTATCCCTAGCTCAAACTCTATCACTTACACTAAGCCAAACCCTATCCATAATGCTAACCTTAGTCCTAATCCTAATCCATAGCCTAATCCAAACCCTAATCCTATTACTAGTCCTAAATCTAGCCTTCATTATAGCTCTAACCCTAACTCAAATCCTTACCCTAACACAAATCCTCAGTCTAAATCTGACAGCCCTACCACTACACTTATGCCTAACCTAACCCTAACACTAGCCCCAGACCTAAGCCTAATCCTAAATATAGCCATAACTCTAGACCTAGACCTAAAAATACCCCTGGGCCCTAGCCCTAACATAACCCTTAACCTAAAGCAAACACTAACCCTATCCCTAGACCTAATTCTAGTCCTAATTCTGGCTTTCACCTTAAACCTAACTCGAACCTGAACACTGACCATAACACTAACACTAAACCTAGCTCTAAACCCGAACCTAACCAAAAACCTTAACCTAACACTAGACATAGCCATAACTCTAACCTAAAACTAGCTCTAACCAGAACCCTAGATCTTTTATTGCACATAGCCTTAACCGTGGGCCTAAACCTAACACAAAACCTAGCCCTAATCTGAGGCCTAAACCTACACTAAGCATAATCATGATCCTAAATGTAGCCCTAACCCTAATCCTCACCTTACACATAACCCTAGCTCAAAGCCTAACCCTTAGCCTAAACATAATCCTAGCCCTATTCCTAAACAACAACCTAACCTTAGCCCTAATCCTAACCTTTAACCTTGTACTAACACTACTTCTAAACCTAATATTACCCTAACCCTAATAATAACCCTAGCCCTAAACCTAACCCTATTCCTAACCCTAATCATAAACCTAACCCTCAACCTAACCTTGCCATAAACATAACCCTAAACCTTACCATAAATCAAAACTAAACCTATCCCTAAACCTATATTTAACCATAACCTAAACTTAACCCTAAGCCTAATCTTACATCTAATTCAATACATTACTCTAAAACTTATTCTAACCCTAATGAAGACCCTACCCCTAAACACAACCCTAACCGTAATGATAACCATAACACTAACCCAGACCTAACACTAAACCTAACACTAATGCTAGCCCTAACCATTACCCTTTTCCTAATACTAACGCAATCCCTAACCATAACGCTAACTCTAGCCCTAACCCTAACACTAAACCTAGCCCTAATTTAGCCCTATTCCTAACCCTAACCCAAACCCTGGAATTAAGAAAAACAATAATTCTCAGACAAGACCTATCCCTACTTCTAATCCTATACCTACCATAACCCTAACCCAAGCTCTAATCCTTGTCATAACCCTTGCACTATCCTTAGCCCTAGTACTAACTCTAGATCGAAACCTATCTCTAAAACTAACCCTAACCTGATGCTTCAGCCTAATCCTGAAACTAGTTCTAATTCTAATACTAATTCTAAAATAGCCCTAACCCTAGCCCAAGCCCTAAAACAAAACCGAGCCATACCCCTAACACTAACCCTTACCCTAGACAAACCCTAACACTGCACCAGCCCTAACCCTAGCCCTAACTTGACACCTAACCCTAACCCTAAACATAAACATGACCCTGACTCATATCCAAACACTTAGTCTAGCTCTAAACATCAACCTAACCTTAAACCTTACCCTAATACTAGATATAGCCCTAAACCTAACCCTAAAACTAACCCTAATCATAACCCTAGTTCTTACAATAGCCATAACCATAACACTAACCCTAACCCTAATACAAAACTAGCCCTAATCCAAGGCTTAACACGAGCTTTAACCCTAAACCTAACCCTAACCCTAGTCCTAACCATAGCTTTAAATCTATTTCTTACCCTAAGCCAAAACTCACCCTAATGCTAACCGTATTCTTAGCACTAATCCTTAGCCTAACCAAAACCTAAATCTATAACTATTCCTAACCCTAGCCTTCATTCTAGATCTAACTATAACCCAAAACCTAAACCTATCCCTGACCATTATTCCGACCCTAACACTAATCTTAGGTCTAAACCTAAACCTAACCCTAAACCAAACCCTAACACTAGCCCTACTTGTAACTTTATATCTAAACCTAACCCTAACACTAGCCCTAGATGTAAACCTAATCCTAAATCTAGCCATAACTATAGCTTTAGTCCTAAAGACAAACTAGACGTAGCCTTAACAATAACCCTTAACTTAACCCAAACTCTAACCCTACATCTAGTCCTAACTCTGGTCCTAATTCTGGCTTTAACCCTAACCATTACCCTACCCGAGCACTGTCAGTGACACTAACACTAACCCTAGCTCTAAACTTCACTTTAACACTAAAACTAACCCTAAAACTACACCTAGCCCTAGCATTAACCATAAAACTAGTCTTAATCATTACACTACTTCTTACATTAGCCACTGCCTTAACCTATCACAAAACCTAGCCCTAATCCAAGCCCTACCTTAGCTTTAACCCTAAAGCTAACCCTAACAATAACCCTATCCCTAACCATAACCCTAAGCCTAACCCTAGACCAAATCCTAACCATAAACCTAGCCCTAACCCTAGCTCTAACCCTATTCATTACCCTAAGATAACTATAATCCTTATGCTAACCCTAGGTGGAACCCTAATCATAGTACTAGCCTTAACATTTTCCAATAACCTATTGCTATCCTGAACCATAATTTAGCCCTATCCTTAACCCTAATCCTAGCCCTAAGACTAACTCTAACTCTCACACTAGCCCTATACCTAGCTCTAAACCTATTCCTTATCATCAACATACACCTAGCCTTAAATGTAGGAGTACCCTAGCCCTATATTTAGCCCTATCTCAAAACCTAGATCTAAACCTACCTCTAACCATAACCCTAAGACTAAATCTAACCATAACTCTACGCTTATCCCTAATCCTTAACCTAAGCCTAAATCTCACACTTAAACTAGCCCTAACCCTAAGACTAATCTTAAAACTAGCCTTAACCCTACCCCTAGCCCTAAAACAAAACAGAGTCATAGCCCTATCCTTAACCCTTAACCTAAACCAAAACCTAACCCTACACCTTGCCCTAACCCTATCCCTAATTATCCTCTAATCCTAACCCCAAACTAACCGTGACCTGACTCTGACCCTAACACTAACCCTTGCTCTATACATCATCATCACTGTAAACCTAACCTTAACATTAGACCTAGACCTAACTTTAAACTTAAAACTAGCTGTAATCATAAACCTTCATCATGCATTAGAGGTAGCCTTAACCCTAGCCCTAAATTAACACAAATCCTAGGCTTAATTTGAGTCCTAAACCTAGCTTTAACCCTATACTTAAACCTAACACTAACCCAAACACTAGCCCTAATCCTATCATAGGCCTAGCCCTAAACTTAGGGCTAACCCTATCCATTACCTTAATGATAACCCTAATCCTTCTGATAACCCTAGGCCTACCCCTAACACTATACATTACACTAAACCAAAACTAAACCCTAAACTTAATCCTGTCATTGCCCTAACCCTAAATCTAACACTAATTTGAGCCCTGCACCCTTAACCCTAACCCTAATCCTGATCCTGATTCTAAAATTAACCCTAGATCTAAACCTGACCCTAACCAAAAACCTAACCCTTACAATGGACCAAGCCATAAACCTAACACTAAATCTATTCCTAACTGTAACCCTAGACCTGACATTAGCCATTGACCTAAAACTATCCCTAACCCTAAAACAAATCCTAGTCCTCATCATAGCCCTAAACATAGCCTTAATCATAACCCTAACCCTAACCCTAGTTCTAACCCTAATACTAGCCTTCACCCTTGCTCTAAACGTAGCTATAACCACATCCTTACCCTAAACTGAACCCTAACTCTAACCCTAACCCTAATGGTAACCCTTGCCTTATTCTTAGCCCTAGCACTAACCCTAGATCAAAACCTAACTCTAAATCTAACCCTACCTTGATGTCTAAGCCTATTCATAAAACTAGCCCTAACCCTCACCCTAACATAACCCTAGACATAATTTAGCCCTATCCGTAAACCTAACCCTAACACTAGCCTTAAGACTAACTCTAACTCTCACACTAGCCCTATCACTCATTCTATTCTTGTCCCTTACCGTAACCATAACCCTAGCCCTTACCCTAGTGCTAACTCTTGTCCTATCCTTATTCTTAGCCCTAACCTTAGGCAAAATATAACTCTAGATCTAACCCTAAACTGAAGCCTAAGCCTAACCCTAACACTAGCCCAAACCATAACACTAATCAGAAAATGAGCCCTAACCCTAGCCCTAGCTCTAAAACAAAACCAAGCCAGAGCTCTAACCCTAACAATTAACCTAAACCAAACCCTAACCTTACAACTAGACCTAACCCTAGCTCTAATTCGAGTTGGAAGCCAAATCCTAAAACTAACCCACTGACCCTACACTTCTAGCTCTAACCATGACCCTAACCCTAAATTAATCCTAACACTAAACCTAGCACTAAAATCCTAAAACTAGCCCTAAATGTAAACCTAGTACTTACATTAGCTGTAACCCTAACCCTCGCCCTAACATAACCCAAAACCTAGCCCTAAACCTAACTTTAAACCTAACCTAACCCTAACACTAGCCCTAATTGTAACCATAACTTTAGCCTTAAAATGATCTCTAACTCTATCCATTAATATAATCATAACCCTAACCATAATGATAACCCTAGGCATAAACCTAACCCTATCCCAAATCCTAACCATTTTATTACCCTAAACCAAACATGAATCCTAAATCTAACCCTACAATTCCCCTAACCCTAATCCTAATATTCATTAAAGCCCAAACTTGAAACCTTAACCTATCTCAAACCCTAACCCAGACCTTGACCCTAATAATACCCTTAGCTCTAAACTTGACCATAACCTAACACCTAACCCTTAGCCTAGACTTAGCCATAAACCTAATCCTAAAACTATCTTTAACCATAATTCTGGACCTAAAATTAGCCCTAGCCCTAATCCTAGCCCTAACTCTAAAAACACACCAAGCCCTCATCCTAGGCCTAAAACTAGACTTAATCATAACCATAACTCTAGCCCTACACCTAACCCTAATTCTAACCCTCACCCTACTTCTAAATCTATCTATAATGTCATCCCTTACTCTACATATAAACCTAACCCTAACCTTAACCCTAGGCTTAAACACAAAACCTAGCCCTAATCCAAGCCCTAATTTAGCTCTATCTATAACCCTATCCTAACCCTAGCCCTAAGACTAAATCTTGCCCTAGCCCTAGCCCTAGTTCTATCCCTATCTGCTACCGTAAATTTAACACTAGCCCTAACACTTGCCCTCAAGTTAGTCCCAGCCCTAACCCTAACTCTAAATCTAACCTTAAAGCTAAGGCTATGCCTAACACTAACACTAGCCCTAACCCTAATGATAATCATAAACTAGCCCTAACCCTAATACTAGCAGTAAACCAAAACCAAGCAATAGCCCTAATCCGAAACCTTAACTTAAACCAAACACTAACACTTCACCTAGACCTAAATCTAGCCCTAATTCTAGTCCTAAGCCTCATCTTAAAACTAATCCTGACCCTGACTCATATCCTAATACTCACCCTAGTTCTAAACACTGCCCTAAACTCAAACCGAACACTAACATTAACAATAGCCCTAATTCGACTCTTAAAGCTAACCCTAAAACTAACCCTGACCCTGACTCCTATCCTAACAAGAATCGTAGCTATAAATATCACCCTAACCTTAAACCTAACCCTAGCACTCAAACTACCCCTAACCCTAACTTTAAGTCTTAACCTATCAAAAACCCTAACCCAGAACTTCACCCTAAAAATACCCCTAGCTCTAAACCTGACACGAATCCTAAACCTAACCCTTACACTAGTTGTACCCATAATCCTAACCCTAAAACTATCTTTAACTATAATTTTGGACCTGAAATTAGCCCTAACACTAATCCTAGCCCTAACCCTAAAAAATAAATACCCTAGCCCTCATCCTAGCCCTAAACCTAGCCTTTATTTTAACCCTAACCCTAACCACAGTCCTAATCCTAATTATAGCCCTCATCCTACTTCTAAACATAGCTATAAAGCCATCCCTTACCCCAAACTTTGCCCTAACTCTAAACCTAAACTCTAAACTCTAACTCTAAACACTAACTCTAACCCTAACCCTAATCCTAGGCTTAAACTGAACACTAATCCTAGCCCTAATCCTAGCCCTAATTGAGCCCTATCTCTAACCCTAAAGCTAACCCTAGCCCTAAGACTAACTCTCGCCCTAGCCCTATCCCTAGTTCTAACCCTATCCCTTACCATAACCCTAAACCTAGCCATAACGCTTGCCCTATCCTTAGGTCTATACCTTGCCCAAGATCTAACCCTATTTCCAAATTTAACCCTAACCTAATCACTAAGCCTAAGCCTAACACTAACACTAGCCCTAATCATAACCCTAGGACTAAAACAAAACTGAGTATTAGCCCTAACCCTAAACCATAACTTAAACCAAAACCTAACACTACCCCTAACCATAATGCTAATCCTAAAACGGGCCCTATTCCTAGCCGTAGCCATAAACCAAAACCAAGCCATAGCCCTAATCCTAACCCTTAACCTAAATCAAATGCTAACCCTACAACTAGCCCTAAAACTAAGTATAAAACTAACCCTGACCCTGACACTGACCCCAACACTAATCCTAGCTCTAAAAATCACCCTAACATTAAATTAATCTTAACACTATATCTAGCCTTAACCTAACCCTAAAATTAGCCTTAATCAAAACCCTAGTTCATACATTAGTCATTGTCCTAACCATAGCTCTAACCCTAAATCAAATTCTACCCTTATTCTGAGCCCTAACCCTAGATTTAACCCTAATACTAGTCTCAACTCTAACCCTAACACTGGCCCTAACCATAACTCCAACCCTATTACTTACACTAAGCCAAATCCTAACCCAAAGGCTAACCCTAGTTCTAATCCTACTCCTTAGCCTAACTTAAACTCTATGTATATTACTAGTCTTAACCCTAGCCCTCATTCTACCTCTAAACCTAACCCTGACCCTCATCTGACCCTAATAGTAACCCTAGGTCTAAACCTGACCCTAAACCTAAACCAAATCCTAACACTAGCACTACTGGTAACCCTATACCTATACCTAAGTCTAACACTAGACCTAGACCCAAAGCTAATCCTAAATATAGCTATAACTCTAGCTCTAGACCAAAACGAAAACCTAGCACTAGCCCTACAATAACTCTTAACATAAACCAAACACTTACCCTACCCCTAGACCTAAACCTAGTGCTAATTCTGGCTCTAAACCTAACCCTAATCGTATCCCCCAAACTGACCCTGATTCTAACACTGAACCTAGCTTTCAACCTGACACTAACCCAAAACCTAGACCTAACACTAGACCTAGCCATAACCCTAACCCTAACACTAGCTCTAAACATAACCCTAGTTCTTACATTACGCATTGTCCTAAACCTAACACAAAACCTAGCCCTAATACTAGGCCTAAACTTAGCTCTAAGCATAACGCTCAGCCTAACCCTAGCCCTAAACTTAGCCCTAACCTAAGCCTCGCCTTAGACCTAACCCTAGCTCAAAGCCTAACCTTTACACTAAACATAACCCTAGCTCTATCCTAAACCCTAACCCTAACCCTACTTCTAAACCTAATCCTAATGTTAAATCTAGTCTGAGGGGCTGGGGTTGTGGCTCAGTGGTAGAGCACTCACCTAGCATGCTCAGGGCCCTGGGTTTGAACCTCAGCACCACATAAAAATAAATAAAATAAAGGTATTATGTCCAACTACAACTAAAATATACTTTAAAAAATCTAGTCTGAACTTTAGCTCTAATGATATCCATTACCCTAACCAAAACCCTAATTAAAACTCTATCCCTAACACTGAACCTAACTCTAACCATAAATGTAAACCTAAAACTAAACCTAAACTTAACCCTCACCATAGCCCTAACCCTAGCTCAAATACTAATCCTTACCCTAACCTAACAATAACCATAGCTCTAAACCTAACACTTACCTTAACCCTAAAACTTACCCTAAATCACATTCTAGCCCTATCCCTAAACATAGCCATAAACCTAGACTTAATCCAAACCATAACCTAGTCCTAACCCTAGCTATAAACCTATCCATTACACTAAACATAAACCTAACCCTAATGCTAACCCTAATCTGATCTCTAAACCCAACCCATCAATTACCCTAAACCTTAACTGAAACCTAAACTAAACCCTATCCATTACGCTAACCCTAAACCCAACCCTAATGCTAATTTAAGTCCTAACCCTAAATCATTAGCTAAACCAAATGCTAACCATGACCCTGACCTGACCCTGACCCTAATAATAACCCTAGCCGTAAAGCTGACCTTTAAACTAAACCTAACTCTCACACTACACCTAGCCATAACCTAACACTAAAACTATCCTTACAGTAACACTAGACCTGATATTAGCCCTAGACCTGGTCCTAGCCATAACCCTAACAGAAACCCTAGCCCTTAACCTAGCCCTAAACCTAGCCTTAATCCGAAACTGAACCATAACCCTAGGCCTAATCCTAATTCTAACCCTCACCCTATGGCTAACGCTAGCTATAACCCCACCCATTCCCCTAAACTTAACCTTAACATCAATGCTAATTCTAACTCTAGCCCAACCCCTTAGTCTAACCCCAACACTGACCCTAGCCTTAATACTAGCCTTAATTTAGCCCTAACCCTAACACTAACCCTACCCCTAATCCTAGGCCTAATTTAGCCCTAAAACTAAGCCTAACTCTAGCCCTAAACCTAGCCCCAGTTTAGCCCTAACCCTAACACTAACCCTAGCCCTAATCCTAGCCCTAACTTAGCCCTAACCCTAGCCTGAATCCTAGCACTAATTTAGACCTAAACCTAACCCTAACCCTTACCCTAAGACTACTACTAAGACTAACTCTAATTCTCAACAAAGCCGTATCCCTAGTTCTAAGCATATTCATTACCATAACCCTAAACCTCATCCTAACCCTAGCCCTAGCCCTAGCCCTAACCCTAGATCTAACCCTAACTCTAAAACTAACCCTAAATCTAAGCCTAAACCTCAACCTAACAGTAGCCCTAACCCTGATGCTAATCCATAATCTAGCCATAACTGTAGCCCTAGCCCTAACACAAAACTAACCTATATCCCTAACCCTTAACCTAAACCAAACCCTAACCATACACCTAGTACTAACTTTAGCCCTAATCGAGTTCTAACCCTAACCGTTAAACTAACTCTAACTCTGACACTGACCCTAACGATAATCCTTGCTCTAAACATCACCCTAACCCTAAACCTAACTGTAACACTAGACCTAGATGAAACCCTAACCCTAAAACTAGCACTAATTGTAACACTAGTTTGTACATTAGCCATATCCCTAACCCTACCCCTATCCAAACCCCAAACCAAGGCCTAATCCGAGCCTTAACCCTAGCTTTAACCCAAACTCTAAACCTAACCCTAACCCAGAACCTAGCCCTAAACCTTACCCTAATCCTAGCCAGAATTCTAAACATAATCCTAGCCCTATCCATTACCCTAACCATAACCATAACTCTAATGGTAACCCTAGGCCTAACCCTAAACTTATCCTTAACCCTAACCTATTTCATTAACCTAAAACCAAACCTGAACCCTAAACATAACCCTATCATTACATTCACCCTAACCCTAATGCTAATTCGAGCCCTAACCCTAAACTTTACCTAATCCAAACCCTAACTCTGACCCTTCCTATGATAATATACCTTAGCTTAACCTTGACCCTAGAACTAAACCTAACCTTTATACTAGATCTAGCCATAAAACTAACCCTACTCTTAGACCTAATTCTAGTGATAATTCTGGGTTTAACCCTAACCCTAACTATAACCTGAACATGACACTGACCCTAAAACTAAACCTAGCTCTAAACATCATGCTAACGGTAACCCTAACCCTAACATTTTACCTAGCCATAACACTTACCCAAAAAGTAGCCGTAATCATAACCCTGGTTTATACATTTGTGGTAGACCTAACACTAGCCCCAACCTAACCCAATACCTGGCCCTAATCTGAGGGATAACCCTATTTTTAACCCTAACCCTTAAACGAGCCCTAAACCATACCCTAACCCTAGCTCTAATCCTAGCTCTTACCCTACCCATTACCTTAAGCTAAATCCAAAACCTAATGCTAACCCTCGTCCTAACTCTAATCCATAGACTAACACAAATCCTAACCCTATTACTAGTCATAACTCTAACCTTCGTTCTAGCTCTAAACCTAATCCAAACCCAAACCCAAACCCTGACACTTATTATGACCCTAACACTAACCGTAGGTCTAAACTTGACCCTAACCTGAAACTGATACCTAACATTTGCCCTACTGGTAATCCTATACTTAAACCTAAAACTAAAACTAACCTTAGACTTAAACCTAATCCTAAATCTAGCCATATTTCTAGCCCTAGACTTGAACAACAACCCAGCCCTAGCCCTAACAATAAACTTTAACCTAACCCAAACACTAACGCTACCCATGGACCTAACCTTAGTCCTAATTCTGGCACTAATCCCAACACTAACACTAACCTGAACATTGGACCTGACCCTAACATAATCCTAGCTCCAAAGCTAAACCTAACCCAAACCCTAATCCTAACACTACACCTAGCCATAACCCTAACCCTAAAACTAGCCCTGATCATAACCCTAGCTTTTACATTACCCATGGCCATCACACTAGGCCTAAACTAACACAAAATCTAGCCCTAATCCTAGGCCGGAACATAGCCATAAGCGTAACCCTAAATCTAACCCTAGCCTTAACCCTAACCCTAAGCCTTGCTTTAGACCTAACCCTAGCTCAAAGCCTAAACTTTACCCTTAACATAACCCAAGTCCTATCCCAAACCCTAACCTAACACTAGCCCTAATCCTAACCTTAACCATAGCCCTAAACATAGTTCTAATTATATCCACTACCCTAACCTTAGCCCTAATCCTAACCATAACCCTAGTCCTAAACCTAGCTCTAATTCTATCCATTACCTTAACCATAATCCTAACCGAATACTAACTCTAGGCTTAACCCTAAGCCTATCACAATCCCTAAACCTATCCATTGCTCTAAAACTAACCTGAACCCTAATCCTAAGCCTATTCATTTCCCTAACCCTAACTATAACACTAATGCTAATTCGAGCCCTAAACCTAAATCTTAACCTAAACCAAACCTTAAGATATACACTGACCCTAATAATACACATAGCTGTAAATTTTACCATAATCTTAAAACTAATGCTAATCAAAACCTAGCACAACTCTGACACCTAACCGTAGCTTTCACCCTAAACCTAACCCTAACATTAGCCCTATCCCTAACCCGATCCCTAGCTCTAACCTTATCTTTTACTCTAGCCAAATCCCAAACCTAATGCTAACCCTAGTTCTAAAACTAATCCTTAGTCTAACCCAAACCCTAACCCTATTACAAGTCCTAACCCTAGCCCTCATTCTTGTTATAACAATAACCCAAATCCTAACCCTAACCCTTACCCTTATTCTGACCCTGAACCTAAAACAAACCCTAACACTAGATCTACCCATAACCCTATATCTAAACCTAACCCTAAAACTAGCCCTAGATTAAACCTAATCCTAAATCTAGACATATCTTTAACCAAGACCTAAACAAAAACCTAGTCCTAGCTCAAAGGATAACACTTAACCTAAGCCAAATACTAACTTTACCCCTAGACCTAACCAATCCTAATTCTGGCTCTAGGCCTAAACCTAACCCTAATCCAATCACAGACCCTGACACTAACACTAACCCTAGCTATAAAACTGACCCTAACTGAAACCTAAATCTAACATTAGACCTTGCCATAACTGTAAACATAACACTTACATTACCATAGCACTAAAACTAGCTCTAAACTTAACACAAAACCTAGCACTAATCCTAGGCCTAAATCTAGCAAAAAGTGTAACCCTAACCGTAAACTAACCTTATCCCTTATCCTAAGCCAAACCATCATGCTAACCCTAATACTAGCCTTAGACCTAACCCTAGATAAATCCCAAAACTGAACCCTAAACATAACCCTAGCCCTATCCCTAAACCTAATCCTAATCCTAGCCCTAATCATAATGTTAACACTAGCCCTAATACTATCTCTAAAATTATCCATTACTCTAAACCGAACCTTAACCCTAATGATAACCCTAGCTGTAATCCTAATTGTAAACCTAATACTAGACCTAAGCCTAAACCTAACCCTGATTGTAGCCTTAACCCTTGAAAACACCCCAACCCTTACTCTAACACTAACCCTAGCCCCAAAACTAACACTAACCCTAAACCTAAAACTACCCCTTACCCTAAACTGAAATCTAACCTTATCCATTACCCTAACTCTAATGATAATCTTAGCCCTCACCCTAACACTAACCCTAAACCTAAAACTACACCTAATCCTAACCTGATATCTAATCCTATCCATTAACCTAACTCTAAAAATAACCTTAGCCCTAACCCTAACTCTAACCCTAACCTTAACCATAAATCTAACCCTAGACATAAACCTAAAACTAACCCTCACCCTAGCACTATCCCTAGCTCAAAACATAACCTGTACCCTAAACCTAACCCAAAACCTAACCCTAGCACTAGCCCTAGCCCTAACCCTAACTCTAGCCCTAATCCTATCCAAAAGCCTAGGCCTAACCCTAGCTCTAATACTATTCATTACCCTAACAATAACCCTAACCCAAATGCTAACCCTAGGCCTAACCCTAACCCTATCACTAACCCTAATCCTACCAATTACCCTACTCTTAACCTGAGTCAGAAACCTAAACCTATCCATTATCCTAACCCTAATTCTAATCCTAATGCTAATTTGAGCCATAATCCTAATAATTAACCTAACACAAAATGGAAACCTGACCCTGACCCTAAAAATACACCTTACCCTTAACCTGGCCCTTACCCTAAACCTAATATTAGACCTATCCATGAACCTAACCATATAACTAGCCATAGCTATAACCCTAAACCTGACATTATCACTATCTCTAAAACTTGCATAACCCTAACACAAAACCTGGCCCTCATCCAAACCCCAAATCTAGCTTTAATCCTAACACAAATATAACCCTAGGCCTAACCCTAACCCTTTTGCTAACTCTAACCCTATCAATTACCCTACACCTAACATGAACCCTAAACATAAACCTATCATTACCCTAACCAAATCCTAATGCTAATTCAATTTCTAAACCTAAACCCTAACCTAAACCAAACCTGAAACCTAATTCTAACTGTAATAATAACCCTAGTTTTAAACTTGACCTTACCCTAAACTGAACCCTTACACTAGACCTAGCCATAAATCTAACCCTCAATCTATCCCTAATGTAAGCCTAGACCTGACACTATCCCTAGCCCTAATTCTTGTCATAAACCTAAAAGAATCCCTAGCCCTCATCCTAGCCCTAAACCTAACATATCATTAAACCAAACAATAACCCTAGTCCTAACCGAAATTCTAACCTCCGACCTACCTCTAAAACTAGCTCTAACCCCATCTCTTACTCTAAACCTAACCCTATCCCCAAACTTAAAACTAGGTCTAAAACTAGGCCTAACCTTAATACAAATGCTAGACCTAATCCTAGCCCTAATTTACCCCTAAACCCAACCTAAACTTAGCCCTAAGACTAACTATAACTCTCGCCCTAGTTGTATTTCTAGTGCTAACCCTATCACTTACCATATTCCTATCACTTGCCTTTACATTAGCCCTAACCCTAGCTCTCCCTCTAATTCTATATCTAAGCCTAACTCTAAATCTAACCCTAACCCTAAGCTAAACCTCTCATTTACACAATCTGAAATACTAATGCTAATCCTAAAACTAGACCTAACCTAGCCCTAGCCCTACAAAACAATCAAGCCATATCCCTAACCCTATCCTTTAACATAAACCAAACCGTAAGCCTACATCTAGCCCTAAACTTACCTCTAATTTGAGTCCTATCCCTAACCCTAAAAAAACCCTGACCCTGACTCTGACCCTAACACTAACCCTAGCTCTAAACATCACTCAAAACCTAAACCTAAAACCTAACCCTAGACCTAGCCCTAACCCTAACCCTAAAACTAGTTCTAATCATAACCTTAGTTCTTACATTAGCTGAAGCCCTAAAATCTAGCCCTAACCTAACCCAAAACCTATCCCTAATCGGAGCCCTAACACTAACTTTAACCCTAAGTATAACCCTAATTCTAGCCCTAACACTTGCACTAAACCTAACCCTAAACCCAAACCTTGCCATTAACCAAAACCTAACCCTAACACTAGCCTTAATCCTAACCATAAACCCAGCCCTAACCACAGCTGTAACCTTATCCATTACCCTAATCCTAATCCTAACCCTAATGCTAACCCTAGGATAACCCTAAACCTATTCCTAACCCTAAACCTATACATTACCCTAAACATAACCTGAACCCTAAACCTAACCATATCCATAAACTTAATCCTAACACTAATAATCTTAACCATAAAACTATCTCTAACAATAACCCTAGACCTGACATTAGCCCTAGCCCTAATGAAGCCCTAACACTAGAACAAACTCTAGCCCTAATCCTAGCCCTAATCTTAGCCTTAATCCTAAACCTAACCCTACATAACCATAGACCTAAACCTAATTTTAACGTCATCCTAGTTCTAAACCTAGTTATAACATGTTATTACCATAAGCATAACAATAACCTAGCCATAAACCTAGGCTCAGCCTTAATACCAACCCTAGCTCTAATACTAGCCCTAATTAAGCCATAATTCTAACCCTATATCTAAACCTAACACTAAGACTTACTCTAACTCTCTCCCTAGCCCTATCCCTAGTTCTTACCCTATCCCTCATGATAATTCAAACCCTAGACCTAACCCTAGCCCTAACCTTCACTGTAGCCCTAAACCTAGATCTAACCCTAACTCTAAATATAACCCTAAACCTAAGCCTAAACTACAACCTAACACTAGCTCTAACCCTAATGTTAATTTGAAAATTAGTCCTAACCCTAGCCCTAGCCCTCAAGCAAAACCAGGCCATAACACTGACTCTAAACCTTAACCTAAACCAAACCCTAACCCTACACCTAGTCCTAACCCTAGACCTAATTCAGGTCCTAACCCTAATCCTAGAACTAATACTAACACTGACTCCGACCTTAACAGTAACCATAGCTCTACACATCACCCTATCCCTAAACCTAATCCTAACACTAGACCTCGCCCTAAACATAACCGTAAAACTAGGCCTAATAGTAATGCCAGTTCTTATATTAGCCATAGCCTAAACCTAACACAAAACCTTGCCCTAATTCAAGCTTAACCCTAACATTAACCCTAACCCTAACCCTGGCCCTAACCCTAGCCTTAGCCCTAGTCCTAATCCTAGCTCTAACCCTATTTCTTACACTTAGTCAAACCCTTATCCTATTGCTACCCTAGTCCTAAACTTAATTCTTTGCCTACCCCAAACCTTAACTCCATTCCTAGTACTAACCTTAGACCTCATTCTAGCTCTAAACATAACCCAAACCCTAAACCTAACCCTGACCCTTATTCTGACCCTAACACTAAACCTAGGTTTAAACCTGACCCTAAACCTTATTTGAAAACTAACACTAGTCCTACCAGTAAACCTAAACCTAAACCTAACACTAATAATAGCCATAGACCTAAACCTAAACATAAATATAGCCATAACCCTAGCCTTAGCCCTAACAATAACCCTTAACCTAAACAAACACTCACTCTACCCCTAGACCTAACCCTAGTCCTCATTCTGGACCTAACACTAAACCTAATCCTATTCTGAACAATGACACTTATCCTAACAAAAAAACCTAGCTCTAAACCTTATCCTATGCCAAAAACTAACCCTAACTAACACTAGATGAATTCTAAATCTAGCCATAACCATAACTCTAGCTCTTACATTACCCATATACCTAACACAAGCCCTAAACCTCACACAAAATCTAGCCCTAAATACAGCCATAAACCTAAACCTAAGCATAACCCTAACCCTAAACCTAGCCCTAACGCTGACCCTTGTTCTAGCCCTTACTCTAGCTCAAACCCTAAACCTTACCCTAAACATAACCCTAGCCAAAACCCTAAACCTCACCCTAACTCTAGCCCTAATCCTAACTGTAACCATAGCCCAAAGCCTAGCTCTAACTCTATCCATTACACTAACCAGAAACCTAAAACTAATGCTAACCCTAGGCCTAAACCTAACCCTAACCCTACCCTAGCCCTGACTGTAACCATAACCCTCAGCTTAGCCCTAAACCTAGCTCAATCTCTAACCCTTACACTTAACCTAACCCTAACACTAACCCAAGGCCTAACCATAGCCCTAACCCCAGCCCTAATCCTAACCTTCACACTAGCCCAAACCCTAGCTCGAACCCTACCCATTACCCTAACCCTAATCTTAACCCTTATGATAACACTAAACCTAAAGCTAAACCTACCCTAACCCTAAACATAAACCTAACCTTAGAAGTGACAGTGAACCTAACCCTAATCCTAAATCTAAGTTAGCTCAAATCCTAACCCTAATTCTAAACCTAAACTTAAGGCTAACCTAAACCTAACCCTATCTTTAACCTGACATCTAATCCTATTACCCTAAAGATAACCCTCGCCCTAACTGTAACACTAATTATGACCATAAACCTAGACCAAACTCTAAATAAACCTTAGCCATAGCAAAAATCCTAGCTCAAACACTACACTGTACCCTAAACCTAATCCTAACTGTAACCCTCGCCCTAACCCTGACACTAACCCTAATTCTAGCCTTAATCTTAACCAAAACCCTAGGCCTAACCCTAGGTCTAACCTGATAAATTACCCTAAAGATAACCATAATCCTAATGCTAACACTAAGCCTAACCCTAAACCTATCACTATCTTAAACATAACCTGAACCCTAAACCTAACACTATCCAATACCTTAAACCTAATTCTAAACTTAATGCTAATTTGAGCCTTAACCCTAAACCTTAACCTAACCCAAACCCGAAGCCTGACTCCTACCCTAATAATACCCCAGCTCTTAATCTGACCCTTTCCCTAAATTTAACACGTTAATTTGACCTAACCATAAACCTAACCCTAAAAATATCACTTAATAAAAATCTAGACCTGACATTAGTCCCAGCCCTAATTCTTACCCTAAAACTAACACAAAACCTAGCCCTAATCCTTGAATCTAGCCTTAATCCTAAACCTAACCATAATCCTAGCCCTACCCTAAAGGTAATCATAAAACTAGCCCTAACCCTAACCATGGCACTAAAACAAAACCTAGCAAAAGGCCTAAAACCTTAACTTAAACCAAACCCTAGCACTACACCTAGATCTAACCCTAGCCCTAATTCGAGTTCTAATCATAACCTTAAAAATAACCCTGAACCTGAATTATATTCTAACACTCATCCTAGCTCTAAACACCACCCTAAACTTAAACTGAACTCTAACAGTAACCCTAGACCTAATTCGAGTCCTAACCCTAACCCTAAAACTAACCCTGGCATGACTTATATCCTAACACTTACCCTAGCTATAAATACCACACTAATCTTAAACCTAATCCTAACACTTCACCTGTCCCTACCTCTAACCCTAATTGTAACCTTAGTTCTTATATTATCCATTGCCCTAACCCTAGCCTTAAACCTAACACAAAAACTAGTCCTAATCTGATCCCTAAACCTAGCTTTAAACTTAACAATAAACCTAACCCTAGCCCTAACCCTATGCCTTACCCTGAGCAAAACCTTAATCCTAATGGTAACCCTAGACCTATCCCTAATCCTTAGGCTAACCAAATCCTAATCCTATTAATAGTCTTAACCCTAGATCTCATTCTAGCTCTAATGCTATTCCAAACCCTAACCCTAACCCTGACCCTTATTCTGACCATAACATAAACCCTAGGGCTAAACCTGACCCTAACCCTAAACCAAACCCTAACACTAGCCCTATTGGTAACCTTATACCTAAACCTAACCCTATAACTAGCTCTAGACCTAAACCTAATCCTAAATCTAGCCTGAACTCTAGCTCTAGACCTAAACAAAATCCTAGCCCTAACCCTAATTAAAACCTTTAGTTAACCAAAACATTAACTCAACCCCTAGACCTAAACCTAGTCCTAATTCTGGCTGTAACCCTAACTCTAAACCAAACTCTAAACCAAACACTGACCCTGCCTTTAACACTAAACCTACCTCTAAAGCTGAAACTAACCAAAACCTAAACCTAATTCTAGACCCAGCCATAACCCTAATCCTAAAACTAGCCCTCATCATAACCCTAGATCTTACATTACCCATAGCCCTAACCATAGGCCTAAACCTAACACTAAACATAGAGCTAAATTTCGGCCTAAACCTAGCCCTAAACATAACCTTAACCCTAACACTAGCCCTATATTTAACCCTAACCCTCGCCTTAGACCTAAGATAGCTCAAAACCTAACCTTTATCTTAAACATAAACCTAGACCTATCCCTAACTCTCACCCTAACCCTAGACCAAATCCTAAACTAAACCTAGCCCTAAACCTAGATCTAAACTACCCATTACCCTAACCCTAAACCTAAAATTATTGATAATCCTAGCCCGAAACCTAATGTTATCCCTAACCCTAACTGGATAACTAACCATAGACATAACCCTAAAATTAAACTCAGCATAGCCCTAACTCTAGATCAAACCATAAACCTAACCATGAACCTAAACTTAACCATAGCTCTAATCCTAACCCTATCACTAAATCTAACTCGAAAAAAATCTAAACCTAACCTAACCCTATCCGTTACCTTAACCCTAACCCTAATGTTAATGATAACCCTAGCCCTAACTCTAACCCTAAACCTAAACCTACCATAATCCTATCCTTAGACCTATCCTTAAACCTAGCCCTAACCCTAGCTAAAAACCTAAACTTTATGCTAAACATAACCCTAAACCTAACCCTAGTTCTAACACTAACTCTAACCCTAACTCAAGGCATATATCTGACTATAACTCTAGTTCTAACCTAAGCTCTAACCCTATCAATTTCCCTAATCATAACCCTTACCCTAAAGCTAACCCTAAGCCTATCCCTAGCCCAATCACTAACGCTAACCATATCAATTACCCTAATCCAAACCTGAACCTTAAAACAAACCCTAACTATATCCCTAACCCTAACCCTAATGCTAATTTGAGCAGTAAACCTAAATCCTTACCTAAGCAAAATCCTTACCCTAATAATTCCCCGAGCTCTAAACCTGACCCTTAGTCTAAACATAACCCTTACACTAGACATAGCCATAAGCCTAACCCTAAAACTATCTTTAACCCTAATGCTAGACCTGATATTAGCCCCAGCACTAATCCTAGCCCAGAATCTAATACAACCACTAGCCCACATCCTAGCCCTAAACCTTGCCTTAATCATAACCCTAACCCCAACCTAAACCCTAACCCTAACTCTAACCCTCACCCTACGTCTAAACCTAGTTATAATGCCATTCTTTATCCTAAATTTAAACCTAACCCTATTCGTATTACTAGGCCTAAGCTGAACACTAACCCTAGTCCTGATCCTAGCCCTAATTTAACCCTGTCCAAAACTCTAACTCTAATTTTAGCCCTATCACTAACTCTAACTCTCACACTAGCCCTATCCCTAGTTCTAAACCTATCCCTTATCATAACTCTAACCCTGGCCCTAACCCTTGCCCTATCACTAATCCTAGATCTAAACCTAATTATAAATATCAATCTAAACCTAAGTCTAAGCCTAAAACTAACACTAGCCCTAACCCGAATACTAATTGTAAAACTAGCCCTAACCCTAACCCTAGGACTAAAACAAAACCAATCAATAAACCTAACCCTAAACATTAACTTAAACCAAACCAGAAACTACTATAAGAACTAATCCTAGCCCCAATTGAGTCCTAACCATAACCTTAAAACTAACCCTGACCCTGATTCATATCCTAACACTCACCTTAGCTCTAAAAATGATGCTATCATTAAACCGAACCCTAACAGTAAACCTAGCCCTAATTCAAGTCCTAACTCAAACCCAAAGCTAACACTGACGCTGACTCTTATCCTAAAAATAACTCTAGCTCTAAATATCAGCCTAACCGTAAATCTAACACTAACACTAGAACTACCCCTAACCCTAACTCTAGAGCTAACCCTAATTGTAACCCTGGTTCTTACTTTACCTGTTGCCCTAACCCTAGTCCTAACACTAACACAAAAACTAGCCCTAATTGGAGCCCTAAACCTAGCTTTAACCCTAAACCTACCCCTACCCCTACCCCTACCCCTAACACTAGGTTTAACCCTATCCCTAAACCTACGGAATTTCCTAACATTAATGGTAACCCTAGACCTATCCCTAATCCTCAGGATAATAAAAACTCTCACCATATTAATAGAACTAAACCTAGCCCTCATTCTAGCTCGAACCTTATCCCAAACCTTAACCATAACCCTGACCCTTATTCTGACCATAACACTAACCTAGGTGTAAACCTGACTCTAACGCTAGACCAAATCATAACACTAGCCCTACCAGTAAACTTATACCTAAACCAGACCCTATCACTAGCTCTAGGCCTAAACCTCATCCTAAATCTAGCCTTAACTCTAGCTCTACACCTAAACAAAAACCTAGCCTTAACCCTAACAATAACCCTTAACTTAACACAATGACTAACCCTCCCCTAGACATAAACCTAATCCCAATTCTGGCTTTTATCTTAACTCTAACTCTAAACTGAGCACTGACCCTGCCTTTAACACTAAATCTATCTCTAAACCTGACCCTAACCAAAAACCTAAACCTAACACTAGAAATAGCCATAACCCTCACCCTACAACTAGCCCTAATCATAATCCTAGCTCTTACATTACCCATAGCTCTAACTCTATGCCTTAACCTAACACAAAACCTAGAGTGAATTCTAGGCCTAAATCTAGCCCTGAACGTAACCCCAACCCGAAACCTAGCACTAACCCAAAACTTAACCCTAGCCCTAAACCTAGCTCGAAACCTACACCTTACCTAACCCTACACCTAACTGTAATGATAACCCTAGCCTTAACCCTAAACGTAACCCTTACCCTAACCTGAAAACTAACAATATATCTAACCCTAAAAGTAACACTCGCCATAGCCCTAACCCTAGCTCAAAACCTAACCTGTACCATAAACCTAAACATAAACGTAGCCTTAACATTAATCTTAAAACTAAATCTAACCCTAAACCTAAACCTACATCTAACCATATCCATTACCCTAACCCTTATCCTAACCCGAATGTTAACCCTAGCCCTAAACTTAACTCTAACTCTAAAACTACCATAATCCTGTTCCTAGACCTAAGGCTGAACCTAATCGTTGACCTAGTCCTAGCACTAACACTAGATCAAACCCTAGCCATTACTCTAAACATAACCCTAGCCCAAACCCTAACCCCAATTCTAGCCCTAATCCTAAATGTAACCATAGTCCATACTCTAGCTCTAACACTAACCATTACCCTAATCATAACCCTAAACCTAATGCTAAACCTATCCCTAACCATAACCCTAAACCTAACTCTATCCCTAGCCCTGATTCTAACCTGAAGCCTCAACCTAGCCCTAACACTTACTCAATCCCTGACCCTTACCCTTAACCTAACCATAAGAAAATGATAAGCCTAACCCTAAACCTAACCCTAACCCTAGCCCTAATCCTAAACTAGATTTAACCTTAGCTCCAACCCCATCAATTACCCTGACCCTAACCATAAATGTCACAATAACCTTAGCCCTAACCCTAAACCTCCTCTAACCCTAACTGTAAACCTAACCCTAGACCTCATAATAAACCTAAACCTTGCCCTAGTCCTAACCCTATCTGAAACCCTAACAATTATGCTAAACTTAACACTAACCCTAGTCCTAAATCTAAACCTAACCATAACCCCCCTAACCCGACATCTAAACCTGTCCATTACCTTAACCCTAAGGATAACCATAATCCTAACCCTAGACCTAATCCTAAACCTAACCATATCCTTAGCACTAACCCTAGCTCAAACCTTAACCCATATCCTAAATCTAACCCTAGGCTTAATCCTTACCCTAACCCTAAATCTAGCCCTAATCCTAAACATAACCCTAGCCCAACCTACCTCTAATCCTATCAATTACCCTAATGATAACCATAAATCTAATGTTAACCCTAGGCCTAACCCTAACCCTATCCATTACCCTAAACCTCATCTGAGCCCTAAACCTAACCTGACCCAAACCTAACCTAATCCATTATCCTAACTCTAATTCAAACTTAATGCTAATTTGAGCCATAACCCTAAACCTCAACCTAACCCAAACAAAAACCCTGACTCTGACTAAAATAATACCCCTAGCTCTCACCTTGAACCTCACCATAAACCTAACTCTGACACTAAACCTAGCCATAAATCTTACCCCAAAACTTTCCCTAACCATAACCCTAGATCTGATATTAGCCCTGGCCCTCATTCTTGCCATAACCCTAACATAAATGCTAGCCCTCATCCTAGCCCTATAACTAGCCTTGATCCTAACCCGAAACCAAACTCTAGCCCTATCCCTAATTTTATCCCCGTCCCTAGTTCTGAACCTTGGTATAACCCCATCCCTTCCCCCAAATTTAACCCTAACTCTAACTCTAGACATAAACCTTACACTAATCCTAGACCTGATCCTAGCCCTAATTTAGCCCTAACCCTACCACTAGCACTAAGACTAATTCTAACTCTCACCCTAGCCCTATTCCTAGATCTAACCCTATTCCTTACC
Source organism: Marmota flaviventris (assembly GCF_047511675.1). Classification (NCBI taxonomy): domain Eukaryota; kingdom Metazoa; phylum Chordata; class Mammalia; order Rodentia; family Sciuridae; genus Marmota; species Marmota flaviventris. The sequence goes on along the minus strand of NC_092516.1, from coordinate 41,669,528 downwards.
ATAACCCTAACACTTGCCCTAACCTTAGCCCTAACATTACCCTAGCCCTAAACCTAGAACTAACCATAACTGTAAGTTCAACCTTAACCTTAAGCCTAAACCTCACCCTAACACTAGCCCTAACACTAATACTAATCCTAAAACTAGCCCTAATCTAGTTCAAGCCCTAAAACAAAACATAGCCATAGCCCTCACACTAACCCTTAACCTAACCAAAACCTAACCTTACACCTAGCCCTAACATCAGCCCTAATTCCAGTCCTAACCTAACCCTAAAACTAACCTTGAGCCTGACTCTGACCTTACACTAACACTAGCTCTACATCACCCTAAAAGTATACATAACCCTAAAACTAGAATTAGTTCTAACAGTAACCCTAAAAGTAGCCCTAATCATAACTCTAGTTCTTACATTAGCCTTAGCCCTAATCCTAGCCCTAATCTAACCCAGAACCTAGCCCTAAACCGAGCCCTACACCTCGTTTTAACCCTAACCCTAAACCTAATCATTACCCTACACCTAACCCTAACCCTAAAACTGGCCCTAACCCTAAACCTAACCATAGACTTAATCCTAACAATAATCCTAGCCCTTACTCTACCTCTAATCCTATCCATTACCCTAAACATAACCCTAATCCTAATGCTAACCCTAGCCATAAACTTAAACCTAATCCTAAACCTAGACCTGACACTAACCCTAACTGTCACCCTAGCCCTCACCTTAGCTCAAACCCTACACTTACCATAAATCTAACCCTAACACTAACCCTAGACCTAACCTTAACCCTAAACCTAGCCCTAATCCTAACTATAACCGTAGCCTCTAACCCTAACTATAAACATCTATCCCTCATCCTAGCTGAAACCATAGCCCAAATCCTAGCTCTAACTTTATCCATTACCTTAAACATAACCTTAAACTTAATGCTAACCCTAGCCCTAACCCTAAACCTAACCCTAACTGTAGCCCTGATTCTAACCATAACCCTCACCCTAGCCTTTACCCTAGCTCAAACCCTAACACTTACAATAAACCTAACCCTAACACTAGCCTTATATGTAACCAAAACCCTAGCCCTAATCCTAACCTTAACCTAAGCCCTAACACTAGCACTAAACCTATTCATTACTCTAAATATAAGCCTAAACCAAATACTAACCCTAGGCCTAAACCAAACCCTATCCCTAACACTAACCCTATACATTACTCAAAACTTAACATGAACTGTAAACCTAAATGTATCTATTATTCTAACCCTAACAATAACCCTAATGCTAATTTGAGCCCTAACCTTAAACCTTAACCCAAACCAATCCTTAACCCATACTCTGACCATAATAATAACCTAGCTCTATACCTGACCCCTATGCTAAAACTAACCCTTACACTAGATCTAGCCATAAAACTATCCCTAACTCTATCCCTAACCATAACCGTAGACCTGACATTAGACCTAGCCCTTATCCTAGCCCTAACCCTAACACAAACCCTTGCCCTCATCCTAACCCTAAACCTAGACTAAATCCTAAATGAAACCCTCACCCTAGCTCTATTCCTAAATAAAACCCTCGCCCTAGCACTGAACCTAGCTATATAACCCCATCAATTCCCCTAAAACTAACCCTAACTTTAGCCCTAACCATATGCCTAACCATAACACTAATCATAGTGCTAATCCTAGCCCTATTTGAACCCTAACCTTAACCCTACCCCTACCCCTAGCCCTAAGACTAACTCTAACTCACACCCTAGCCCTATTTCTATTTATAACTCTATTCATTACCATAACCCTCACAATAGCCCTAACCTTAGCCATATCCATAGCCATAGCCCTAACCCTAGATCTAACCATAACTCTAAATCTAACCCTAATCTTAAGCCAAAACCTCATTCTACAACTAATTCTAACACTATTGCTAATCCTAAAACTAGCCCTAATCCAAGCCCTAGCCCTAAAAGAAAACCGAACCATTGCTCTAACCCTAAACCTTAACCTAAACCAAACCCTAACCCATAACTAGCCATAACCAGAGCTCTAATTCGAGTCCTAGGCCTATTTTTAAACTAACTCTCACTCTACTCATATTGAAACACAAATCCTAGCTCTAAATATCACCCTAACCCTAAAACTAATGTGCCGCAGTCTGGCTGGGCACAATCAGAAGCCACTTGTCAAAAGAAACTAACTTTATTTTTAGAACCAAACACGCCAAACAAAACAGCCTCTCAGGAAAAATCCTCAGAGCCTCAACTGCCACCACCGGCTTTCCACAAGCCTGTCTCTCCCCACACAAGCTTCTTTCCACCTCCCCCAATCCTTCTGCTCTTGAGGCCGATTGGCTGGGTCACGTGGGCGGAGCCAAAAAAGTCCCCCAATGAGCAGCTCCGTGGTCTGAAAGGGCATGGAAACAGTCCAATGAGCATCACCGCAGAGGAGCCAATCAGCTAGATGTTTCTGGGGCCGAGGAGCCAATTAGCTAGATGTTGCTGGGGCCGCTGTGAGCCAATCATCAGCCGGCAGCTGGATTGCTGGCAGCTGGAAGTTTGCTGGGGCCCCTTCGGCTGTGGCTCTCAACACTAATGCTAACACTAGACCTAGCTGTTACCCTAATCCTGAAACTAACCCTAATCATAACCCTAGTTCTTACATTGGCCTTAGCCAAAATCTAGCCCTAACTCTAACACAAAAATAGCCCTATTCCGTGTCCTAACACTAGATTTAACCCTAACCCTAACCCCTAACCCTAAAACTAGCCCTAAACCTAACCCTAATCCTAGCTCTAACCCTAGTTCTAATCCTATCCATTACCCTAAGCCAAACCCTATTCATAATGCTAACTTTAGTCCTAATCCTAATCCTTAGCCAACCCCAAATAACCCTATTCCTAGTCCTAACACTAGTACTCATTCTAGATCTAATCCTAACCTAAAACCTCACCTTAACCTTCACCTTATTCTAATCCTAACACTAATTATAGGTCTAAATTTGACCCTAAACCCAAACTGAAACCTAAAATTAGCCCTACCAGTAAACTTATGCCTAAACCTAACCCTAACACTAGCCATAGACCTAAACCTAATCTTAAATATAGCTATTACTCTAGCCTTTGACCTAAACAAAAACATAGTCCTAACCCTAATAATAACCCTTAACCTAAAGCAAACACTAACCTTTCCACTAGACTTAACCCTAGTCCTATTCTGGCTTTCACGCTAACCCTAACTTTAACCTGAATACTGGCCCTGACATTAACATTAAACCTAGCTATAAACCTTACCCTAACACAAAACCTAAACCTAACACTATACCTAGCATTAAGCCTAACCCTAAAACTAGCTCTAATCAGGACCCTAGATCTTACATTATACATAGCACTAACCGTAGGTCTAAATCTAACAAACCTAACACTAATCAAGGCCTAAACCTACTCTAAGCATAACCCTCACCCTAAATATAACCCCAGTCCTAACCCTAACCCTAACACTCACCTTAGTCCTAATTCTAGCTCAGACTAACCCTTAGCCCAAACATGACCCTAGCTCTATTCCTAAACATAACCCTAACCATAGCCCTAATCCTAACCTTAACCCTAAACCTAACACTAGCTCTAACCCTATGCATTAGCCTACCTCTAACCCTAACCCTAATCAAAACCGTATCCCAAACCATAAACCTATCCCTAGACCTAACTGTAAACCTAAACCTTGCCATAGCCTTAACCCTAACTCAAATGCTAACTTTTACCTTAAAACCAACAGTAAACCGAGCCCTAAAACTAAACTTAGACCTAAACCTAGCCTTAACCATAAAGCTAACCTTACATCTAACCCAATCTATTATTCTAAACCTAATGCTAACACTAATGAAAACCCTAGCTCTAACCCTAAATCTAACCCTGATCATAACATTCAACCTAACCCTTGTTCTAGACACAACCCTAGAAAAAAACCTAACCTTTACCCTAAATCAAACCATACCCCTACACTGAGCTAGGGTTACTAGCCCTAACTCAAAACCTAACCTAACTCTAGCCCTAATCTTAACCTAACCGTAGCCCTAACCGTAGCTCTAACCCTATATATTATCCTTATGATAACCCTAATCCTAATGTTAACCCTAGGCATAACCTTAACCCTTTTGCTAACCCTAAAGCTCTCTCCATTGCCCTCAACCTTCCCTGAAACCTAAACCAAACACAATTACCCTAACCCTAACCCTAAACCCAATGCTCATTTGAGCCCTATCCTTAAACCGCAACCTAAAACAAACCCTAAAACTGATCCTGACCCTAAAAGCACACCCAGATATAAACCTGACCCTTACACTAAGCCTAAAACTTACACTAAACCTAGACACAAACCTAACACTAAATATACCCCAAAGTGTAACACTAGACCTGACATAAGCCCTAGCCCTAATTCTAGACCTAACCCTACAACTAACCCTAGGCCTCATCCTAGCCATAAACTTAGCCTTAATCATAACCCTAACCCTAACCCTAGCCCTAACCCAAATTCTAACCCTCACCCTACCTCTAAACCTTGCTATAACAACATACCTTACCCTAAAATTAACTATAACCCTAGCCCTAACACTAGGCTTAAGCTGAACACTAGCCGTAGCCCTAATCCTAGCCCTAACTTAGCCCTATCCCTAAAACTAACTAAAAACCTGAGGCCTAAGACTAACTGTAACTCTCGCCCTAATCCTACCCCTAACTTAGCCCTATCCATAAAACTAACCAAAACCCTAGGCCTAAGACTAACTCTAACTCTCACCCTAGTCCTAGCCCTAGTTCTAACCCTATCTGTTACCATAACCATAACCCTAGCCCTAACCCTTGCCCTATAGTTAGACCTAGCCCTAATCCTAACACTAAATCCAAATCTAACCCTAACCCAAAGCCTAAGCCTAACACTGACACTAGCTCTAACCCTAATGCTAATCTAATAACTAGCCCAAACCCTAAACATAGGACTAAAACAAAACTGAGCAACAGCCCTAACACTAAACCTTAACTTAAACCAAACCCTAACACTACACCTAGACGTAACCCTAGCCCTAATTCTAGTCCTAACCCTAACCTTAAAACTTACCCTGACCCTGACTCATATCCTAACACTGACCCTAGCTCTAAAGACCACCCTATACTTAAACCAAACCCTTAAAGTAACCCTAGCCCTAATTCAAGTCATAATCCTAAACTTAAAGCAAACCCTGACCTGACTGATATCCTAACCGTCACCCTAGCTCTAAACAAAGCCCTCACCTTAAACCGAACAGTAAACCTAGCCCTTATTTGAGTGCTAATCCTAACCCTAAAACTGACCTTGATGCTTTCTCATATCCTAACAATAACCTTAGCTCTAAATATTACCCTAACCTTAAACCTAAACCTAACACTAGACCTACCCCTAACTCTAACCCTAATTGTAACCCTGGCTCTTACATTACCCAATGCCCAAATCAAGACCTAATCCTAAAATAAAAACTAGCCCTAAACCGAGCTCAAAATTTATATTTAACCCTAACCCTAACCCTAACCCTAACTCTAGCATTAACACTAGCTCTAAGGCTATCCCTTAACCTAAGAAAAACCCTAACCCTAATGGTAACCCTAGACCTATCTCTAATCCTTAGGTTAACAACAACTCTAACCCTATTAATAGTCTTAACCCTAGCCCTCATTCTAGCTCTAACCATATCCCAAACACTAACGCTAACCCTGACCCTTATTCTGACCCTAACCCTAGGTCTAATACTGACCCGATCCGTTGACCAAAACCTAACACTATCCCTAGACCTAAAGCAAATCCTTAATCTAGTCTTAACTCTACCCCTAGACTTAAACATAAACCTAGCCCTAGCCCTAACAATAATCCTTAACTTAACTTAAACATTAACCTAACCCTAGACCTAAACATAGTCCTAATTCTGGCTATAACCCAAACACTAACTCTAACCCAAACACCGACCCTGTCTCTAAATCTGACTCTACCAGAAAATCCAAACCCAACACTAGACCTAGCCATAACCCTAACCCTAAAACTAGCCCTCAACATAACCCTAGCTCTTACATTACCCATAGCCCTAAACCTAGGCCTAAACCTAACACAAAACCTACAGCTAATCCTAAGTCTAAATCAAACCTTAAGCATAACCCTAACCCTAACCCTAGCCCTAACCCTAACTTAACTCTCGCCTTAGTCCTAATCCTAGCTCAAAGCCTAAACATTATTCTAAACATAAACCTACACCTATCCCTCAATCTAACCCTAACACTATCCCTAATCCTAACATTAACCCTAGCCTTAAACCTAGCTCTAAACCTACCGATTACTCTAAACCTAAATCTAAACTTATCGATAATTCTAGGCTTAATGCTAAACTTAAACCTAACTGGAAAACTAACCCTAGACCTAACCTTAAATCTCACACTTGCCATAGACCTAACCCTAGCTCAAACTCTAACCCTTACTATAAACCTAAATATAACCCCTAACTCTAAGCCTAAACCTCAATCAAACGTTAAATATAGCCCTAAATCTACATATAATTGTATACATTACCCTAAACCTAACCCTATCCCTAATGATGTCACTAGCCCTAATCCTAACTCTAAGCCTATGAGTACTATAATCTTATCCCTGGAAGTAACCCTAAACCTAAACCTCACCCTAACCCTAACCCTAACCCTGACTCAAAACCTAACCATTTTGTTAAACATAAACCTAAGCCTAAACCTAGATTTAACCCTAACACTAACCCTAATTCAAGACCTATTTCTAACAATAAAGCTAGCCCTAAACTTAGCTCTAATTCCATCCATTATACTAACCATAACCCTTACACTAATGTGAACCCTAGGCCTAATCTTAATCCTATCACTAACCCTAACCCTATCAATTACCCTAAACCTAATGTAAACTCTAAACAAAACCCTATCAGTACCTAACCCACACCCTAGTGCTAACTCAAGCCCTAACCATAAACCCTAACCTCAAGCAAACTCTAACAATGACCCTGACCCTAATAAGTCTCCTAGCTCTAAGGCTGAATTTACATTAATCCTAACACTTACACTAGACTTAGCCATAACCCTGATCCTAAAACTATCCCCAACCCTAACCTTAGACCTGACATTAGCCATAGCCCTAACCCTATCCCTAAACCTAACACAAACCCCAGCCCTTATCCTAGCCCTAAACCTAGCCTTAATCCTAACCCTAAACCTAACTTTAGGCCTAACACAAAAATTAACCCTAGCCCTAATCTTAGCCCTAATTTAGTCCTATTCCTAACCCTAGCCCTAACACTAGCCCTAAGACTAAATCTAACTCCCACCCTAGCCCCATCCCTAGTTCGAACCCTATCCCTTACTGGAACCCTAATCCTAGCCCTAATCCTAGCCCTAACCCTAGCCATATCATTAGCTCTAGCCCTAACCTAGATCTAATTTTAACGCTAATACAATACTTAACCCTAAGCCTAAACCTAACTCTAAATCTAACACTAGCCCTAAAACAAAACCGAGCCATAGCCGTAACCCTAACACTTAACCTAAACCAAACCTTAACCCTAACCCTAACCTCAGCTCTAATTCTAGTTTTAAGCTGAAAACTAGAACTAACACTGACCCTAACTCTGACCATAATACTAACCTTTGACTAAACATCACCCTAACCCTAACCCTAAACCTAACACTAGACCTACAACTAACCCTAACCCTAACCCTAAATTTAACCCTAATTGTAACCCTGGTACTTACATTAGCCTTACCCCTAACCCTAGCACTAAATTAACCCCTAACCTAGCCCAAATCCAAGCCCAAACCCGAGTTTTAACCATAAACATAATCCTAAACCTAGCCCTAATCAAAATCATAACCCTAGCCCTAATCCTATCTCTAACCCTATACAGTGCCTTAACCATAATCCTAGGCCTAAACATAACCCTATCCCTAATCCTAAACCTATGCATTATTCTAAACCAAACCTAAATCCTAAACCTCACCCTATAATTACACTAACACGAACCATAAAGATAATTCGAGCCCTAAATTTAAACATTAACCTATCCCAAATTTCTAACCCAGAACTTGACTCTAATAATACACTTAGCTCTAAACCTGACCCTAACCCTAAACCAAACCCTTACATTACATGTAGCCATAAACCTAACCCTAAAACTATCTTTAACCATAACCCTAGATCTGATATTAGCCCCAGCCCTTTTCCTAGCCCTAACACTAAAAGAAACAATAGCCCTCATCCTAGCCCCAAACCTAGCCTTAATCATAACCCTAACCCTAATCATAGCCCTAACCCTAATTCTAACCCTCACCCTATCATAAAACCTAGTTATAATGCCAATCCTTACCCTAAACTTAAGCCTAACCCTAACCCTAACACTACGCCTAAGGTGAACACTAACCCTAGCCCTAATTCTAGCCCTAATTTAACCCTATCCCTATCCCTAAACCTAACCCTAGCCCTAAGACTAACCCTAACTCTCATACTACCATATCTCTACTTCTAACCATATCCATTACCATAATCCTAAACTTAGCCCTAACCCTATCCCTAAATCTAGCAATAACCATTGTCTAATCTTTATTCCTATTCCTAACCCTAGATCTAACCCTAACTCTAAATCTAACCCTAACCCTAAGCCTAAGCCTAACATTAACATTAGGCCTAGCCCTAATGCTAATCATAAAAATAGTATTAACCCTAATGCTTGCAGTGAAACAAACCCGAGCAATAGCCCTAACCCTAAACCTTAACTTAAACCAAACTTTAACACTACACATAGACCTAACCCTAGCCCTAATTCGAGTCCTCATCTTAACCTTGATACTAACCCTAACTCTGACTCATATCCTAACACTCACCCTAGCTCTAAACACCACCCCAACCCTAAAACAAACCCTTACAGTAACCCTAGACTTAATTCGAGTCCTAACCCTAACCCTAAAAGTAAACCTGACCCTTACTATTAACCTAACACTAACACAGCTCTAAATTTCACCCTAACCTTAAACCTAATCCTAACACTAAAGGTTTAACCCCTAACCATCACCTTAAAACTAACTCTAAAAACCAAAAATCGTACATTATCATTGCTCTAAGCCTAGCCTTAATCCTAACACAAAAACTAGCCCTAATCCGAGCCATAAACCGAGTTTTAACCCCAACCCTAGCACTAATTCTAGCTCTAACGCTATCCCTTACCCTATGCCAAACCCTAAACCTAATGCTAATACTAATCGTAATCCTAATCCCAATCCTTAAACTAACCCAAACCCTAACCCTACTAATAGGGTTAGGGTTTGGGTTAGGTTAAGGATTTGGATTAGGTTTAGGATAGACCTAATACTTAAACTAACCCAAACCCTAACCCTAGTCCTCATTCTAGCTCCAACCATAAACCAAACCCTAACCCTAACCCTGACCCTTATTCTGACCCTAACAGTGATCATAGGTCTAAACCTGAACCTAACCCTAAACGGAACCTAACACTAGCCTTACTGGTAAACTTATACCTAAACCTAACCCTAACACTATCCCTAGACCTAAACCTAATCCTAATCTATCCATAACTCTATGCCTAGACCTAAAGGAAAACCTAGCACTAGCCCTAAAAATAACCCTTAGCCTAAAGCCAAAAACTAACCTTTCCCCAAATCTTAACCCTGGTCCTAATACTGGCTTTCTCATTAACCATAACCATAAACTGAACACTGGCCCTGACACCAACACTAACCCTAGCTCTAAACATCACCCTAACCATAAACCTAACCCTAAAACTATACTTAGATCTAACATCAACCCTAAAACTAGCCCTATCAGAGCAAAGTTCTTACATTTGCCATAGCCATAACCTATTGCAAAACCTAGCCCTAACCCAAGCCCTACCCTAGCTTTAACCCTAAAGCTTACCATAACCCTAATCTTAGCCCTAATCCTAAGCATAACACTAGCCCTATCACTAGGTCTAAGCCTATCCATTACCCTAATGATAACCCTAATGCTTCTCCTAACCCTAGGCTGAACCCTAATCCTGTTCTTAACCCTAACCCTATCCATTACCCTACACCTATCCTGAACTCTAAACCTAAAACTATCATTAACCTATCCCTAACAATAATGATAACTCGAGCCTTGTCCCTAAACCTTAATCTAATAAAACCCTAACTCTGACCCTTACCCTAATAATACCCATAGTTTTAAACCTGACCCTAACAAGAAACCTGACCCTTAGAATAGACCTAGCTATAAACCTAACCCTAAAACTCTCCCTAACTGTAACCCTAGACTTGACATTAGCTCTCGCTCTAATCCTAGTCCTAATCCTAACACAAAAATTAGCCCACATTCTAGCCATATACCTCACCATAATCATAAACCTATCCATAACCATAACCCTAAATCTAATCCTCACCCTAGTTCTAAAAGTAGCTATAATTCCATCCCTTAACCTAAACCTAACCCTAACCCTAACTCTAACACTAACCCTAGCCCTAAATCTAGGCCTACCCCTAACACTAACCCTAGTCCTAATCCCATCCCTAATTTAGCCCTATCCCTAACTCACCCCTAACCCTAGCCCTAAGACTAACTCAAACTCTCACGCTAGCCTTATACCTAGTTCTAAACCTATCCCTTACCATCACCCTATACCTAGCCCTAAACTTAGCCCTAATCCTAGCCCTATCCTTATCACTAGCTCAAAGCCTATATCTAAACCTAACTGTAAATCTAACCATAAACCTAATCCTAAACCTCACAATAACACTAGCCCTAATCCTAAAATTAATCCTAAAACTAGCCCTAACTCTACCCCTAGCACTAAAACAAAACCAAATCATAACCCTAACCCTAACAAATAACCTAAACCATATCATAACCCTACACCTAGCCCTGAACCTATCTCTAATTCTGGTCCTAACCCTAACCTGAAAACTAATCTGGACTCTGACTCTGACCCTAACATTAAACTTAGCTCTAAACATCATCATAACCATAATCTTAACCCTAACAGTAGACTTAGCCCTAATCCTGACCCTATCACTAGCTCTAATCATATCGCTACTTTGTACATTAGCTGTAGCCTTAACCCTAGCCCTAACCTAACCAAAACCTAGCCTTAATCCGAGTCCTAAACCTAGTCTTTTTAAGATTTATTTTTTTACTTTTCGGTGGACACAATATTTTTATTTTATTGGTATGTAGTGCTGAGGATCAAACCCAGTGCCCTGTACATGCTAGACGAGCATGATACTTCTTGAGCCACATCTGCAGCCACTAAACCTAGCTTTAACCCTAAAAGTAAATCTAACCATAACCCAAAACAAAAGCCCTAATCCTATACATAATCCTACCCCTAATCTTAGGTGTAACCCTATCCATTACCCTAATGATAACCCATTATGCTAAATCTAGGCCTAACTCTAACCGTATCCATTACACTAAACCACACCTTAATCCTAACCTTAACCCAAAAAAAAAACCCTAATCCTATACATAACTCTACCCCTAACCTTAGGTCTAACCCTATCCATTACCTTAATAATAACTCTTATGCTAACCCTAGGCCTAACGCTAACCCTATCCATTACACTAAACAACACCTAAACCCTAAATCTAACAGTTTCATTATCTTAACCCTAAACCCTAATGATAATTCAAGCCATAAACCTAAACCCTAACTTAACTCAAACCCTCACCTTGATTGTGACCCTAATAATAACCCCAGCTTTAAAACTGAACCTTAGTATAAACCTAACCCCTACACTGGACCAAGCCATAAATCTAACACTAAATCCATCCCTAACTGTAAACCTAGACCTGATATTAGCCCTAGCCCTAATACTAGCCCTAACCCTAACACAAACATTAGCCCTCATCCTAGCCCTAAAACTAGCTTTAATCCCTAAACCTAACCCTAGCCCTAACCCTAATACTAACCCTTGCCCTAGCCCTCAGCCTAGCTATAACCCAATACCTTACCCTAAACGTAATCCTAACTATAACCCTAACCACAGGCCTAAACCTAATACTAACACTAGCCCTAATTTAGCCCTATCCCTAACCCTAACCCTAACCCTACCCTAAGACTAACTCTAACTCTCATACTAGCCCTATCACTAGTTCTAACCCTATACCTCACCATATTTCTAAACCTAACCCAAACCCTAGTTCTAACCCTTACCCTATCCTTAGTCCTAGCCCTAACCGTAGATCAAAACCTAACTCTAAATCTAACCCTAACCCGAAGCCTAAACCTAACCATTATAAATACATGTATATTTAGACTCTGTGTTTACAGATGTTGGCTTCAATTATTATTTAGAATATAGTCATTGGTTTCATAAAAGGCATACCATTTCTGGTGGTGTATAGAGAACTGAGGGTCAGGGATAGGATGCTATGTTAAGGGGGAAAGGAAAGAGGGTATGTTATTAATCTAACTTAGCAACTTTGAAGGAGAACTCTAATGAATAAACAGGGGGAATTTATGGAATAAGGTATAAATTCAAACTCCTTATCTGTATTCATAAAATTACCCTATATATAAATAGTAAAATTTAGGAGGCTGAAAGTGGGATAGAGGGAGAAATAAAAAAGAAGGAAAAATAACAAGTAAATAGAGGGAGAAAGAAAATAAGAGCAAATAAAAAGGTGGTGAGGTGGGGCCTATGTATTTCCTCTATATTATACTATTCTAGTGATTCAGTTCTTAAAGTCCAATTTCATGAAAAGTTCTTGGTTGCACATATGTTGACATTGTGATGACCAGAGGGAAAGAATAGAGGAGAATGGATGAGAAGAGCAAGAAAAGAAAAGTAAGAAAAAAAGTCTCTCAGCACTCTGTTTTCTTTTCTTGCAGTAGGTGGAGTTCGTGGTGGAGGTATCTAGGGAGAGAGAGCCTGAGCTCCTTCCTGGAGCCTCCTTACTCTTAGTCTCCGAATTAGAAACCAGGTGCCAGTACAGTTGCTCTTGCGCATTGATAGCTACACCCCCCAAAAGCTTGTGTGAAAATCTTGAGTTATCACAGCTGGAGGTAGGAGAGTTGGAAACCCCTTACCTGATAAGCTGCAGAACCGAGCTGGTGGTAGCCACACCCACTGATAGATGGCAAGTAAAGTTTTGCAAGATGGATTCCATCTATTACCCATGTGTGGTGTTTGGTGAAGTGGGTGGTTCTGTAGTGACCTTGTGCTGTGTCCAGAGCTCGTTCTGGTGATTCTCAAGCAAAGTCTCTGTTCTGGGCTGCCTTCTGTCTGCCCAGTGAATGCCCATGCAGCTGAGACTGCTATCTGCGCCCAGAGAAACTGAACAGCCGAGCCTTCTATCTGAGCTGAGAGCACCCATGGGGCCCTAGTTTTCTTCAAATTTCTATGATACTGGGCAGGATTCACCTTTTACTTAGCCTTACTATGCTCCACAAGTTTGGACCTTCTCGGTTCAATGGTTCACTGTCAGGAACATATTGTGTTTTAAGGTTTCCCTTCATTATGGCTTATTGATGTGAATGAAAATTGAGCTGGAACTCCAACAGGGTTTGCAGGAGGTGCTTGAAACTTCACACAATCAGTTCTCAGTGGGCCCTCTCTTGTTTCTTTCTTTTGAAGGTAGGCCAAAATGAAGCATGCAAAAGAAACTGTCTGAGAGCACTTAAGGAGAAAACAGAGAAACATGTATGTACTGAAATAAGTCTCCCAACGATTTGATCAGATTTCTTTGATACTACACACTATTCATCTTTTAGCTTGCTGCACTAGGCTCCCCAAGGTTGGCACTTCTAGGATCAATGGTTCTCTAAAGAGGTAAGGGTTAGTGTTACAGTTAGGGTTAGGGCTAGCTTTAGAGCTAGTGTTAGGGTTAGAGTTTGCTTTGTTCAAATTTCTTTGAAACTGGGAAGATTTATCTTTTCCCATCCCTACTATGTGCCCCAGTTTTGGGACTACTTGGTTTAATGGTTCATTGTTTGGAATAGTTTGTTTTTAATGTCTCACTTCATTTTGAGCTATATGGGTAAATGCAAATGAAGCTGGAAATCAGAGGGTTGGTGCTAGCTTGTTGAAACTTCACATACTCAATCAGTTGTCTGTGGGCACTCTCTGGTTTCTTCCTTGTAAAAGAGGCCATAAGCTGAAGCATGCAAAACAAGTATATCCAAGAGCACTTTACGAGAAAACAGGGGAATATGCATGTACTGAAATACCTCCCCAAATTATTTGGTCAGATTTCTTTGATACTGTGCAGGATTCATCTGTAAGCTTCCCCAATAGTCTCCCCATGTTTAAAAATTTATGATCAAAGGTTCTCTGAACAGGTTAGGCTTAGGGTTATGGTTAGAGTTAGGGCAAAGTGTTAGAACTAGTTTTAGGGTTAGAGTAAGTTTTTTAAAATTTATTGGATACTGGGCAGCATTTACCTTTTCCTATTCTTAGTGTGCTCCCCATGTTTGGGCCTCCTAGGTAAAAGGGTTTGCTCTCAGAAGCAGTTTTAATTTTCATGGGTCACTTCATTTTGCCCTATAGGGGTGAATGGAAATGGATCTGGACTCAAACAGGGTTTGTGCTAGCTGCTTGAAACTTCACACTCTCAATCAGTACTCAGTGCACATTCTCTCATTTGTTTCTTGTGGTGGTAGCCAAAACCTGAATTAGAAAGAAATAGCTTTACCTGTGAGCACTTTAGGAGCAAGCTTCAATGTTTTTGCATGGATTGCTTTGATATTGTACAGGATTCATCATTTTCCTAGTCTTAGTAGGATCCCCATGTTTGGGTTTTCAATGTTTGCCAGTTCACTGTCAGGAACACTTTGAATTTTTAAGTTTCACTTTATTGTGTCCTATAGACGTGAATGAAAATGGAGCTGGAAATCAAACAGAGTTAGTACTAGCTGCTTGAAACTTCACACACTCATTCAGCTCTCTATGGGCACTCTCTGGTTGTTCCTTGTGAAAGTACCTTAAACTGAAGCATGAAAAAATAATTTATCCAAGAGCACATTAGGAGAAAACAGGGAAATATGCACCTAATGAAATACCTCCCCCAATTATTTGGTCAGATTTCTTTGATACTGCACAGGATTCACCTGTTAGTTTGCCCCACTGGGCTCCTTTATTTGGGGACTACTCTGATCAATGGTTTTCTAAACAGGTTAGGTTCGATTTAGTATTAGATTAGGGCTAGGGTTACAGCTAGTGTTGGTTAGATTTAGTTGTGTTCAAATTTCTTTGATACTGGGCAGGATTCAACTTTTACCTAGCATTACTATATTCTCTAGGTTTGGGCCTCTTGGGTCAAGGGTTAGCTCTCTTGAACAGCTTGTATTTTAAGTTTTCATTTCATTTTGACCTATGCATGTAAATGGAAATGGAGCTGGAAATCTAACAGAGTTGGTGCTAGCTACTTCAAACCTCACACACTCAATCAGTTTTCTATGGGCATTCTCTAGTTTATTTCTTGTAAAGTAGCCCTAAGCTGAAGCATGCAAAGCAACTTTATGTGAGAGCACTTTAGGATAAAACAGGAAAATAGGCATGTACTGAACTACCTCCCGATTTATTTGGTCAGATTTCTTTGATATTGTGAACGATTCATTTGTTAGCCTACCCAAGTTGGCTCCCAAAGTGTGGGACTTCTAGTATCAAAGGGACTCTAAACAGGTTAAGGTTAGTTTTGTTTTCAAGTTTCTATGATACGGTGCAGGATTCATCTTTTTCCAATTTTTATTATACTCCAAATATTTGGGCCTCCCAAATAAAGGGTTTACTTTCAGGAACAGTTTCACTTTTCATTTTTCTATTCTTTTTGCCCTATAGGGGTGAATAGAAATGAAATTGGTAACCGAACAGGGTTTGGGCTAGCTGCTTGAAACTTCACATAGTCCATCAATTTTCAGTGAGCATAATCTGGTGTTTGCCATGGAAGTAGCAGCCCTATGATGAAGTAGAAAGTAACAGCTTTATCTCTGAGTGCTTTAGGAGGAAGCACAATACCCATGTACTGAAAGAGCTTCGATTTTTTTTTTTTTGTTGTTGTTGGATTAATTTGATACTGTACAGGATTCATCCTTGACCTAGCCTTAGTAGGCTCTCCAAGTTTGGACCTTCAAGTTTCAATGGTTCAGTGTCAGGAACAGTTTGAATTTTTAGGTTTCACTTCATTATGACCTATAGGTGTGAATGCAATGGAGCTAGAAATAAAACAGGGTTGATTCTAGCTGCATGATATTTCACACGCAGTCAGCTTTCTCTGGGCACTCTTTGGTTTTTCTTTGTGAAAGTACCTTAAGCTGAAGCATGAAAAACAATTTATCCATGAGCACTTTAAGAAAAAAACAGGAAAATATGAATGGATTTCATATGAACAAATATGAAATACCTCCCCAAATTTTTCATCAAATTTCTTTCATACTGCACAAGATTCATCTGTTAAGTTGCCCGCTAGGCTCCCCAAGTTTGGGACTCCTATGATCATAGGTACTCTAAACAGGTTAGAATTAGATTAGGATTGGGTTAGATCTAGTGTTAGAGTTAGAGTGAGTTTTGTTCAAACTCATTTGATACTTGGCATAATTCGTCTTTTACCTAGCCTTACTATTTTCCCAGGGTTTGGGCCTTATCCCTTCAATGGTTTGCTGACAAGAACAGTTTGTATTTTAAGGTTTCCTTCATTTTGACATATACGGTTAAATGGAAATGGAACTTGAAATCAAACATGGTTGGTGCTCGCTGCTTAAAACTGCATACACTCAATCAGTTCTATGTGGGCACTATGGTTTCTTCCTTGTGAAAGTTTCCCAAAGCTGAAGCGTGCAAAATCATCCCTAAACTTAACCCTAACCCTAACCCTAACCTTAGCACTAAGAATAACCATAATCCTAGCCCTAAACCTAACACTTACCCTAACCCTAAATCTTACCCCAAATCACACCCTAGACCTATCCCTAAACCTAACCCTAATTCTAGACTTAATCCAACCGATAACATAACCCCAACCCTAGCTCTAAACCTATCCATTACACTAAACATAACCCTTACCCTAATGGTAACCCTAACCCGATTGTTAAACCTAACTCATCCATTATCCTAAACCTTAACTGAAACCTAAACTAAACTCTATCCATTACCCTAATCCAAAACCTAACCCTAATGCTTATTCAATCCTTAACCCTAAACCTTTAGCTAAACCAAATGCTAACTCCGACCCTGACCCTGACCCTAATAATAACCCAGGCCCTAAAGCTGACCTTTAAACTAAACCTAACTCTTACACTACACGTAGCAATATCCTAACTCTAAAATTATTTTTAATGTTAATCCTAGACATGATATTAGCTCTAGACCTGGTCCTAGCCATAACACTAAGAGAAAACCTAGCCCTTAACCTATCCCTAAACCTAGCCTTAATCCTAAACTGAAACATAATCCTAGGCCTAATCCTAATTCTAAACCTCACCCTATCCCTAAAGCTAGATATAACCTCACACATTCTTCTAAACTTAACCTTAACTCCAATGCTAACCCTAACTCTATCCCAACCCCTTAGTCTAACCATAACACTAACCCTAGTCTTAATACTTGCCCTAATGTAGCCCTAACCCTAACACTAACACTAGCCCTAATCCTAAACCCTAATTTATCTCTAACCCTAACCCTAAATCTAGCCCTAATCCTACCCTAATTTAGCCGTAACTCTAACACTAAACCTAGCCCTAATCCTAGCCCTAATTTAGCCCTAATCCTAGCCCTAATCCTAGTCCTAATTTAGCCCTAACTCTAACCCTAATCCTAAAACTACTACTATAACTAAGACTAATTCTCACCCTAGTCATATCCCTAGTTCTAACTATATTTGTTAACATACTCCTAACCCTCACCCTAACCCTAACCCTAGCCCTAGCCCCATCCCTAACCCTAGATCTAACCCTAACTCAAAATCTAACCATAACCCTAACCCTAAGCCTAAAACTTAACCTTACACTAGCCCTAACCCTGATGTTAATCCAAAATCTAGCCATAACCATAGCCCTAGCCCTAAAACAAAACCAACCTATATACCAAACTCTAACTGTACAACTAGTACTAACTTTAGCCCTAATTTGAGTTTTAACACTAACCCTAAAACTAACCCTGACTCTGACACTAACCCTAACATAAACCTTGCTCTAAACATCACCCTAACCCTAAACCTAAACATAACACTAGACCTAAAACAAAACCAGGCCATAGCCATAACTTTAAAAACTTAACCTAATCCGAAAACTAACCCTATTTCTAGCCCTAACCTTAGCCCTATTTTGAGGCCAAACCCTAACACTAAAACTACTCTGACCTTGAATTTAACCCTAACACTAACCCTAGCTCTAAACATTATACCTAACTCTACCACTAGACCTAGTCCTAACCCTAATCCTATAAGTTGCCCAAATCATAACCCTAGTCCATACATTGGCCATAACTCTAAAACTAACCCTAACTCTAACCAAAACCTGGCCTTAATGCAAGACATAACCCTAGCTTTAACCCTAACATAAACAGAACACTAGCCCTAACCCTAACCCTAAACAGCCCTAATCCTAGCTCTAATCATATCCCTTACCCTAAGCTAACCCTAACCCTAATGCTAACCCTAGGACTAACTCTAATCCTTAGCCTAACCCAAACCCTCACCCTACTACTAGTCCTAACCCTAGTTCTCATTGTAACTCTAACCATAACCCAAACCCTAAACCTAACCCTGACATTTATTCTGACCCTAAAGGTAACCATATGTCTAAAACTGACCATAACCATAAATCAAACCCTAACACTAGCATTAGCAATAAACCTATACCTAAACCTAACCCTAACACTAGCACTAGACCTAAACCTAATCCTAATTCCAGCCATATTTCTAGCCCTAGACCTAAACAAAAACCTAGCCCTAGCCCTAATGATTATCCTTATCCTAACACAAACACTAACCCTACCCCTAGACCTACCTCTAGTGAAAATATTGGGTTTAACCCTAACCCTAACTATAACTTGAACAGTGACCCTCACCCTAACACTAACCCTAGCTCTAAACATCACGCTAATGGTAACCCTAACTCTAACATTTGATGTAGCCATAACTCTTACCCAAAAAGTAGCCCTGATCATAACCCTGGTTTATACATTAGTTGTAGGCCTAACCCTAGCCCCAACCTAAACCAAAACCTGGCCGTAAGCCAAGGGCTAACCCTAGTTTTAACCCTAACCCTAAAACTAGCCCTAATCCACACCCTAACCCTAGATCTAAACCTAGCTTTTACCCTATCCATACCTTAAGCTAAACCCTAAAACTAATGCTAACCCAAGTTCTAAACCTAATCCAGAGCCTAACCCAAACCCTAACTCTATTACTAGTCCTAACCCTATCCTTTGTTCTAGCTCAAACCCTAAAATAAACCCAAACAGTAACTCTGACACTTATTCTGATCCTAATACTAATGGCAGATATAAACCTGACCCTAACCCGAAACCAAACCCTAACATTAGCCCTACCAGTAATCGTATACTTAAACCTAAACCTAACACAAGCCCTAGACTTAAACTTAATCCTAAATCTATCAATACCTCTAGCCCTAGACCTGAACAATAACCTAGCCCTAGCCCTAACAATACCTAACCCAAACACTAACCCTACCCCTAGACCTAACCCTAGTCCTAATTCTGGCAATAAACCCAACACTAACTCCAACCTGAACAATAGCCCTGATCCTAACATAATCCTAACTCTAAAGTTCACCCTAAACAAAAACCTAATCCTAACACTAGACCTAGCCATAACCCTAACCCTAAAAGTAGTGCTATCATAACCCTAGCTCTTACATTACCCATAGTCCTAACCCTAGGCCTAAACTAACACAAAACCTAGCCCTAATTTTAGGCCTGAACAAGGCCCTAATTGTAACCCTAAACCTAACACTAGCCCTAAACCTAACACTAAGCCTCGCTTTAGAACGAACCCTAGGTCAAATCCTAACATTTACCCTTAACATAACCCTAGCCCTGTCCTAAAACCAAACCTAAAACTAGCTGTAAACCTAACATTAACCATAGCCCTAAACATAGATCTAATTATATCAACTGCCCTAATCCTAAAACTAATCATAACCATAAGCCTAGCCCTAACACTAGCTCTAATTTTATCCATTACCCTAACCATAATCTTCACCCTAATGCTAACCCTAGGCTTAACCCTAACCCTATCACAATCCCTAAACCTATCCATTGCCTTAAAACTAACCTGAACCCTAATTCTAAGCCTATTCATTACCCTAACCCTAACTCTAACCCTAATGCTAATTCAAACCCTAAACCTAAACCTTAACCTAAACCAAACCTTAAGCCAAGCACTGACCCTAATAATACACATAGCTGTAAACTTGACCCTTACTCTAAATCTAACCCTTACACTAGACCTAATCATAAACATAAACCGAAACCTTTTTCTAATTGTAACCCTAGACCTGACATTAGTCCCAGCCCTAATCCTAGCCCTAACCCTAACATGAACACTAGCTCTCATCCTAGCCCAAATCTAGTCTTAATCATAACCATAACCCTAATTCTAACCTTTTCCCTAGCCCTAAACCTAGTTATAACCCCATTGCTTACCCTAAACCTAACCCAAAACCTAGCCCTAACCTTAACCCTAGGACTAACCCTAACACTAACTCTATTCCTAATCCTAAACCTAACCCTAATACTAGCTTTAAGACTAACTATAAGTCTCGCTCTAGCCCTAGCCCTAAATCTAACCCGAACACTTACCATAACCTTATTCCTAGCCATAGCCTAGAGTAACCCTAGGCCTAACCTTGAACCTTCCCCCAACCCTAGATCTAAACCTAACTCTAAATCAAACCCTAATTCTACAACTAAACCTAACTGTAACACTAACCCTAACACTAATGTCAATCCTAAAACTAGCCCTAACCATAGGCCTAGCCCTAAAACAAAACTGAGCCATAACATTAACCCTAAACTTTTACCTAAACCAAACCTTAACCTTATATCTAGCCCTAAGCCTAGCCCTAATTTGAGTCCTAATCTTGACCCTAAATCTACCCCTAAACTTGTTTCTGACATTAACACTAACCCTACCTCCAAACATCACCCTAAAACTAAACCTTAACCTAACATTAGACCTGGTCCTACCCTAATTCTAAAACTACTTCTAATCATAACCCTAGATTATACATTAGCCATAACCTAAAACCTAATGCTAATCAAACCTAGCCCAATTCTGATACCTAACCCTAGCTTTCACTCTAACCCTAACCCTAACATAGCCCTAACCCGAACCCGAACCCTAGCTCTAACCCTATCTCTAACCTTGTACTTTACCCTTGCCAAACCCCAACCCTAATTCTAACCCTAGTCCTATAACTAATCCTTAGTCTAACCCAAACCCTAAACCTATTACTAGACATAACCCTAGCCCTCATTCTTGTTATAACTATAACCCAAAATTCTAACCCTAACCCTGACCCTTATTCTGATCCTGAACCTAAACCAAACCCTAACAGTAGCCCTACTCATAACCCTATATCTAAACCTAACCCTAAAACTAGCCCTAGATTAAACCTAATCCTAAATCTAGACATATCTTTAACAAGACCTAAGCAAAAACCTAGAACTAGCTCTAATGATAACCTTTAACCTAAGCCAAACACTAACCTTACCTCTAGACCTAACCAATCCTAATTCTGGCTTCAGCCCTAACCCTACTCCTAATCCAAACACAGATCGTGACACTAACACTAACCATAGCTATAAAACTGACGCTAACCAAAACCTAAACCTAACACTAGATGTATCCATAACCATAAACATAACACTTACATCATCATAGCACTAAAACTAGCTCTAAACCTAACACAAAACCTAGCTCTAATCCTAGGCCTAAATCTAGCCCAAAGCATAACCCTAACCCTAACCTAAACTTATTCCTTACAGTAAGCCTCACCCTCATGCTAATCCTAACCCTCGCCTTAGACCTAACCCTAGATAAAACCCAAAACGAATGCTAAACATAACCCTAGCCCTATCCCTAAACCTAATCCTAATCCTAGCCCTAATCATAAAGTTAACACTAGCCCTAATACTATCTCTAAATTTATCCATTACCCTAAACTGAACCTTAACCATAATGATAACCCTAGCTCTAATCCTAATTGTAAACCTTATCCTAGACCTAACCCTAAACCTATCCCTCATCGTAGCCTTAATCCTAGATAAAACCCTAACCCTTACTCTAACCCTAACCCTAGCCCAAACCCCAACACTAACCCTAAACCTAAAACTACCCCTTACCCTAACCTGACATCTAACCCTATCCATTACCATAACTCAAATGATAATCTTAGGCCAAACCTTAACACTAACCCTAAACTTAAAGCTACCACTAACCCTAACCCGACATCTCACTCTGACAATTAACCTAACTCTAAAGATAACCTTAGCCCTAACTGTAACACTAACCCTTACCTTAACAGAAAATCTAACCCTAGACATAATCCTAAACCTAACACTCACAGTAGCATTATCCCTAGCTCAAAACCTAATCTGTACCCTAAACCTTACCCAAACCCTTACCCTAGCCCTAGTCGTAACCCTAACTCTAGCCCTAATACTATTCTAAACCCTAACCCTAACCCTAAAACTAGTTCTAAACATAACCCTAGCTCTTACATTGGCTGTAGCCCTAAACCTAGCCCTAACCTAACCCCAAACCTATCCCTAATCGGAGCCCTAACACTACCTTTAACCCTAACGTTAACCCTAATTCTAGCTCAAAACCGTACCCTAAACATAACCCTAACCCTTGACATAACCCAAAACCTAACCCTAAATTTAGCATTTATCCTAACCATAAACCTGGCCCTAACCTCAGCTGTAACCCTATATATATTACCCTAATCCTAATCCTAACCCTAAATGCTAACCCTAGGATAATCCTAAACCTATTCCTAACCCTAAACCTATACATTACCCTAGACCTAACCTGAAACCTACACCTAACTATATCCATAAACCTAATCCTAACCTAATAATATTAACCCTAAAACTATCTCTGATAGTTAATAATATTAACCCTAAAACTATCTCTGACCATAACCCTAGACCTGACATTAGCCAAAGCCCTAATGAAGATCTAAGCCTAAATAAACTCTATCCCTAATCCTAGCCCTAATCTTAGACTTAATCCTAAACCTTACCCTAATCATAAACCTAACCCTAGTTTTAACCCTCACCCTAGTTCTAAAGCTATGTATAACATCATACCTAACTATAACCATAACCATAACCCTAGCCATAATCCTAGGCTCAGCCTTACTACTAACCCTATCTTTAATCCTAGTCCTAATTAAGCCCTAATTCTAATCCTAAATCTTACCTTAACACTAACACTAACTCTAACTCTCGCCCTAGCCCTAGCCCTAGTTCTAACCCTATCACTTATGATAACTCAAAACCTAGCCCTAAACCTATCTCTAACCTTCACTGTAGCCCTAAACCTAGATCTAACCCTACTCTAAATCTAACCCTAACCCTAAGCCAAAACCACACCTTAACACTAGCTCTAACCCTAATGCAAATTTGAAAGTAGCTCTAACTCTAGAACTAGCCCTCAAGCCAAACCGAGCCATAGCACTGACCCTAAACCTTAACCTTAACCAATCCCTACCCCTACACCTAGCCCTGACCCTAGCCCTCATTCGAGTCCTAACTGTAACCCTAGAACTAATACTTACCCTGACTCTGACCTTAAAACTAAACCTAGCTCTACACATCACCCTATCCCTAAACTTAATCCTAACACTAGACATCAACCTAAACCTAACCCTAAAACTAGGCCTAATCATAATGCCAGTTCTTAAATTAGCCATAGCCCTAAATCTAACACAAAACCTAGCCCTAATCCAATGCCTAATCCTAGCTTTAAACCTAATCCTAACACGGGCCCGAACCTTAACCCTATCCCTAGTCGTAATCCTAGCTCTAACCCTATTTCTTACACTTAGTCAAACCCTCACCATATTGCTACCCTAGTCCTAACCCTAATTCTATGCCTACCTCAAACCCTAACTCTATTACTAGTCCTAAACCTAGCCCTCATTCTAGCTCTAAACTTAACCCAAATCCTAAACCTAATGCTGACTCTTATTCTGACCCTAACATTAAACCTAGGTTTAAACCTGACCCTAAACCTTATCCAAAACCTAACACTAGCCCTACCAGTAACCCTAACCCTAAACCTAACACTAACACTAGCCCTAGACCTAAAACTAATTGTAAATATAGCCATAACCCTGGCCTTAGCCCTAACAATAACTATTAACCTAAACCAAACACTAAATCTACCCCTAGACCTACCCTAGTCCTCATTCTGGACCTAACCCTAAACCTATTTCTAAACTGAACACTGACACCCTAACAAAAACCCTAACTCTAAACATTATCCTAATCCAAAAACTAACCCTAACACTACACGAAATCTAAATCAAGCTATAACCATAACTCTAGCTCTTACATTACCCATATACCTAAAACTAGCCCTAAACCTCACACAAAATCTAGCCCTAACTGTAACCCTAACTCTCATTCTAGCCCTAACCCTAGCTCAAACCCTAAACCTTACCACAAACATAACCCTATCCCAAAGAGTAAACCTCACCCTAACTCTAGCCCTAACCCTAACTCTAGCCATAGCCCAAACCCTAGCTCTAACTCTATCCATTACACTATATATTACCCTAATCCTAATCCTAACCCTAAAACTAATGCTAATCCTAGCCCTAAATGTAATCCTAACCCTACCCTAGCCCAAACTGTAACCCTAACCCTTGCCTTAGCCCTAAACCTAGCTCAATCCCTAATCCTTACACTTAACCTAAAGCTAACACTAACCCAAGGCCGAACCCTAACCCTAACCCCAGCCCTAATCCTAACCTTAACCCTAGTCCTAACCCTAGTTCAAACCATACCCAATACTGTAACCCTAACCTTAACCCTAATGATAACACTAGACCTAAAGCTAAAGCTACCCTAACTCTAAACATAAACCTAACCCTAGAACTAACAGTAAATATAACCCTAACCCTAAATCTAAGCTAGCTCAAACCCTAACTCTAATCCTAAACCTAAACCTAACACTAACCTCAACCTAAACCTATATTTAACTTGACATCTAAACCTATACCCTAACCCTAATGATAACCTTAGCCATAACCATAACACTAACCATGACCATAACCCTAGAACAAACCATAAATTAACCTTAGCCATAGCAAAAATCCTAGCTCAAACCCTAAACAGTCACCTAAACCTAATACTAAGTGTAACCCTCGCCCTAACCCTGTCCATAACTCTAACTCTAGCCCTAATCCTAACCATTATTCTAGCCCTAACCCTAGGTCTAACCCTATAAATTACCTTAAAAATACCCATAACCCTAATGCTAACCCTAGGCTTAACCCTAAACCTATCACAAACCCTAACCATATCCGTTACCTTAAATCTAAACTGAACCCTAAACTTAACATTATCCATTACCCTAACCCTAATTTTAACTTAATGCTAATTTGAGCCTTAACCCTAAACCTTAACCTAACCCAAACCCGAAGCCTGACCCTGAGCCTAATAATACCCCAGCTCTTAAATTGACACTTTCCCTAAACGTAACACTTTAATTTGACGTAGCCATAAATCTAACCCTAAAAAATATCACTTAATATAAACCTAGACCTGACATTAGTCCTAGTTCTAATTTTTGCCCTAAACCTAACACAAAACCTAGCCCTAATCCTAGCCTTAAATCTAGCCTTAATCCTAAACCTAACCATAACTTTATTCCTAACCCTAAAGCTAATCATAAAACTAGCCCTATCCCTAACCATAACACTAAAACAAAACCGAGCAAAAGGCCTAACACTAACCTTAACGTAAACCAAACCCTAGCACTACAGTTAGACTAACCCTAGCCCTAAATCGAGTCCTAATTATATCCTTAAAAATAACCCTGAAACTGACTTATATCCTAACACTCATCCTAGCTCTAAACACCACCCTAAACTTTAACTGAACCCTAAAGTAAACCAAGCCCTAATTCGAGTTCTAAACCTAACCCTAAAACTAACCCTGACCTGACTGATATCCTAACACTAACTCTAGCTATAAATACCACCCTAATCTTAAACCTAACCCTAATACTTGACCTACTCCTACCCCTAACCCTAATTGTAACCCTAGTCCTTATATTAGCCGTTGCCTACCCTAGACTTAAACTTCACACAAAAACTCGCCCTAATCTGAGCCCTAAACCTAGCTTTATCCCTAACCATAAACCTAACCCTAGGCCAAAACCTATGCCTTACCCTGAGCAAAACCTTAGTCCTAATGGTAATCCTTGACCTCTCTCTAATCCTTAGGCTAATCAAATCCTAACCCTATTAATAGTCATAACCCTAGATCTCATTCTATCTCTAATGCTATTCCAAACCCTAACCCTAACCTTGACCCTTATTCTGACCATAACATAAACCCTTAGTCTAAACCTGACCCTAACTGTAAACTAAACACTAACACTAGCCCTACTTGTAATCTTATACCTAAACATAAACCTACAACTAGCTCTAGACCTAAACTTAATTCTAAATCTAGCCTGAACTCTCACTCTAGACGCAAACAAAAACATACACTTAGCCCTAAAAAAAACTTTACCTAACCCAAACACTTACTGTACCCCTAGACCTAAACCTAGTCCTAATTCTGGATTTAACCCTAAATTTAACTCTAACCCAAACACTGACCCTGGCTTTAACACTAAACCTACCTCTAAACCTGAAACTAACCAAAACCTAAACCTAATTCTAGACCCAGCCATAACCCTAAACCTAAAACTAGCCCTAATCATAACCCTAGATCTTACATTACCCATAGCCCTAACCATAGGCCTAAACCTAACACTAAACATTGAGCTAATTTTAGGCCTAAACCTAGCCCTTAACATAACCCTAACCCTAACACTAGCCCTATACCTAACTCTAGCCCTCGCCTTAGTCCTAAGATAGCTAAAATCCTAACCCTTACCCTAAACATAAGCCTAGACCTATACATAACTCTCACACTAACCCTAGACCAAATCCTAAACTTAACCTAGCCCTAAACCTAGCTCTAAAACTACACATTACCCTAACCCTAAATCTAAATTTATTGATAATCCTAGCCCAAAACCTAATGTTATCCCTAACCTTAATTGGATAACTAACCATAGACATAACCCTAAAATCAAACTCAGTATAGCCCTAACTCTAGATCAAACCATAAACCTAACCATAAGCCTAGACATAACCATAGCTCTAATCCTAACCCTATCACTAATTCTAACTCTAAAAATATCTAAACATAACCTAACCCTATCCATTACCTTAACCCTAACCCTAATGTTAGTGATAAACCTAGCCCTAACTCTAACCCTAAACCAAAACCTACCATAATCCTATCCCTAGACCTATCCCTAAACCTAGCCTTAACCCTAGCTAAAAACCTAAACTTTATGCTAAACATAACCCTAAAGCTAACCCTAGTTCTAACACTAATTCTAACCCTAACTCAAGGCATATTCCTAACCATAACTCTAGTTCTAACCTAAGCTCTAACCCTATCAATTACCCTAAACATAACCCTTACACTAATGCTAACCCTAAGCCTAAACCTAGCCCTATCACTAACGCTAATCATATTAATTACCCTAAACCAAACCTGAACCTTAAAACAAACCCTAACTATATCCCTAACCCTAACCCTAATGCTAATTTGAGCAGTAAACCTAAATCCTTACCTAAGCAAAATACTTATCCTAATAATTCCCCGAGCTCTAAACCTGACCCTTACCCTAAACGTATCCCTTACACTAGACATAGCCATAAGCCTAACCCTAAAACTACCTTTAACCCTAATGCTAGACCTGATATTAGCCCCAGCACTAATCCTAGCCCTGAATCTAATACAAACACTAGCCCTCATCCTAGCCTTAAACCTAGCCTTAATCATAACCCTAAGCCCAGCCGTAGACCTAACCCTAACTCTATCCCTCACCCTATGTCTAAACCTAGCTATAACGCCATTCTTTATCCTAAACTTAAACCTAACCCTATCCCTCTTGCTAGGCCTAAGCTGTACACTAACCCTAGTCCTAATCCTAGCTCTAATTTAACCCTATCCCAAACCCAACTCTAATTTTAACCCTATCACTAACTCTTACTCTCACACTAGCCCTATTCCTAGTTCTAAACCTATCCCTTACCATAACTCTAACCCTGGCCCTAACCCTTGTCCTATCCTTCATCCTAGTTTAATCCTAGACCTAACATAATTATAAATGTAACCCTAACTCTAAGTCTAAGCCTAACACTAACACTAGCCCTAGTCCTAATACTAATTGTAAAACTAGCCCTGACTCTAACCCTAGGACTAAAACAAAACCGAACAATAGACCTAACACTAAACCTTAACTTAAACCGAACCCTAAACTACTACAAAAACTAATCCTAGCCCTAATCGAGTCCTAACCCTAACCTTAAAACTTACCCTGACCCTGACTAATATCCTAACACTCACCCTAGCTCTAAACATGATGCTAACTTTAAACCGAATCCTAACAGTAAACCTAGCCCTAATTTGAGTCCTAACTCAAACCCTAAATCTAACCCTGACCCTGACTCTTGTCCTAAAAATAACTCTAGCTCTAAATATCAACCTAACCGTAAATCTAACACTAACACTAGAACTACCCCTATCCCTAATCGCAAAGCTAACCCTAATTGTATCCCTGGTTCTTACATTATCTGTTGTCCTAACCCTAGTCCCAACACTAACACAAAAACTAGCCCTAATCCATGCCCTAAACCTAGCTTTAACCCTAAACCTAATCCTAACCCTACCCCTAACACTTGCTCTAACCCTATCCCTAACCCTAAGAAAAACCCTAAACCTAATGGTAACCTTAGACCTATCCTTAATCCTCAGCCTAATCAAACCTCTCACCATGTTAATAGTCCTAACCCTAGCCCTCATTATAGGTCTAACCCTATCCTAAAATTTAACCCTAATCCTGACCCTTATTCTGACCATAACACTAACCTAGGTCTAAACCTGACCCTAACGCTAGACCAAAACATAACACTGCCCTACCTGTAACCTTATATCTAAACCAGACCCTATCATTAGCAGTAGACCTAAACTTAATCCTAAATCTAGACTTAACTCTAGCTCTAGACCTAAACAAAAACCTAGCCTTACCCTAACAATGACCCTTAACTTAATGAAAAGACTAACCCTACCCCTAGACATAAACCTAGTCCCAATTCTGGCTTTAAACTTAGATCTAACTCTAACCTGAACACTGACCCCACCTTTAACACTAAACCTATCTCTAAACCTGACCCTAACCAAAAACCTAAACCTAACACTAGACATAGCCATAACCTTAACCCTTACAACTAGCCCTAATCATAATCCTGGCACTTACATTAACCATAGCCCTAACTCTATGCCTTAACTTAACACAAAACCTAGAGCAAATTCTAGGTCTAAATCTAGCCCTAAGCGTAACCCCAACCCTAACCCTAGCCCTAACCCTAACCCTAAACCTACCCCTAGCCTTAGTCTTAAGCCTTACTCAAAGCCTAACCCTTACCATAAATATAAACATAGACCTATACCTTACTCTAAACTGTAACCCTAGCCCTAACCATAAACTTAACCATATCCCGAAACCTAGCTCGAAACCTACAACTTTCCTAACCCTACACCTAACTGTATTGATAACCCTAGCCTTAACGCTAACTGTAACCGTAACCCTAACCTAAAAAGTAACAATAGATCTAACTCTAAACCTAACACTCACCATAGCCCTAACCTTAGCTCAAAACCTAACCCATACCATAAACCTAAACATAACTGTAGCTTTAACATTAACCCTAAAACTAAATCTAACCTTAAACATAAACCTAAACCTACATCTAACCATATCCATTACCCTAACCCTTAACCTAACCCTAATGATAACCCTAGCCCTAACCTTAACCCTAACCTTAAACTTACGATAATTCTGTCCGAAGACCTAAGATTGAACCTAATCCTCGACCTAGCCCTATCACTAACACTAGATCAAACCCTAGCTCTTAACCTAAACATAACCCTAGCCCAAAACCTAACCCCAATCGTAGCCCTAATCCTAACTATAACCATAGCACAAACCCTAGGTCTAACTCTATCCATTACCCTAACCATGACCCTAACCCTAATGCTAAACCTAGCCCTAACCCTAACCCTAACCCTAATTCTATCCTTAGCCCTGATTCTAACCTGAAGCCTCAACCTAGCCCTAAAACTTACTCAATCCCTGACACTTACCCTTAAACTAACCTTAAGAAAATGAAAAGCCTAACCCTAACCCTAACACTAGCCCTATTTGTAAACTTAAAACTAGACTTCACCTTAGCTCTAACCCCACCCATTACCCTAACCCTAACCATAAACATCATGATAACCATAGACCTAAACCTAAACCTACTTGCACCCTAACTATAAACCTAAAGCTAAACCTAGACAGAACCATAAACCTAACTCTTGCCATAGTCCTATCTCTAGCTCAAACTCTAACAATTATGCTAAACTCAACACTAACCCTAGTCTTAAACCTAAACCTAATCCTAACCCTAACCAAAAATCTAAACATGTCCATTGCCTTAACCCTAATGGTAACCAGAATCCTAACCCTAGATCTAATCCTAAGCTTAACCCTATCCTTAGCACAAACCCTAGCTCAAACCCTAACCCTAGCCTTAACCCTAACCCTAACCCTAAATCTAGCCCTAATCCTAAACATAACCCTAACTCTAACCCTAGCTCTAACCATTTCCATTACCCTAATGATAACCATAAACCTAATGCTAACCCTAGGCCTTACCCTAACCCTATCCATCACCCTAAATCTAACCTGAGCCCTAAACCAAACCTGAAGACTAAACCTAACCATATTCATTTCCCTAGCCCTAACTCAAACCTTAAGCTAATTTGAGCCATAACCCTAAACCTCAACCTAACCCAAACCCAAAACCTGACTCTGACTATTATAATACCCCTAGCTATCAACTTGAACCTCACCCTAAACCTAACTCTGAAACTAGACCTAGTCATAAAAGTTACAGAAAAACTATCCCTAACCATAACCTTAGACCTGATATTAGCCCTAGCCCTAATACTTGCCATAACCCTAACAAAAATGCTAGCCCTCATCCTAGCCCTAAAGCTAGCCTTGATCTTAACCCAAACCCAAACTCTAGCCCTATCCCTAATTTTATCTCTTGCCCTAGTTCTGAACCTTGCCATACTCCATCCCTTCACCCAAATCTAACCCTAACTCTAATTCTAGACTTAACCCTTACATTAATCTTAGACCTGATCCTACCCTAATTTAGCCCTAATCTTACCACTAGCACAAAGACTAACTCTAACTCTTGCCATAGCCCTGTTCCTAGATCTAACCCTATCCCTTACCATAACCCTAACACTTGCTCTAATCTTAGCCCTAATACTAGCCCTAGCCCTAACCCTAGAACTAACAAAAACTCTAAGTCCAACCCTAACCCAAAGCCTAAACCTCACACTAACACTAGCCCTAACACTAACACTAATCCTAAAACTAGCCCTAATCTAGTTCAAGCCCTAAAACCAAACTGAGCCATAACCTTAACCCTAACACTTAATCTAAACCAAAACCTAACCATACACCTAGCCCTAACCCTAGCCCTAATTCCAGTCGTAACATAACCCTAAAACTAACCTTGAGCCTGACTCTGACCTTAAACTATCCCTACATCTAACATCACCCTAAAAGTATACGTAAACCTAAAACTAGTACTAGCCCTAACTGTAACCCTAAAAGTAGCCCTAATCATAACTCGAGTTCTTACATTAGCCGTAGCCTTAACCTAACCCAAAATCTATCCCCAAACTGAGCCCTACATCTCGTTTTAACCCAAACCCTAACCTTAACCCTAACCATTACCCTAAAAGTAACCCTAACCCTAAATCTGGCCCTAACCCTAAACCTAATCCTATACTTAATCCTAACCATAATTCTAGCCTTAACTCTAGCTCTATATCCATTACCCTAAACATAAGCCTAACCCTCATGATAACCCTAGCCTTAAACTTAATCCTAATCCTAAACCTAGACCTGACACTAACCCTAACCATCATCCTAGACCTAACTGTAGCTCAAACCCTAACACTTATCCTAAACTTAACCCTAACACTAATCCTAGACCTAAACCTAACCCTAGCCCTATTTCTAACCATAACCTAGACCTAAATCTATCCATTACCCTAAACATAAGCCTAAACAGAATATAGTTCTAAACACAGCTCTAACCCCACCCATTACCCTAACCCTAATTATAAACATCATGATAACACTAGCCCTAACCCTAAACCTACTCTAAACCTAACTTTAAACTTAACCCTGGTCCTAACTCTAAACCTAAACTAACCCTAACTTTAAGACTAACCCTAGACCTAACCATAAACCTAACATTTCCCATAGTCCTAATCCTAGCACAAACCCTAACAGTTACACTAAACCTAACACTAACCCTAGTCATAAACCTAAATCTAACCCTATCCATTTAGACCTAAACCAAAACCATTTGTTAATACTAACCTTATCCTTACCTCAACCTAAAATGAACACTAAACCTAACCCTATCAATTACTCTAACCCTAACTCTAAACCTAACCCTAATGCTAATTCGAGCCCTAAAACTAAACCAAAATTTAACCCAAACTCTGAGCAAGACCCTGACTCTAATAGCACACCTAGCTCTAAACTGACCCTTACCCCTAAACATAACCCTTAAACTAGACCTAGCCATAAAACTAACCCTAACAGTATCCCTAAATGTAACCCTAGACCTGACATTAGCACTCTACCTTATTCTTGCCTTAAACCTAACACAAACCTGAGCCCTCATCCTAGTCCTAAACCTAGCCTTAATCCTAACCCAAACCCTAACCCTAGCCAAAACCCTAATTTCAACCCTCGCCCTAGTTCTGAACCTAGGTATAACCACATCCTTTACCCTATACCTAACCCTAACCCTAACACTACCACTAACAATAACCCTAGCCCTAACCCTAGGCCTAATCCTAACACTAACCATAGCTCAAATCCTAACCCTAATTTATTGCTAACTGTAATCCTAACTCTAACCCTAGCCCTAAGAATAACCCTAACTCTAGCTGTAGACCTATTTCTACATGCAAAACATACCTACTACCTATCCCTAACACTAGCCCTAAACTTAGTCCTAACACTAGCCATAGAACTAAACCTAGAACTAACCCTAACTCTAAATCTAACCCTAACTCTATACCTAAATTTACCCTAACACTAGCCCTAACTCTAATTCTAATTTGAAAACTAGCCCTAACCCTAGCCATAGCCCACAAACAAAACTGAGCTATAGCCCTAATACTAACCCTTAACCTAAAACAAATCTTAACATTACACCTAGTCCTAAATCTATCCCTACAACTAATACTGACCCTGACTCTGACCCTAAAACTAACCCTACTCTGAACATCACTCTAATCCTAAACCTAACCCAAACACTAGACCTAGCCCTAATCCTAACCCTAAAACTATCCCTAACTGTAAAGCTAATTCTTATATTAGCCATAGCCCTAACCCTTACACAAAACCTAGCGCTAATCTGAGCCTCAATCCTAGCTTTAACCCTAACCCTAACCCTAAACCTAACACTAACCAAAACCCTAGCTCTAAACCTATTCTTTTCCCTAAGCCAAACTCTCACCATTATGCTACCCTAGTTTTAACCCTAATCCTTAGCTTACCCAAACACTAACTATACTACTAGTCCTAATCCTAGCCCTCATTCTATCTCTAACCTAACCTGAAGCCTAAGCTTAACCCTTATGCTTATTCTGACCCTATCACTAACTCTACGTCAAAGCCTGACCTTAACACTGAACTGAAACCTAACACTAGCCCTACCAGTAAACCTATACCTAAAACTAACCATAACACTAGCACTAGACCTAAACTTAATTCTGAATATAGCCATAACTCTAGCCCTAGTCCTAAACAAAAACCTAGACCTAGCCCTAAAATAACCATTAACCTAAAGCAAAGATTAACCCTAGCTCTAGACCTAACTCTAGTTCTAATTCTGGCCCTAACAATAAACCCAATGCTAACCCGAACACTGACGCTAACCCTAACACAAACCCTATCTCTAAAACTTATCCTCTCCCAAAACTTAAACATAACATTAGACATATCTATAACCCTAACCCAAAAAACTAGGCATAACCATAACCCTAGCTCTTACATTACCCATAGCCCTAACACTAGCCATAAACCTCATACAAAACCTAGCCCTAATACAAGCCCTAAACCTAGACCTAAGCATAATCTTAATCCTAAATCTAGCACAAACGCTAAACCTAATTCTTGCCCTAGCCCTAACCCTAACTCAAACTCTAACCCTTACTCTAAACATAACCGTAGCTATAAACCTAACCCTAATCCTATCCCTAATCCTAAGTGTAACCATAGCCCAAATCCTAGGTCTAACTTTATCCATTATCTTAAACATAACCCTAACCCTAATGCTAACCCTAGCCCTAACCCTAACTCTAACCCTAACTGTAGCCCTAATTGTAGCCCTGATTCTAACCCTAACCCTTGCCCTAGCCCTAAACCTAGCTCAAACCTTAACACTTACCCTAAACCGAACACTAACACTAACCCTAGGAGTAACCCAAATTCTAGCCCTACTCCTAACCTTAACCTAAGCCCTAACACTAGCACTAAACCTATTCATTTGGTTAGCTTAAACCAAATGCTAACCCTCGGCCTAAACCTAACCCTATCCCTAACACTAACCCTATACATTACTCAAAACCTAACCTGAACTGTAAACTTAACTCTATCCATTACTCTAACCCCAACCCTAACGCTAATGCTAATTTGTTCCCGGACCTTAAACCTTAACCATACTCTGACCCTAATAATAACCTAGCTCTATCCTTGAGCCCTACATTAAATCTAACCCTTACACTAGACCTAGCCATAAACCTATCCCTATCACTATCCCTAACCATAACCCTAGACCTGACATTATCCCTAGCCCTAATCCTAGCCATAACCCTAACGCAAAACCTAGCCCTCATCCTAGCCCTAAACCTAGACTTAATCCTAACCCTCACCCTCACCCTAGCCCTATCCCTAAATATAACCCTCGCCCTAGCACTGAACCTAGCTATATAACCCCATTCCTTCCACTAAAACTAACCGTAACCCTAGCCCTAACCATAGGCCTAACCCTAACACTAATCATTGTGCTAATCTTAGCCCTATTTGAACCCTAAACTTAACCTACCCTACCACTAGCCCTAAGACTAACTCTAACTCACACCATAGCCCTATTTCTATTTATAACTCTATTCATTACCATAAGCCTCACCATAGCCCTAACCTTAGCCCTAATCCTAGCCATAGCCCTAACCCTACATCTAACCATAACTATAAATCTAACCCTAAACTTAAGCCTAAACCTCATTCTATAACTAGCTCTAACATTATTGCTAATCCTAAAACTAGCCCTAATCCAAGCCCTAGCCCTAAAATAAAACTGAGCCATTGTTCTAACCCTAAATCTTAAAATAAACCAAACCCTAACCCATAACTAGCCATAAACCAAGCTCTAATTCGAGTCCTAGGCCTAAAACTAACCCTCACTCTGACTCATATCCAAACACAAACCCTAGCTCTAAATATCACCCTAACCCTAAAACTAAGGCTAACATTAGACCTATCTGAAACCCTAACCCTAAAACTAACCCGAATCATAACCCTAGTTCTTACATTGGCCTTAGCCAAACCCTAGCCATAACTCTAACACAAAAAATAGCCCTAATCTGAGAACTAACACTAGATTTAACCCTAACCCTAACCCTAACCCTAAAACGAGCCCTAAACCTAACCCTAATCCTAGCCCTAACCTAGCTCTAATTCTATCCATTACCCTAAGCCAAACCATATTCATAATGCTAACTCTAGTCCTAATCCTAATCCTTAGCCTAACCCAAACAATAACCCTATTACTACCTAACACCAGCCCTCATTCTAGATCTAATCCTAACCCAAAATCTCATCCTAACCTTGACCCTTATTCTGACCCTAACACTAATTGGAGGTCTAAACCTGACCCTAAAAAGAAACCGAAACATGAAACTAGCCCTACCAGTAAATTGATACCTAAACCTAAACCTAACACTAGCCCCATACCTAAACCTAATCTAAATCTAACTATTACTCTAGCCCTTGACCTAAACAAAAACTTAGTGCTAGCCCTAACAATAACCCTTAACGTAAACAAAACACTAACCCTACCACTAGACCTAACCCTAGTTCTATTCTGGTTTTCACCCTAACCCACACTTTAACCTGAACACTGGCCCTGAAATTAACATTAAACCTAGCTCTAAACCTGACCCTAACCCAAAACCTAACCTAAAACTAGACCTAGCCATAATCCTAACCCTAAAACTAGCTCTAATCAGAACTCTAGAAATTACATTACACATAGCACTAACCCTAGGCCTAAACCTAACACAAAACTTAAATAACCCTAACCCTAATCGAGGCCTAAACCTACCCTAAGAATAAACCCTCACCCTAACCCTAACCCTAGTCCTAACCCTAACCCAACCATCAACTTAGTCCTAACCCTAGCTCAAAGCCTAACACTTACTCTAAATATAACCCTTGCATTATCCCTAACCATAACCCTAACCATAGAACTAATCCTAACCTTAACCCTAGACCTAACACTAGCTATAACCCTAGACATTACCCTAAGCCAAACCTAACCCTAATGATAACCCTAGTCCTAAACCTAATCCTATTACTAGTACTAACCCTAGCCCTCACTCTAGCTCTAACAATAACTCAAACCTGACACTTATTCTTACCCTAATGGTAACCGTAGTTCTAAACTTGACCCTAACCCTATACTGAACCCTAACACTAGCATAGATATAAAGCTATTCCTAAACCTAACCCTAACACTAGCCCTAGACCTAAACCTAATCCTAAATCTAGCCATATCTCTAGCCCTAGATATAAACAAAAACCTAGCCCTAGCCCTAATAATAACCTTAACCTAACCCAAACACTAACCCTACTCCTAGACCTAACCCTAGTGATAATTCTGGCTTTAACCATAAAGCTAACACTAGCCTGAACACTGACCCTGACCCTAACACTAACTCTAGCCCTAAACATCATGCTAACACTAATCCTAATCCTAACATTTGACCTAGCCTTAACACTCACCCCCAAACTGGCCCTAATCATAACCCTAGTCCGTACATTAGCTGTAGCCCTAACACTAGCCCTAACCTAACCCAAAACCTGGCCTAACCCTAGTTTTAACCCCTAACACTAACCCTAGCCATAAAGCCAGTCCCTAACCCTTCCCTAACCCTAGCTCTTATAATATTTGTTACCTTAAGCCAAACTCTAAACCTAATGCTAACCCTAGTCCTAACCCTAATCCATAGCCTAACCCAAACCCTAATCCTAACCCTGAAACTTATACTGACCCAAACACTAACCATATGTATAAAGCAGACCCTAACCCGAACCCGAACCCTAACATTAGCCCAACTGGTAATTTTATACCCAAATCTAAACCTAACACTAGTACTAGACCTAAAGCTAATCCTAAATCTAGCCATAACTCTAGCCCTAAACCTGAACAACAACCTTGTCCTAGACTTAACAATCACCCTTAACATAACCCAAACACTAACCCTACTTCTAGACCTAACCTAGTCCTCATTCTGGCACTAACCCCAACACTCACTCTAACCTGAACACTGACCCTGATCCTAACATAAACCTAGCTCCAAAGCTCACCCTAACTCAAAACCTAATCCTAACACTACACCTAGCCATAACCCTAACCCTAAAACTAGCTCTAATCATAACCATAACTCTTCACTACCAATGGCCCTAACCCTAGGCCTAAAATAACACAAAACCTAGCACTAATCCCAGGCCTAAACCTAGCCCTAAGTGTAACCCTATACTAACCCTAACTCTAACCCTAAACATCCCCTTAGACCAAACCCTTGCTCAAAGCCTCACCTTTATCCTAAACATAACACTAGCCCTATCCCAAACCCGAACCTAACCCTAGCCCTAATTCTAACCTTAACCTTCGCCCTAACCATAGCTCTAATTCTATACACTACCCTAACCCTAGCCCTAATCATAACCATAACCCTAGCCCTAACCCTAGCTCTAATCCTATCCATTATCATAACCATAATCCTTACACTAATTCTAACCCTAGGCTTAAACCTAACCCTATCACAATCCCTAAACCTATCCATTACCCTAAAACTAACCTGTACCCTAATCCTAAGCCTATTCATTACCCTAACCCTAACTCTAACCCTAATGCTAATTAAAGCCCTAAACCTAAACCTTAACCTAAACTGAACCATAAGCCATACACTGACCTTAATAATACATCTAGCTCTAAACATGACCCTTACCTTAAATCTAACCCTTACACTAAACCTAACATTAACATAACCCTAAATCTATACCTAACCATAACCCTAGACTTGACCCTAGTCACTTACCCTAACACAAACCCTAGCTCTAAACCTTATCTTAACCAAAAAACAAACCCTAACACTAGACAAACCCTAAATCTACCCATAACCATAACCCTAGCTCTTACATTACCCATACACCTAACACTAGCCCTAAACCTCACACAAAAGATAGCCCTAACCCTCGCCCTAAATCTAGACCTAAGTGTAACCCTAAACCTATGTCTAGCATTAACCTTAACCCTAACACTGGCTCTAGCCCTAACCCTACTCAAACTCTAATAATTACCCTAAACATAACAATAGCCCTAACCCTCAACCTAACCCTAAACCTAGCCCTAATCCTAACTGTAACCATAGCACAAATCCTAGCACAAACTCTATCCATTACCTTAAACATAACTCTAACCCTAATGCTAACCCAAGCCATAACCCTAACCCTAACCCTAACCATAGCCCTGACTCTAAACCTAACCCTCACCCTAACCCTAACCCTAGCTCAAACCCTAACACTTCTGCTAAACCTAACACTAACACTAACTCTAGGCCTATTCTAAACCTAGCCAAAATCCTAAGGTTAACACAAGCCCTAACACTAGCACTAACCCTATCCTTCACCCTAAACCTAAACCTAAACCAAATGCTAACCCTAGGCCTAACCCTAATCCTATCACTAACACTAACCCTATCTATTACTCTAAACCTAACCTGAACTCTAAACCTAACACTATCCATTACTTTAACCCTAACCCTAATGCTAATTTGAGCCCTAACCCTAAACCTTATCTTAAACCAAACCGTAAACTGGACTCTGACCATAATAATACACCTAGCTCTAAACCTGACCTTTACCCTAAACCTAACTTTCCACTAGACCTAGCCATAAACCTACAGTTAACACTATTCCTAACCATAACCTTAGACCTGACATTAGCCCTAGCCCTAATCCTAGCTCTAACCCTAACATAAACCCTAGCCCTCATCCTAGCCCTAATTTTAGCCTTAATCCTAACCTGAACACTCACCCTATTCCTATACCTAATTCTAACACTCTCCCTAGCCCTGAGCCTAGCCATAACCTCATCCTTTCCCTTAAAACTAACCATAACCCTAACACTAACACTAACACTAATTCTAGCCCTAACCATGTGTCTAACCCTAACACTAAACCTAGTGCTAACTAGCCCTAATTATCCTGATCCCTAAGAAAATCGCTAACTCTAGCCCTAAAAATACCTCTAACTCTCAACCTAGCCCTATTTTTGTTTCTAAACCTGTCCATTACCGTTACCCTAACACTAGCCCTAACCTTAGCCCTAACCTTAAATCAAACCATAACTCT
Source organism: Marmota flaviventris (assembly GCF_047511675.1). Taxonomy (NCBI): domain Eukaryota; kingdom Metazoa; phylum Chordata; class Mammalia; order Rodentia; family Sciuridae; genus Marmota; species Marmota flaviventris. The sequence goes on along the minus strand of NC_092516.1, from coordinate 41,629,408 downwards.
AAATCTAACCCTAACCTTAAGCCTAAACCTCACCCTACCACTAGCTGAACACTATCACTAATCATAAAACTAAACCTAATCATAGCCCTAGCCCTAACACAAAACGGAGCCATTACCCTAACCCTAAACCCAACCTAAACCAAACCCTAAACCTACAACTAGCCATAAACCTAGCTCAAATTTGTGTCCTAGAACTAAAACTACCCCTTTAAATGACTCATATCCAAACACTAACCCTAGCTCTATATATCACCCTAACCATAAAGCAAATGTTAACACCATTCCTAGCCCAAAACCTAACCCTAAAACTAACCCTAATAATAACCCTAGTTCTTACATTAGCTATAGTCCTAACCCAAGCCCTAACCCAAAAACAAAAATAGCCCTAATCTGAGCCCTAAAACTTGATTTAACCCTAACCCCAGCCCTAGCCCTCAACCTAACCCTAACACTAGCTCTAAGCCTAGCTGTAACCTATTCACTTATCCTAAGCAAAACCCTATCCATAATGCTAAGCTAGTCCTAATAGTAGTCCTTAGCCTAAATCAAACCCTAACCCTATTAATAGTCTCTAAACCTAACCCAAAACCTAAACCTAATCTTCACCTTTATTCTGACCATAACACTAATTATAGGTCTAAACCTGGCCCTAACCCTAAAATGAACCCTGAAAATAGCCCTACCAGTAAATTGTACCTAAACCTAACCTTAATACTACCCCTAGACCTACAACCCTACCTCAAAACCTAAACTTTACCCTAAACATAACCCTAACACTAAGCTAGGTTTACTAGCCATAACCCAAAATTTAACCTAACTCTAACACTATTCCTAACCTAACCCTAGCCCTAACCATAAATCTAAATCTATATATTATCCTTATGATAACCCTAATCCTAATGCTAACCCAAGGCATAACCCTAACCGTTTTGCTAACCCTAAAGACTCCAAGTCCTAAACCTACTCTGAAACCTAAACCTAACCCAATCAATTACCATAACCCTAACACTAACCCTAATGCTCAAATGAGCCCTACCCCTAAACCTTAACCTAAAACAAACCCTAACACTGACCCTGACCCTAAAAATACACCTAGCTTTAAAACTGACCCTTACCCGAATCCTAACACTTGCATGAAGCATAGACACAAACCTAACCCTAAATATACCCCAAACTGTAACACTAGACCTGACATTATCCCTAGCCCTAATTCTAGACCTAACACCACAACAAACCCTACCCTCATCCTAGCCCTTAACCTAGTCTTAATCATAACCCTAACCCTAACCCTAGCCCTAACCCTAATTCTAACCCTCACCCTACCTCTAAACCTAGTTATAACTACATACCTTACCCTAATATTAACTATAACCCTACCCCTAACACTAGGCCTAAGCTGAACACTAACCCTAGCCCTAACTTAGCCCTATCCATAAAAGTAACCAAAACCCTAGGCCTAAGACTAGCCTTAGCCCTAGTTCTAACCCTATCTGTTACCATAACCATAACCCTAGCCCTAACCCTTGCCCTATAGTTAGACCTAGCCCTAATCCTAGATCTAACGCTAAATCCAAATCTAACCCTAACACAAAGCCTAAGCCTAACCCTAATGCTAATCTTATAACTAGCCCAATCCCTAAACCTACGACTAAAACAAAACTGAGCAACAGCCCTAACACTAAACCTTAACTTAAAACAAACCCTAACACTACACCTAGACATAACCCTAGCCCTAATTCGAGTCATACCCTAACCTTAAAACTTACCCTGACCCTTACTCATATCCTAACACTGACACTAGCTCTAAAGACCACTCTAAACTTAAACCAAGCCCTAACAGTAATCCTAGCCCTAATTCAAGTCATAAACCTAACCTTAAAGCTAACCCTGACCCTGACTGACATCCTATCAGTCACCCTAGCTCTAAACACAGCCCTCACCTTAAATCGAACACTAACAGTAACGGTAGCCCTTATTTGAGTCCTCAACCTAACCCTAAAACTAACCCTGATGCTGCCTCATATCCTAACAATAACCCTAGCTCTAAATATTACCCTAACCTTAAACCTAAACCTAACACTAGACCTACACCTAAAACTAACCCTAATTGTAACCCTGGCTCTTACATTAGCCAATGCCCAAATCTAGCCCTAACCCTAACACAAAAACTAGCCCTAATCTGAGCTCTAAACCTATATTTAACCCTAACCCTAACCCTAAGTCTAGCATTACCCCTACCTCTAAGGCTATCCCTTAACCTAAGAAAAACCCTAACCCTAATGGTAACCCTAGACCTCTCTAAATCTTATGCTAACCAAAACCCTAACCCTATTAATAGTCCAAACCCTAGCCCTCATTCTAGCTCTAACCCTATTCCAAACTCTAATGATAACCCTGAACCTTATTCTGACCCTAAAACTAACCCTAGGTCTAAAACTGACCCTAACCCTAGACCAAACCCTAACACTAGCACTAGAACTAAACCAAATCCTAAATCTAGCCTTAACTCTAACCCTAGACCTAAACATAAACCTAGCCCTAGCCCTAACAATAATCCTTAACATAACTCAAACACTAACCCTAACCATAGACATAAACATAGTCAGATTTCTGGCTATAAACCTAACACTCACTCTAAACCAAACACTGACGCTGCCTTTAGATAAACCTATCTCTAAATCTGACCCTACCCCAAAATCTAAAGCTAACACAAGACCTAGCCATAACCCTAACCCTACAGCTAGCCCTCAACATAATCCTAGCTCTTACATTACCCCAAGCCCTAACCCTAGGCCTAAACCTAACACAAAAGCTAGAGCTAGTCCTAGGCCTAAATCAAGCCTTAAGGATAACCCTAACCCTAACACTAGCCCTAACCCTAAACTAACCCTCACCTTAGTCCTAATCCTAGCTCAAAGCCTAAACATTTCTCTAAACATAAACCTACACCTATCCCTCAATCTAACCCTCACACTAGCCCTAATCCTAACCTTAACCCTAGCCCTAAACCTAGCTCTAAATCTACCGATTACTCTAAACCTAAATTTAATCTTATTGATAATCCTAGGCTTAATGCTGAACCTAACTGGAAAACGAACCCTACACATAACATTAAACCTCACAATTGCAATAGAACTAACCCTAGCTCAACCCCTAACCATTACTATAAATCTAAACATAACCATAGCCCTAACTCTAAGCCTAAACCTCAATCTAACTTTAAACATAGCCCTAAATCTACGTCTAATCGTATATATTACCCTAACCCTAACCCTATCCCTAATGATGTCCCAAGCCCTAATCCTAACCCTAACCCTGTGAGAACTATAATCTTATCCCTAGAAGTAACCCTAAACCTAACCCTCACCTTAGCCCTAACCATAGTTCAAAACCTAAACCTAATGCTAAACATAAAACTAAGCCTAACCCTAGTTTTAGCCCTAGCCCTAACCCGAATTCAAGACCTATTCTTAGCCATAAACCTAGCCCTAAACTTTGCTCTAATTTTATCCATTATACTAACCATAACCCTTACCCTAATGCAAACCCTAGGCCTAACTTTAACCCTATTGCTAACCCTAACCCTATCAATTACCCTAAACCTAATGTTAACTCTAAACAAAACCGTATCATTACCCTAACCCACACCCTAGTGCTAATTCAAGCCCTAAACCTAAAACCTAACCTCAAACAAACTCTAACACTGACCCTGACCCTAATAAATCTCCTAGCTCTAAGGATGAATTTTACACTACACCTAACCCTTACACTAGACCTAGCCATAACACCAGTCCTAAAACTATCCCCAACTATAAGCTTAGATCTGACATTAGCCATAGCCCTAATCCTAGCCCTAAACCTAACAGAAACCCCAGCCCTTAATCCTAACCCTAAACCTAACTTTAGGCCTAACCCAGGAACTAACCCTAGCCCTAATCTTAGCACCAATTTAGTCCTATTCATAACCCTAGCCCTAACCCTAGTGCTATGACTAACTCTAACTCTCACCCTAGGTCCATCCTTAGTTCTAACCCTATCCCTTACTGGAACCCTAATTCTAGCCCTAAACCCAGCCCTAACCCTAGCCCTATCATTAGCTCTAGCCCTAACCTAGATCTAATTTTAACTCTAAATCAAACCCTAACCCTAAGCCTAAGCCTAACTCTAACCCTACCTCTAAATCTAACTTTAACCCTAGCCCTAAAACAAAACCGAGCCATAGCCCCAACTCTAACCCTTAACCTAAACCAACCCTTAACCCTAACCCTAACCATAGCTCTAATTCTAGTTTTAAGCTGAAAGCTAAAACTAACACTGATCCTGACTCTGACCATAATACTAACCCTACTCTAAACATTATCCTAACCCTAACCCTAAACCTAACACTAGACCTACCACTAACTCTAACCCTAAATTTAACCCTGATTGTAACCCTGGTACTTACATTAGCCTTACCCCTAATCCAAGCACTAACTTAACCCAAATCCTAGCCCTAATCCAAGCCCTAACCCGAGCTTTAACCCTAACCCTAATCCTAACCCTAGCCCTAATCAAAAACATAACCCTAGCCCTAAACCTATCTCTAACCCTATCCATTGCAATAACCATAACTCTAGGTCTAAACCTAAACCTATCCCTAATCCTAAACCTATGCATTATTCTAAACCTAACCTAAACCCTAAACCTCATATTATAATTACACTAACACTAAACATAATGCTAATTCGAGTCCTAACTTTAAAACTTAACCTATACCAAACTTCCAACCCAGACCTTGACTCTAGCTCTAAACTTGACCCTAACCCTATACCCAAACCTTACATTGTATGTAGGCATAAAACTAACACTAAAACTATCTTTAACCATAACCCTAGATCTGATATTAGCCCTAGCCCTAATCCTAGCCCTAACACTGAAATAAAGCATAGCGCTCATCCTAGCCCTAAACCAGCCTTAATCATTATCCTTACCCTAACCATAGACCTAACCCTAATTCTAACATTCACCTTATCTCTAAACCTAGCTATAATGCCATTCCTTACCCTAAACTTAAACCTCACCCTAATGCTAACTCTAGGCCTAAGGTGAACACTAATCCTAGCCCTAATCCTAACCCTAATTTAACCCTATCCCTAACCCTATCCCTAAGACTAGCTCTAACTCTCACACTAGCCCTATCCCTACTTCTAACTTTATCCATTACCATAATCCTAAACTTAGCCCTAAACCTAGCCATAACCATTACAAAATCCTTATTCCTAGTCCTAACGCTAGATCTAAGCCTAACTCTAAATCTAACCCTAACCCTAAGCCGAAGCCTAACATTAACACTAGCCCTAGCCCTAATGCTAATCATAACACTAGCCCAAACACTAACCCTTGCAGTAAAACAAAATCGAACAATAGACCTAACACTAAACCTTAACTTAAACCAAAACTTAACACTAAACCTAGACCTTACCCTAGCCCTAATTTGAGTCCTAGTCTTAACCTTAATACTATCCCTAACTCTGACTCATATCCTAACACTTACCCTAGCTCTAAACACCACCCTAAACTTAAAGCAAACCCTTACAGTAACCCTAGCCTTAATTCGCCTCCTAACCCTAACCCTTAAACTAAACCTGACCCTTACTATTACCCTAACACTAACACTAGCTCTATATTTCACCCTAACCTTAAAACTAATCATAACACTAAAGGTTTAACCCATAACCATAACCCTAAAACAAACCCTAAAAACCATAGTTCTCACATTAACCATTGCTCTAACCCTAGCCATAACCCTAACACAAAACTAGCCCTAATCCGAGCCCTAAACCTAACTTTAACCCTAACCCTAGCCATAAACTTAGATCTAACCCTATCCCTTACCCTATGTCAAACCCTAAACCTAATGCTAATTCTAATCCTAATCCTAATTCTATTCCTTAACCTAACCCAAACCCTAACCGTATTAGTTGTCCTAACCCTAGCACTCATTCTAGCTCTAAACATAACCCAAACCCTAACCCTAACCCTGACCCTTATTCTGACCCTAACACTAATCATAGTTCTAAACCTGAACCTAACCCTAAACCAAAATCTAACATTAGCCCTATTGGTAACCTTATACATAAACCTAACCCTAACACAAGCCCTAGACCTAAACCTTATCTATCCATAACTCTAGCCCTAGACCTAAAGAAAAACTTAGCTCTAGCCCTAATAATAACCCTTAGCCTAAAGCCAAAAACTAAACCTTCCCCTAGTTTTAACCCTAGTCCTAATTCTGGCTTTCCCATTAACCATAATCCTAAACTTAACACTGACCCTGACACTAACACTAACCCTAGCTCTAAACATCACCCTAACCCTTAACCTAACCCTAAAATTATACTTAGCTCTAACTTTAACCCTAAAACTAGCCCTAATCATAACAAAGTTCTTACATTTGCCATAGCCCTAACCTATTGAAAAACCCAGCCCTAACCAAAGCCCTACCTTAGCATTAACGCTAAAGATAACAATAACCCTAACCTTAGCCCTAACCCTAAACATAGGCCTAATAAACCTAGACCTAATCCTAAGCATAACACTAGCCCTATCACTAGCTCTAACCCTATACATTACCCTTATGATAACCCTAACGCTGCTGCTAACCCTAGGCCGGACCCTAATCCTACACTTAACCCTAACCCTATTCATTACCCTACACTTAACATGAACTCTAAACCTAAAACTATCATTAACCTATCCCTAACTGTAATGATAACTCGAGCCTTAACCCTAAACCTTAATCTAATAATAACCCTAACCCTGACCCTTACTCCAATAATACCCATAGCTCTAAACCTGACCCTAACAAGAAACCTGACCCTTACAATAGACCTAATATAAACCTAACCTTAAAACTCTCACTAACTGTAACCCTATACCTGACATTAGCCCTCCCTCTAATCCTAGTCCTAATCCTAACATTCTAGCTATAAACCTTGTCTTAATCATAAACATAACCATAACCAAACCCTAATTCTAATCCTCACCCTAATGCTAAAAGTAGATATAATCCCATCCCTTAACCTAAACCTAACCCTAACCCTAACCCTAACACTAACCCTAGCGCTCAACATAGGCCTAACCCTAACACTAACCCTAGTCTTAATCCCAGCCGTAATTTAGCCCTATCCCTAACACAAACCTAACCCTAGCCCTAAGACTAACTCAAGCTCTCTCCCTAGACTTATACTTAGATCTAACCCTATCCCTTAACATTACCCTATACCTAGCCCTAAACTTAGCCCTAATCCTAGCCCTATCCTTACCCCTAACTCCAAGCCTAGATCTAAACCTAACTCTAAATCTAAACCTAAACCTAAGCCTAAACCTCATACTAACACTAGCCCTAATTCTAAAACTAGCCCTAACTCTAACCCTAGCCCTAAAACAAACCCGAATCATTACCCTAACTCTACACATAGACCCAATCCTATCTCTAATTCTAGTCCTAACCCTAACCTGAAAACTAATCTAGACTCTGACTCTGACCCTAACATTAAACCTAGCTCTAAACATCATCATAACCGTAAATTTATCCCTAAAACTAGACATAGCCTTATCCCTGACCATATCACTAGCTCTAATCATAACACTACTTTGTACATTAGCCATAGCCTTAACCCTAGCCTTAACCTAATACAAAACCTAGCCTCAATCCAAGTCCTAAACTTAGTTTTTTTAATATGTAGTTTTTAGTTTTCAATGGACACAACATCTTTATTTTATTGGTATGTGCTGCTGAGGATCGAACCCATCGCCCTGCACATGCCAGACAAGCATGCTACTTCTTGAGCCACATCCTCAGCCATTAAACCTAGCTTTAACACTAAAGGTAAATCTAACCCTAACCCAAGAAAAGCCCTAATTCTATACATAACCCTACCCTGATTTTAGGTCTAACCCTATCCATTACCCTAATGATAACTCATTATGCTAAACCTAGGCCTAGTCCTAACCTTATCCATTACACTAAACCACACCTAAAACCTAACCTAACACAAACAAAAGCCCTAAACCTATACATAATCCTACCCCTATTCTTAGTTCTAACCCTATCCATTACCCTAATGATAACCCTTATGCTAACCCTCGGCCTAACCAAAACCCTATTCATTACACTAAACCATGCCTAAACCCTAAACCTAACCCTTTCATTACCTCAACCAGAATCCCTAATGTTAATTCAAGCCCTAAACCTAAACCCTCACCTAACCCAAACCCTCACCTTGATCCTGACCCTAAGAATAACCCTATAGCTAAATCTGACCCTTAGTATACACCTAACCTAACACTAAATCTATCCCTAACTGTAACCCTAGACCTGACATTAGCCCTAGCCCTAATAGTAGCCCTAACCCTAACACAAACATTAGCCCTCATCCTGGCCCTAAACCTAGCTTTAATCATAACCCTAAACCTAACCCTAGCCCTAGCCCTAATACTAACCCTTGCCCTAGCCCTCAAACTAATCCAATAACTTACCCTAAATGTAATCCTAACTCCAACCCTAACCAAAGGCCTAAACCTAACACTAACACTAGCCCTAATTTAGCCCTATCCCTAACCCTAATCCTAACCCTAATCCTAGCTCTAAGACTGACTCTAACTCTCATACTAGCCCTATCACTAGTTCTAACCCTATATCTTACCATAATCCTAAACCTAACCCAAACATTAGTCCTAACCCTTGCCCTATCCTTAGCCCTAGCCCTAACCATAGATCAAAACCTAACTCTAAATCTAACCCTAACCTGAAGCCCAAACCTAACCATTATAAATACATTTATATTTAGACTCTGTCTACAGATGTTGGCTTCAATTATTATTTAGAATATAGTCATTGGTTTCATAAAAGGCATACCATTTCTGGTGGTGTATAGAGAACTGAGGATCAGGGGTAGGATGCTATGTTAAGGGGGAAAGAAATGAGGGTATGTGATTAATCTAACTTAGCAACTTTGAAGGAGAACTCTAATGAATAGATAGGGGGAATTTATGGAAGAAGGTATAAATTCAAACTCTTTAACTGTATTCATAAAATTAACCTATGTATAAATGGTAAAAGTTAGGAGGCTGAAAGTGGGATAGAGTGAGAAAGAAAAAAGAAAAAAAAATAACAAGGAAAGAAAGAAAGACAGGGAGAAAGAAAATAAGAGCAAATAAGGAGGTGATGAGTTGGGGCCTCTGCAATTCCTCTAAATTATACAATTCTAGTGATTCAGTTCTTAAAGTCCAATTTCACGGAAAGTTCTTGGTTTTACATATGTTGAGGTTGTGAGGACCAGAGGGGGAAGGGTAGAGGAGAATGGATGAGAAGAGCAAGAAAAGAAAAGTAAGAAAGAAAAAAAAGGCTCTCAGAACTCTGTTTTCTTTTCTTGCATTAGGTGGAGTTTTCTATTCCTAGCTTGAGTCTCTGCTCAGGGTGGTGGAGTTAGCCAGGGTGAGAGGGCTTGAGCTTCTAACAGGAGCCTCCCTACTCTTAGTCTCTGAATTGGAAACCAGGTGCTTGTACAGTTACTGTTCCACATTGATAGGTACACCCCCAAAAAACTTGTGTGAAAAATCTTGAGTTATCACAGCTGGAGGTAAGGGAGTTAGAAACCAGGTACCTGATAAGCTGCAGAACCAAGCTGGTAGCCACGCCCACTGAGAGATGAAGAGTAAGGTTTTGCAAGATGGATTCCATCTATTACCCATGTATGGTGTTTGGTGAGGTGGTGGTTCTGGAGTGACCTTGTGCTGTGTCCAGAGCTCGGTCTGGTGACCTGCAAGCAAAGCTTCTGTGTCTGTGCTGCCTTTCGTGTGTGCAGAGAGCTCCTGTATGGCTGAGACAGCTGTCTGTGCCCAGAGACACTGTTCAGCTCAGCCATCCATCTGCGTGGAGAGCACCTATGCGGCCCTAGATTTCTTCAAATTTCTATGATACTGGGCAGGATTCATCTTTTACTTAGCCTTACTATGCTCAACAAGTGTGGACCTTCTCGGTTCAATGATTTGCTCTCAGGAACAGTTTGTATTTTAAGGTTTCCCTTCATTATGGCTTATTGATGTGAATGAAATTTGAGCTGAAAATCTAACAGGGTTTGCCAGACGTGCTTGAAACTTCACACAATTAGTTCTCAGTGGGCACTCTCTAGTTTTTTTTCTTTTGAACATAGGCCAAAGATGAAGCATGCAAAACAAACTGTATCCAAGAGCCATTAAGGAGAAAACAGAGAAACATATATGTACTGAAATAAGTCTCCCAACAATTTGATCAGATTTCTTTGATACTACACATTATTCATCTTTTAGCTTGGTCCCCAAGGTTGGCACTTCTAGGATCAATGGTTCTCTAAACAGGTAAGTGTTATTGTTATGGTTAGAGTTAGGGCTGGCTTAGAGCTTGTGTTAGGGTTAGAGTTTGTTTTGTGCCACAGTCCAGCTGCAGCAAAGTAACCAGGGGGTGACAAATAACTTGTGTAGATTGATACAGCAGGAGTGGAAGCCATTTATTGAAGGACAGGAGCGGTATTTATACATTCCACACAGCTTATCTAATTAACATAAACTAGATACATCAGTCAACCAATAAGGAATCTCAACACTTAATGGCTCGCTTTTGTTACTTCTCAAACCACTCCCTCTGGCATTTTGCCAGGCGCCATCCAGACTTGTTTACAGACTCTAGCATTTCCCCTTTTTGTTTGATTTAAATAAGGACCATAGTGGTTTTTACAGAAACACCATAAATAACCTGCTACAAACAGAAAGGGAGGATACAAAATGCCACAATACCAAGCCAATTGATGGCTCCATGCAAGAAGCCCTTAGAAAAATTATACCAGCAATGACACCGTTAGCAAAGGTACCGAGTTACAATTTGTTGTAGATTACAGTTTGTTGTCTCAGTCCAGGTAAAGCAGTGTTTCAATAGATTAACTCACAGTCCAGGTAAATCATAGTCCAGGTAAGTTCTGCAGGCAGCTAGCTTAAATCACAGTCCAGGTAAGTTCTGCAGGCAGCTAGCTTGATCCGATGTCTCTTCCGTTTCTCAGCCGAAGTCTCGCCCGGTTCTCAGCAACACTGGAAATTCTTCCACCTTGGTCTTTACGGGCACTGGGACGAAGGCAGGAACTCTGGATGGCTAAAGAATATCCTGTAGCATTCTACTAAGAAAACAACCTTCTGAACAATTTAGTACATTATCTCAAGGTTTTTTTGCATTTGAAATAATCATTAATAGTGCTCATTACTCATCAGCTTCCAGGTGTGGGAGAACCATTGTAGCTTAGTTATTGGCATTGAAAATGACCAAACATCAGGGACGCCGGTAGTGTCTTCTGCTGGCTGTAGCAACTGGGCAGCCCCAGATGGCCCTGGGGAGTGTCCCAGACTCAAACTGCTACTGGGCACAGGGAGCAAGAGCCTGCGAGACTGTGCCTCCAGGTCAGGTCTAGATTTGGGCTCACAGCAGTGGAAGAGCCAGCTCCCAGGCCAGGAGGCGGGGAAGGGCCAGTTGCTGCTGCCTCTTGGAAAATCCTTGCTGCGCTGTGATCTGCTTGCACACTCGGCAGCCACCTCTCCGCTTCACGCACCCTCCGGTAACGAAAAGTGTTTAGTAATAGCCTTTTGCTGCAACTTTTTTTCCTGATAATCCTTCTTCTTCTGAACTTTCTTTTTCTTTCTGACTAGAGTTCCTGGGCACTTATCAACACATGCCCTAAGTATTCTTGGTTCCACTGGGGTGCCTTCTTCCCTTAGTAATTTACTTCTCACCCCTTGCATATTTTCATCACAAAGACAATACAATACACTGAGACAAAACAAGACACAAACATACTGTATCAATCTTCTCCATTTTCTCGAAATGGCCATTTTTCCTCTCACCCTATCTGCCTAGGGACAGCAGATTTGCTCCCGTCCTATCTATGTACGGGCAGCTTTTCTTTGTCACTTACCCCCGAGTGTCCCGGGGATCCCCATAACGGGCCACCATCTGCCAGAGTCCGGCTGAAGCAAAATAACCGGGGGGGGGGGGCGGTGACAGACAACTTGTGTAGATTGATACAGCAGGAGAGGGAGCCCTTTATTGCAGGACAGGAGTGATATTTATACATTCCACACAGCTTATCTAATTAACATAAACTACATACATCAGTAAACCAATAAGGAATCTCCACACTTAATGGCTCACTTTTGTTACTTCTCAAACCACTCCCCCGGCATTTTTCCAGGCGCCATCCAGACTTGTTTACAGACTCTAACAGTTTTGTTCAAATTTCTTTGATACTGGGAACATTTATCTTTTACCTAGCCTTACTATGTACCCCAGTTTGGGGCCGTCACTGTTGGGAATAGTTTGTTTTTAATGTCTCACTTCATGTTGACCTATATGGGTAAATGAGATTGGAGCTCAAAATCAGAGGGTTCGTGCTAGCTGGTTGAAGCTTTACATACTCAATCAGTTGTCTGTGGACACTCTCTGGTTTCTTCCTTGCAAAAGTAGCCATTAGCTGAAGCATGCAAAACAAGTTTATCCAAGAGCACTTTAGGAGAAAATAGGGCAATATGCATGTACTGAAATACCTCCCCCAATTATATGGTCAGATAACTTTGATACTGTGCAGGATTCATATGTACGCTTGCCCCAATAGTCTCCCCAAGTTTAAGACTTTTATAACCAAAGGTTCTCTTAAAAGTTTAGGCTTAGGGTTATGGTTAGAGTTAGGGTTGGAACTAGTGTTAGGGTTAGAGTTAGTTTTTTTCAACTTTATGAATACTAGGCAGGATTTATCTTTTTTTCTATTCTTAGTATGCTCCCCATGTTTGGGCCTCCTAGTAAAAGGGTTTGCACTCAGGAGTAGTTTTAATTTTCATCTTTCACCTCATTTTGCTCTATAGGGGTGAATGAAAATGGAGCTGACTCCAACAGGGTTTGTGCTAGCTGCTTGATACTTCACACCCTCAACCAGTTCTCAGGGCACATTCTCTCCTTTTTTTTTTTTTTTCTTGTGGGAGTAGCCCAAAGCTGAATTAGAAAGAAACGGCTTTATCTGTGAGCACTTTAGGAGCAAGCTTCAATTTTTTTTTTTTTTTTTTTTTTTTTTTTTGCATGGATTACTTTGATATTGTACAGGATTCATCCTTTTCCTAATCTTAGTAGGATCCCCACGTTTGAGTGTTCAAGGTTTGCTGGCTCACTGTCAGGAACAGTTTGAATTTTTATGTTTCACTTTATTGTGGCCTATAGACGTGAATGAAAATGGAGCTGGAAATCAAACAGAGTTAGTACTAGCTGCTTGAAACTTCACAGACTCAATCAGATCTCTGTGGGCACTCTATGGTTGTTCCTTGTGAAAGTACCTTAAACTGAAGCATGAAAAAATAATTTATCCAAGAGCACATTAGGAGATAACAGGGAAATATGCACTTAATGAAATACCTGCCCCACTTATTTGGTCAGATTTCTCTGATACTGCACAGGATTCATCTGTTAGCTTGCCCCACTATGCTCCTTTATTTGGGGACTACTATGATCAGTGGTTTTCTAAACAGGTTAGGTTAGATTTTATATTAGTTTAGGGCTAGAGTTACAGCTAGTATTTTGTTAGATTATATTTGTTCAAATTTCTTTGATATTGGGCAGGATTCTACTTTTAACTAGCTTTCCTATATTCTCTAGGTTTGGATGTCTTAGGTCAAGGGTTGGCTCTCCTGAATAGTTTGTGTTTTAAGTTTCCATTTCATTTTGACCTATGCATGTAAATGGAAATGGAGATGGAAATCCAACAGGGTTAGTGCTGGCTAATTCAAACCTCACACACTCAAACAGTTTTCTATGGGCATTCTCTGGTTTATTCCTGTAAAAGTAGCCCTAAGCTGAAGCATGCAAAGCAACTTTATGTGAGAGCACTTTAGGAGAAAACAGGGATATATGCATGTACTGAACTACCTCCCCAATTATTTGGTCAGACTTCTTTGATATTGTGGAAGATTCATCTGTTCGCTTACCCAAGTTGGCTCCCCAAGTGTGGGACTTCTAGGATCAAAGGGATTCTAAACAGGTTAAAGTTAGTGTTAACATTAGTGTTAGAATTAGAATTAGACCTAGTGTTAATATAAGAGTTACTTTTGTTTCCAAATTTCTATGATACTGTGCAGGATTCATCTTTTTTCTCTTTTGACTATACTCCAAATGTTTGGGCCTCCAGTTTCAATTTTCATGATTCTCTTCTTTTTTCCATGTAGGGGTGAATGGAAGTAAAGCTGGAAATCAAACAGGGTTTGGGTTAGCTGATTGAATCTTCACACACTCCATCAATTTTCAGTGAGCATAATCTGATGTTTGACATGGAAGTAGCCCTAAGATGAAGTAGAAAGTAACAGCTTTATCTCTGGGTGCATTAGGAGCAAGCAGAATACCCATATAATGAAAGAGCTTCAATTTTTTTGGTTGGATTAATTTGATACTGTACAGGATTCATCCTTGACCTAGCCTTAGTAAGCTCCCAAATTTGGGCCTTCAAGGTTCAAAGGTTCAGTGTCAGGAACAGTTTGAATTTTTAGGTTTCATTTCATTAGGGCCTATAGGTGTGAATGCAATGGAGCTGGAAATCAAACAGTGTTGGTGCTAGCTGCATGAAACTTCATTTACTCAATCAGCTCTCTGTGGGCACTCTTTGTTTTTTCTTTGTGAAAGTACCTTAAGCTGAAGCATGAAAAACAATTTATCCATGAGCACTTTAAGAAAAAAAAAAAAAACAAAAACAGGGAAATATAAAAGTACTAAAATACCTCCCCCAATTTTTCATCAAACTTCTTTGATACTGCATAAGATTCATTTGTTAAGTTGTGCCTCTAGGCTCCCCATGTTTGGGACTTCTATGATCATAGGTACTCTAAACAGGTTAGAATTAGTTTAGGGTTGGGTTAGATATAGTGTTAGAGTTAGAGTGAGTGTTGTTCAAATTCATTTGATTCTTGGCATAATTTGTCTTTTACCTAGCCTTACTATTTTCCCCACGTTTGGGCCTTATCCTTTCAATGGTTTGCTGTCAGAAACAGTTTGTATTTTAAGGTTTCCTTCATTTTTACCTATACGTGTAAATGGAAATGGAACTTGAAATCAAACTGGGTTAGTGCTTACTGCTTAAAACTGCACACACACAATCAGTTCTATGTGGGCACTCTGGTTTCTTCCTTGTGAAAGTTTCCCAAAGCGGAAGCATGCAAATATATCTTTATCCAAAAGTACTGTTGGAGACAACAGGGAAACATACGTGTACTGAACTACCTCCCAAATTATTTGGTCCGATTACTTTGATACTCCCTAAACCTAAGAGAAAGACTAGCCCTAATCTGATCCCAAACCCTAGATGTAATCCTACACCTAAACCTAGCCCTAGCCCTGTCCCTAACCCTAATCCTAGCCCTAAACCTAGCTCTAACTCTATCACTTACCCTAAGCCAAACCGTATCCATAATGCTAACCTTAGTCCTAATCATAATTCATAGCCTAATCAAAATCCTAACCCTATTACTAGTCCTAAACTTAGCCCTCATTATAGCTCCAACCCTAACTCAAATCATTACCCTAACACAAACCCTCAGTCTAAATCTGACCCTAACTCTAAACCAGACCCTTAAACTAGCTCTACAAGTAAACTTATACCTAAATCTATGCCTAACACTAGCCCTAGACCTAAGCCTAATCCTCAATATAGCCATAATTCTAGACCTAAAACTAAAAAAAAACTGAGCCCTAGCCCTAACATAATCCTTAAACTAAAGAAAACACTAACCCTATCCCTAGACCTAAACCTAGTCCTAATTCTGGCTTTCACCCTAAAGCTAAGTCTAACCTGAACACTGACCCTGACCCTAACACTAAACCTAGCTCTAAACCTGAACCTAACCCAAAACCTAAAACTAACACTAGACATAACCATAACACTAACCCTAAAACTAGCTCTAATAAGAACCCTAGATCTTACAATACACATAGCCTTATCCCTAGGCCTAAACCTAACACAAAACCTAACACTATTCTGAGGCCTAATTCTACCCTAAAAATAACCATAATCCTAAATGTAGCCCTAACCCTAACCCTCGTCTTAGACATAACCCTAGCTCAAAGTCTAGCCCTTAGCCTAAACCTAACCATACCCCTATTCGTAAACATAAACCTAACCCTAGCCCTAGTCCTGAACTTAACCGTAGTACTAACCCTAGCTCTAAACCTAACATTACCCTAACCCTAACCCTAATAATAACCCTAGCTCTAAACCTAACCCTACCCATAACCCTAATCTTAAACCTAACCCTTAACTTAACCCTAAACATAACCCTTGCAATACACTTAACCCTAAAACTTATCATAAATAAAAACCAAACCTATCCCTGAACCTAAATTTAACAATAACCTAAACTAACTCTAAACCTAATCTTACATCTAATCCAATACATTACTCTAAAACTTACCCTAACCCTAATGAAAACTCTAGCCTTAACCCCAACCCTAACCCTAATCATAACCATAACCCTAACCTAGACCTAACACTAAACCTAACACACCCCCTAGCCCTAACCATAGCTTAAACCCTAAACATTACACTAACCCTAACCCTAGCCCTAGCCCTAATCATAACCCTAACTCTTGCCCTAACACTAATATTAAACCTAGCCCTAATCCTAGCCCTAATATAGCCCTATTCCTAACCCTAACTCTTACCCTAGAATAAAGACTAACTATAATTCTCACACAAGACCTATCCCTATTCTAACCCTATACCTTACCATAACTCTAATCCAAGCCCTAACCCTCGTCATAACCCTTGCCCTAGCACTAATTCTAGATCAAAACCGATCTTTAAAACTAACCCTATCCCTTACTGGAACCCTAACCCAAGACATAACCCTAGTCATAATCCTTAGCCCTAGCACTAACCTGTATCTAAATCTAACCCTAACCTGAGTCCTAAACCTAACCTTGAAATTAACTCTAACCCTAATGCTATTCCTTCAATTAGCCCTAACCCTAGCCCTAAAACAAAACTTAGCCATACCCCTAACACTAACCCTTGCCCTAGGCCAAACCTTAACCCTACACCAGCCCTAACCCTAGCTCTAATTTGAAACCTAACTCTAACCCTAAACCTAACCACGATGCTGACTCCTATCCAAACACTAAACCTAGCTCTAAACATCACCATAACCTTAAACCTAATGCTAACACTAGGCCTAGCCCTAAACTTAACCCTAAAACTAGCCTTAATTGTAACCCTATTTCTTACAATAGCCATAACCATAACACTAGCCCTAAACCTAATACAAAATTATCCCTAATCCAAGCCCTAACACGAGCTTTAACCATAAACCTAACTCTAAACATAGTCCTAACCTTAGCTCTAACCATATTGCTTACCCTAATCCAAACCCTCACCCTAATGCTAACCGAATTCTTAGCACTAATCCTTAGCTTAACCAAAACCTAACTCTATAACTAGTCCTAAACCTAGCCTTCATTCTAGATATAACCATAACCCAAACCCTAACCTTATCCCTGACCATTATTCTGACCCTTACACTAATCTTAGCTCTAAATCTAATCCTAACCCTAAACCGAACCCTAAAACTAGCCCTACTGGTAACCTTATACCTAAACCTAACCCTAACACTAGCTCTAACTCTAATCCTAATCCTAAATCTAGCCATAACTATAGCTTTAGTCCTAAAGAAAAACTAGACCTAGCCTTAACAATAACCCTTAACCTAACCCAAACTCTAATCCTACCTCTAGACCTAACCCTAGTTCTAATTCTGGCTTTAACCCTAACCATTACCCTAATTAAACACTGTCCCTGACAATAACATTAACCCTAGCTCTAAATTTCACCCTAACCCTAAAACTAACCCTGAAACTACATCTAGCCCTAACATTAAGCATAAACTAGTCTTAATCATTACACTAGTTTTTACATTAGCCATAACTCTAATCTATCACAAAACCTAGCCCTAATCCAAGCCCTACCTTAGCTTTAACCCTAAAGCTAACCTTAACAATAACCCTAGCCCTAACTATAACCCTAAGCCTAACCCTAGACCTAATCCTAACCATAACCCTAGCCCTAACCCTAGCTTTAACCCTATTCATTACCCTAAGATAACTATAATTCTTATGCTAACCCTAGGTGGAACCCTAATCCTAGCACTAGCCTTAATCCTATCTATTAATCTAAACATAACCTGAACCCTAAATCTAACTGTGTCATTACCCAATCCCTAAATATAAGACTAATTTGACTCCTAAACCTAAACCTTAACCTAACCAAAGCCCTAAACTTGACTCTGACTCTAATAATACCCATAGCTCTAAACCTGACACTAAAAAGTAACCTAACCTTTACAATAAACCTAGCCATAAACCTAACCCTAAAACTATCGCTAACCATACCCTAGACCTGACATTAGCCTTAGCTCTAATCTAGCCCTAACCCTAATACAAAATTAGCACACATCCTAGCAAGGAACCTCACCTTAATCATAACCCTAACCCTAACATTAACCGTTACCTTAACCCTAATTTTCACCCTAGTGCTAAAACTTGCTATATTGCCATCCCTTACCCTAAACCTAACCTAACCCTAAACCTAACACTAAACCTAGCCCTAACCCTAGGCCTGACACTAACACAAACTCTAGCCCTAATCCAGCCCTAATTTATTCCTATCCCTAGCCCTAACCCTAGCCCTCAGACTAACTCTAACTCTCACACTAGCCCTATACATAGTTCTAACCCTATCCCTTATCATCACATATACCTAGCCCTAAATGTAGCCTTACCCTAGACCTATACTTAGTCCTATCACAAAACCTAGATCTAAACCTAACTCTAAATTTAACCCTAACCCTAAGTCTAAACATAACCATAACTTTACTCTTACCCCTAATCCTTAACCTAAGCCTAAATCTCACACTTACACTAGCCCTAACCCTAAGACTAATCATAAAACTAGCCCTAACCCTACCCCTAGCCCTAAAACAAAACCAAGTCATTGCCCTAACCTTAACCTTAACCTAAACCAAATCCAAACCCTACACCTAGCCCTAACCCTATCGCTAATTAGAGTCTAACCCTAACCCGAAAACTAACCCTGAACCTGACTCTGACCCTAACACTAAACCTGGCTCTAAACATCATCAACACCGTAAACCTAACTTTAACACTAGACCTAGACCTAACTCTAAACCTATAACTAGCTGTAATCATAAACCTACTTCATACATTAGCAGTAGCCTTAACCCTAGCCCCAACCTGACACAAAACCTAGCCTTAAACTTAGTCCTAAATCTAACTTTAACCCTAAACTTAAACCTAACCCTAACCCCAACACTAGCCCTAATCTTATACATAACCCTAGCCCTAACCTTAGGGATAACCCTATACATTACCCTTACAATATCCCTAACCCTTCTGATAACCATAGTCCTAACCCTAACCCTGTTCATTACACTAAACCAAACCTAAACCCTAAACCTAACCCTGTCATTACCCTAACCCTAAATCTAACACTAATTTGAGCCCTGCACCTAAACACTAACTTAACCCAAACCCTAATCCTGAACCTGATTCTAAAAATAACCCTAGATCTAAACCTGACCCTAACCAAAAACCTAACCCTTACACTGGCTCAAGCCATAAACCTAACACTAAATTTATCCCTAACTGTAACCCAAGACCTGACATTAACCATAGCCCTAATACTATACCTAACCCTAAAACAAATCCTAGTCCTCATCATAGCCCGAAACATAGCCTTAATCATAACTGTAAACCTAACCCTAGTTTTCACCCTAAAACTAACCCTTGCCCTTGCCCTAACGCTAGCTATAACCACATCTAAACTTGACCAAAAAACAACACCTAACCCTTAGCCTAGACTTAGCCACAAACCTAAACCTAAAAATATCTTTAACCATAATTCTGGACCTGAAATTAGCCCTAGCCATAATCCTAGACCTAATCCTATAAACACACCTAGCCCTCATTCTTGTCCTAAACCTAGTCTTAATCTTAACCCTATCTATAGTCCTACACCTAACCCTACTTCTAACCCTCACCCTACCTCTAAATCTAGCTATAATGCCATCCCTTAACCTAAATTCAAACCTAACCCTCACCCTAACCCTAGGCTTAAACACAAAACCTAGCCCTAATCCCAGCCCTAATTTAGCTCTATCTTTGACCCGATCCTAACCCAGCGCTAAGACAAACTCTAACTCTTGCCCTAGCCCTAGCCCTAGTTCTATCCCTATCTGCTACCATAAACCTAAGACTAGCCCTAACACTTGCCCAAAAGTTAGTCCTAGCCCTAAACATAACTCTAAATCTAACCTTCAACCTAAGCCTAAGCCTAACACTAACACTAGCCATAATGCTAATTGTAATAGTAAAACTAGCCCTAACCCAATCCTAGCAGTAAACCAAAACCGAGCAATAGCCCTAACCCTAAACCTTAACTTAAACCAAAAACTAACACTACACTTAGACGTAATCCTAGCCCTAATTCGAGTCCTAAGCCTCACCTTAAAACTAACCCTGACTCTGACTCATATCTTAACACTCACCCTAGATCTAAACGCTGCTCTAAACTCAAACAGGACACTAACATTAACAATAGCACTAATTCAAGTATTAACGCTAACCCTAAAACTAACCCTGACCCTGAATCCTATCCTAAAAAGAACCGTAGCTATAAATATCACCTTAACCTTAAACCTAACACTGGCACACAAACTACCCCTAACCCAACCCTAAAACTAACCCTAATGGTAACCCTAGTTCTTATATTAGCCATTGCCCTAATCCTAGCCCTAAACCTAACAAAAAACTAGCCCTAAACTGAGCCCTAAACCTAGCTTTAACTCTAACTCTAACCCTAACCATAGCCCTAACCTTAGATCTAAATAAATCCCTTACCCTAAGCAAAATACTAAACCAAAGAGTAACCCTAGATCTATCTCTAGTCTTTAGACTAACCAAAGCCCTAACCCTATTAATAGTCCTAACCCTAGCCTTTGTTTTAGCTCTAACACTATCACAAACACTATGCCTATACCTGATCCTAATTCTGACCCTAAAACTAAATCAGGGTCTAACCCTAACACCAACCCTAACCAAAATTTACCATAATCCTATCCCTAGACCTAACTCTAAACCTAACTCTCAGCCTAGCCCTAACCATAGCTCAGAACCTAACCCTTATGCTAAACATAACCATAAACCTAATCCTAGCTTTAACCCTCACCTTAACCCTAACAAAAGACCGAATTTTACCCATAACCCTAGCCTTAACCATAACTCTAACTGTATCCATTACCCTAAACATAACCCTTACCATAATTCTAACCCTAGGCTTAACCATAACCCTATCGCTTTCCCCAAACCTATCAATTAGCCTAACCTACCCTGAACACTAAATCTAATCTAATAATTACACTAAACCTAATCCGAATGCTAATTTGAGCCCTAACCCTAACCTCAAACGTAAACCAAACCCTAATAGTAACCATGACCCTAATAATTCCCATAGCTATAAACCTGACTCTTACCCTACCTAACCCTTACATTAGACCTAGTCATAAAACTAACCCTAAACTATTCCTAACCTTAACCCTAGACGTGATATTAACCCTAACCATAATCCTAGCCCTAACACTAACACAAACCTAGCCCTTATCCTAGCCCTAAACATAGCCTTAATTTCATCCCTAACCCAAACCCTAGGCCTAAAATAAACACTAACCCTAGCCCTAATCTTAACTCTAATTTAGCCCAATCTCTAACCCTAACCCTAATCCTAGCCCAAAGACTAACTCTAACTCTCACCCTAACCCTAGTTCCAAACCTATCCCTTACTAGAACCCTAATCCTAGCCCTAACCCTTGGCCTAACCCTAGCCCTATTCATGGCCCTGGCCATAACCCTAGATCTAATCGTAACTCTAAATCTAACCCTAAACCTAAGCCTAAACCTAAACCTAACACTAGCCCTAACGCTAATGCTAATCCTACAATTAGACCTAACACTAGCCCTAGCCCTAAAACAAAACCGAGACATAGCCGTAACACAAACCCTTATCCTAAACCAAACCCTAACCCTACACCAAGCCCTAACCATATCCTAATTCTAGTCCTAACCCTAACCTGCAAACTAACCCTGACCCTGACTCTTACCCTAACACTAACCCTGGCTCTAAACATCATCATCACCGTAAACCTAAACCTAACACTAGACCTAGCCCTAACCCTAACCCTATAACTAGCGCTAATCATAACCCTACTTTATACATTAGCCATAGTCTTAACCCTAGCCCTAACCTAACCCAAAACCTAGCTTTAAAGTGAGTGGTAAACGTAGCTTTAACCTTAAACTTAAACCTAACCCTAACCCAAACTAGCCCTAATCCTATACATAACCCTAGTCCTAACCTTAGGTCTAAACCTATCCATTACCCTAACAATAACCCTAATTCTTAAGCTGACCCTAGTCCTAACCCTAACCCTATCCATTACACTAAACAAAACCTAAACCCTAAAACTAACCCTGTCATTACCCTAAATTGAAACCCTAACATAACCAAATCCCTAAACCTGACCCTGACCCTAAATATAACCCTAGATAAAAACCTGAATCTTACCCTAAACATACTCCTTAAACTGGACCAAGTCGTAAACCTAACACTAAATCTACCCCTAACTATAATACTAGACCTGACATTAGCCCTAGCCATAATACTATCTCTAACCCTAACACAAACCCTAAACTTCATCCTAGCAATAAACCTAGCCTTAATCATAACCCTAAACCTAACTCTATCCGTAACCCTAATACTAACACTTGCCATAGCCCTAAACCTAGGCAAAAGCACATCCCTTACCATAATTGTGACCGTAACTCTAACCCTCACCCTTTTCATCACAATTGACCTATCCTTAGCCCTAGCTTTAACACTAGATCGAAACCTAACTTTAAATCTAACCCTAATTTGATGCCTAAGCCTAAAACTAGCCCTAACCATGATGTTAATTCTAAAACCAGCTCTAACCCTCGCCCTAACATTAACCCTAGCCATAATTTAGCCCTATCCCTAACCCTAACCCTAACTCTTGCCCTAAGAATAACTTTCTCACACTTGCCCTATCACTCATTCTAATCCTATCCCTTCCCTTGAACCTAAAACTAATCCAAATTCTAGTCCTAACCCTTGCCCTATCCTTAGCCCTAGCACTAACCTTAGATAAAACCTAACTCTAAATTTAAACCTAAACCGAAGCCTAAGCCTAAATCTAACACTAGCCCTAACCCTAAAACTAATTCTAAAAATTTCACTAACCCTAATCCTAGCCCTAAAACCAAACCGAGCCAAACCTCTAACCATAACCCTTAACCTAAACCAAGCCCTAACCCTACACCAAGCCTTAACCCAGCCCTAATTCGAGTTTTAAGCCAAACCCTAAAACTAACCCTGACCCTTACTCTGAACGTAACACTAACCTGAGGTCTAAATATCACCCTAAACCTAAACTAAACCTAACAGTAAACCTAGCCCTAAAACACTAAAATTAGCCATAAGCATAACCCTAGTACTTACATTAGCCATAAACCTAACCCTAGCACTAACTTAACCCCAAACCTAGCCCTAATCATAATCATAACCCTGGCCCTAAACTGATCTCTAACTCTATTTATTACCATAACCATAACTGTAACCCTAATGCTAATTCAAGCCCTAACTTTAAACCTTAACCTATCCCAAACCCTATCCCAGAACTTGACCCTAATACCCTTAGCTCTAAACCTGATGCTAACCCTAAAATTAACCCTTACACTAGACGTACCCATAATCCTAAAACTAAATCTATCTTTAACCATAATTCTGGACCTGAAATTAGCCCTAGCACTAATCCTAGCCCTAACCCTAAAAAAAAAAAAAAAAATCCCTAGCCCCCATCCTAGCCCTAAACATAGGCTTAATCATAACCCTAACCCTAAACACAGCCCTAACCCTAATTATAACCCTCGACCCTCCCTCTAAACCTAGCTATAAAGCCAACCATTACCACAAACTTTGCCCGAACGCTAAACCTAAACTCTAAAAGCTAACTCTAAACTCTAACCCTAACCCTAACCCTAACCCTAACTCTAGGCTTAAACTAAACACTAAACCTAGGCCTAATCCTAGCCCTAATTTAGCCCTATCTCTAAACCTAACCCTAGCTCTAAGACTAACTCTCGCCCTAGCCCTATCCCTTGTTCTAACCCTATCCCTTACCATAACCCTAAACCTAGCCATAACCCTTACCCTATACTTTGTTCTAGCCCTCACCCTAGGTCTAAACCTAATTCCAAATTCAATCCTAACACCAAGCCTAAGCCTAACACTAACACTAGCCCTAACCCTAACCATAGGACTAAAACAAAACCGAGTATTAGCCCTAAATCTAAACCTTAACTTAAACCAAATTTTAACACTACTACTAGACCTAACCTTAGCCCTAATTCGAGTCATAACCCAAACATTAAAACAAACCCTGATGCTGACTCATATCCTAACACTCACCCTATCTCTAAACACCGCCCTCACCTTAAACTGAACCCTAATAGTAACCCTAGCCCTAATTTGAGTTCTAATTCTAACCCTAAAACTA
The DNA here is from genome assembly GCF_047511675.1 of Marmota flaviventris. Taxonomy (NCBI): domain Eukaryota; kingdom Metazoa; phylum Chordata; class Mammalia; order Rodentia; family Sciuridae; genus Marmota; species Marmota flaviventris. The sequence continues at coordinate 41,604,679 of NC_092516.1, read as the reverse complement.
AGCCTGAGCCTGACTCCTATTCTAACATGAACCCTAGCTAAAAATATCACCCTAACCTTAAACCTAACCCTAACACTAAAACTAACCCATACCATAACACTGAAACTAACCCTAATGGTAACTTTAGTTCTTACATTAGCCATTGTCCTAACCCTAGCCCTAACCTTAACAAAAAACCTAGGCCTAAGCCGAGTCCTAAACCTAGCTTTAACCCTAACTATAACCATAACCTAGCTCTAAACCAATCCCTTCCTTAAGCAAAACCTTAAAACTAAGGGTAACCCTAGACCAATCCCTAATCCTTAGGCTAACCAAAACACTAACCTTAATAATAGCCCTTACCCTTGCCCTCATTCTAGATCTAACCCTATCCAAAACCCTAACACTAACCCTGACCTTTCTACTGAACTTACCATTAATCTTAGGTCTAATCCTAACCATAACCCCAAACCAAAACCTACTATAATCCTATCCCTAGACCTAATCCTGAACCTAACACTGAGCATAGCCCTAACCATAGCTCAGAATCTAACCGTTACACTAAACATAACATTAACCTAACCCTTGTTCTAACCCTCACCCTAACCCTAAATCAAGACCTAATTCTAACCATAACTCTTGCCCTAAACTTAAGTCTAACTGTATCATTAACCTAAACATAACCCTTACCCTAATGTTAACCCTAGGCCTAACCATAAACATATCACTATTCCCAAACTTATCAATTACCCTAAACCTTCCCTGAACCCTAGACCTAATACAATCATTACCCTAACCCTAACTCTAATGATAATTTGAGCCCTAACCCTAAACTCAAACCTAAAACTAACCCTAACACTGACACTGACCCTAATAATTCCCCTAGCTCTAAACCTCACTCTTACCCTATACCTAAACCTAACCTTTAAACTTGACCTAGCCATAAAACTAACCACAAAACTAACCCTAAGCATAAACCTAGACCTGATATTAGCCCTAGCCATGATACTAGCCCTAACTCTAACACAAACCCTAGGCCTTATCCTAGCCCTAAACATAGCCTTAATTATAACCCTAACCATAACCCTAGGCCTAATTCTAACATTACCCCTAGCCCTAATCTTAGATCTAATTTAGCCCTATCCCTAAACTTAACCCTAATCCTAGCCCAAAGACTAACTCTAACTATCACTTTAGTCCTAATCCTAGTTCTAACCCTATAATTTACTGAAACCCTAATCCTAGCCCAAACCATCGGTCTAACTCTAGCCTTATTCATAGCCCTAGCAGCAACCCTAGATCTAACCCTAACTCTAAATCTAACAATAAGCCCTAGCCTAAACCTAAACCTAACACTAGCACTAACCCTAAGGCTAATCCTATAACTAGCACTAACCCTAGCCCTAAAACAAAACCAAGCCAGAGAACTAACACTAACACTTAATGAAAACTAAGCCCTAACCCTACACTTAGCCATAACTCTATCCATAATTCCAGTTCTAAGCCAAGCCCAAAAACCAACCCTGACCCTGACTCTGACCTTAACACTTATCCTAGCTCTAAACGTCACCCTAACCCTATACCTAAACCTAACAATAGACCTAGCCCTAACCCTAACCATAAAAATAGTCCTAATCACAACCCAGGTACTTACATAAGCCATTACCCTAAACCTAACCTTAACTTAACCCAAAACCTAGCCTTATTCCAAGCACTATCCCTAGATTTACCCCAACCCTAACCCTATAACAAATTGTAATTATAACCCTAGCTCTAACCCTAGATTTAACCTTAACCCTAACCCTAAGCCTAACCCTATCATTAATCATAATAATAACCCTAGCTGTACCCCTATCTCTAACCCTATCCATTACCCTAACCCTAATGTTAAACCTGGGCCTAAACCTAACCGTATCACTAATCCTAACCCGATCCATTACCCTAAACCTAACCTGAAACCTAAACCTAACACTATCTTTACCCTAATCCTAACTCTAATGGTAATTCAAGCCCTAACATTAAACTTTAACCTATCCAAAACACTAATCACGACACTGACCCTAAGAGTACCCTTAGCTCTAAACCTGAACCTAACCCTAAACCTAACACTTACACTAGACTCAGCCATAAACCTAAACCTAAAACTATTTTTAACCATAACACTAGGCCTGAAATTAGCCCTAGCCATAATCCTTGCACTAAACCTAGGCTTAATCCTAGCCTGAACCATAACTCGAGCCCTAACCCTAATTCTACTCTTCATCCTAGCCCTAAACCTACATATAACCTCATCCTATACCCCAAAACTCACCATACCCTAAACCTAACCCTAATCCTCACCCTAAACCTAGGCCTAACACAAAGCCTAGTGCTAATCCTAGCCTTTATTTAATCGTATCCTAACCCTAAACCTAGCCATAAGACTAACTCTAACTCTTGCCCTAACCCTAGCCCTAGTTCTATCCTTAGCCTTAATCTTAATCCCAGATCTAAGCCTAAGTCTAAATCTAAACCTAAGTCTAAATTTAACTCTAAAATAAGCCTAAACCAAACCCTAACACCTTAACCATAACGCTAATCCTAAAATGTGCCCTATCCCTAGTCCTAGCCATAAACCAAAACCAAGCCATAGCCCTTATCTTAACCCTTAACCTCAATCAAACCCTAACCCTACAACTAACCCTAAAACTAACTCTAAAACTTACCCTGACCCTGACACTTACCGTAACACGAATCCTAGCTCTAAACCTCACCCTAACATAAAATTAACTTTAACACTATATCTAGCCTTAACCTAACCCTAAAACTAGCTTTAATCATAACCTAGTTCATACATTAGTCATTGTCCTAACCTTACCCTAAACCTAACACAAATTCTACACCTAATCCGAGCCCTAACCTTAGCTTTAACCGTAATACTAGGCCTAACCCTAACCCTAACACTAGCCCTAACCCTAACTCTAACCCTATTCCTTACACTAAACCCAAACCCTAACCCAAATGCTAACCCTAATCCTAATTCTAATCCTTAGCCTAACTTAAACTCAAACCATAATACTAGTCTTAACCCTGGCCCTCATTCTACCTCTAAACCTCTCCCTGACCCTCATCTGACCCTAACAGTAACCCTAGGTCTAAACCTGACCCTAACTCTAAACCAAACCCTAACACTAGCCCTACTGATAAGCCTATACTTATACGTAAGCCTATTACTAGACCTAGACCCAAAGTTAATCCTAAATATAGCTATAACTCTATCCCTAGACCTAAACAAAAACCTAGCACTAGCACTAACAATAACTCTTAACATAAACCGAACACTTACTCTACCCCTATACCTAAACCTAGTCCTAATTCTGGCTCTAACCCTAACCCTATTCCCAAACCTGACCCTAATTCTAACACTGAACCTAGCTTTATACATGACACTAACTCAAAACCTAGACCTAACACTAGACCTAGCCATAACACTAACCCTAAAACTAACCCTAAACGTAACCCTAGCTCTTACATTAACTATAGTCCTAACCCTAGCCCTAAACATAACATAAAACCTAGCCCTAAACCTAGGCCTAAACTTAGCTCTAGGCATTAACTTTAGCCTGACCCTAGTCCTAAACCTAGCCCTACCCTAAGCCTCACATTAACCTAACAATAGCTCAAAGCCTAACCTTTACACTAAAAATGACCCTAGCTCTATCCTAACCCTATTCCTAACACTATCCCTAATCCTAACATTAAACCTAGCCTGAACTTTAGCTCTAACCATATCCATTACCATTACCCTAACCCTAATTTAAACCCCATCCCTAACTCTAAACCTAACTCTAACCATAAATGTAAACATACACCTAAACATAAACCTAATCTTTGTCCTAGCCCTAAACCTAGCTCAAACACTAACCATTACACTAACTTAACTATAATCTAGCCCTAAACTTAAAACTTACCCTAAATCACACCCTAACCCTATCCCTAAAAATAGCCCTAATCTTCGAGTTAATCCAAACCATAGCCTAGCCCTAACCCTAGATATACACCTCTCCATTAAACTAAACATAACCCTAACCCTAATGGTAACCCCAACCCGATTGCTAAACCTAAATTATCCATTACCCTAAACCTTAACTGAAACCAAAACTAAACCTTATCCATTACCCTAATGCTAAAACTAACCCTAATGCTAATTTGAGCCTTAACACTAAGCCTTTAGCTAAACCAAATGTTAATTCTGACCCTGATCCTGACCCTAATAATAACCCTAGCCCTAAAGCTGACCTTTAACCTAAAACTAACTCTTACACAAGACCTAGCCATAACCTAACCCTAAAACTATTTTTAACATTAAACCTAAACCTTATATTAGCCCTAGACCTGTTCCTAGCCATAACCCTAACAGAAAACCTAGCCCTTAACCTAGCCCTAAACCTAGACTTAATCCTAAACTGAAACATAACCCTAGGCCTAATCCTAATTCTAAAGCTATACCTAAAGCTATACCTAAAGCTAGCTATAACCCCACCCATTTCCCTAAACTTTACCTTAACACCAATGCTAACCCTAACTCTATCTCAACCCCTTAGTCTAACCCTAACACTAACCCTTGCTTTAATACTAGCCCTAATGTAGCCCTAAACCCAACACTAACCCTAGCCCTAATCCTAAACCCTAATTTAGTTCTAACCATAACCCTAACTCTAGCCCTAATTTTAGCCCTAATTTAGCTCTAAATCTAACACTAATTCTATTACTAATCTAGCCCCAATTTAGCCCTAAACCTAGCCTGAACCCTAGCTCTAATCCTAGCCCAATATAGCCCTAACCCTAACCCTAACCCTAAGACTTCTACTATGACTAACTCTAATTCTCACCCTGACCGAATCCCTAATTGTAACCATATTCATTCCCATAACCCTAACCCTCACCCTCACCCTAGCCCTAGCCATACCTAACCCTAGATCTAACCCTAAATCTAAATCTAACACTAACCCTAAGCCTAAACCTCAACCTAACACTACCCCTAACCCTAATGCTGATTCATAATTTAGCCGTAACCATAGCCCTAGCCCTAAAATGAAACCAATGTATATCCCTAAACCTTAACCTAAACAAAACCCTAATCATACAACTACTACAAAATTTAGCCATAATTCAAGTTCTATACCTAACCCGAAAACTAACCCTGACTCTGACACTAACCCTAACAATAACCCTTGCTCTAAACATCACTCTAACCCTAAACCTAACTGTAACACGAGACCAAGCCCTAAACCTAACCCTAAAACTAGAACTAATTGCAACACTAGTTTATACTTTAGCATAGCCCTAATCCTAGCCCTAACCAAACCCAAAACCAAGCCCTAATCCGAGACTTAACCAGTTTTAAACCTAACCCTAAACCTAAACCTAACCCAGAACATAGTCCTAAACTTTACCCTAACACAAGCCAGAATTCTAACCATAACCCTAGCCCTATCACTAGCTCTAACCCTATCCATTTCCCTAGCCATAACCATAACTCTAATGGTAACCCTAGGCCTAACCCTAAACTTATTCCTAACCCAAACCTATTTCATTAACCTAAACCTAACCTGAACCCTAAACCTAACCCTATCATTACCCTAACACTAACCCTAATGCTAATTCAAGTCCTAACCCTAAACCTTAACCCAACCCAAACCCTAACTCTGCCCCTTCCCTTGATAATATACCTAGCTCTAACTCTGAAGCTACCCCTAAACCTAATCCTATACTAGACTTAGCCATAAACCTAACCCTAAAACTATTGCTAGCCAAAATCCTAGACCTGACCTTTGCTCTAGCCATAATTCTAGCCCTAAACTTAACAAAAAACAAACCCATAACCCTACCACTTACCCTAGCCCTAATCCTATCCATAACCCTACCCTAAATTTAGCCTAACCCTATCAATTACCCTAAACATAACCCTAATTATAATGCTAACCCTAGGACTAAATCTAACCTTAACCGTAATCATAACTCTATCCATTATGCTAAATCTAACCTGAACCTTAAACCAAACCCTATCATTACGCTAGACCAAACCCTAATGCTAATTCGAGCCCTAACCCTAAACCCTAACCTAATCAAAACCCTAAACCTGACCCTGACCCTACTAATACCCATAGCTCTAAATTTGACCTCTATCTAAAACCTAACACTTACACTAAACATAGCCATAAACCTAACCCTAAAACTATCTGTAACCTGACATTCACCCTAACACTAATCCTAGCCCTAACCCTAACACAACCCTAGCCCTCAACCTAGCCCTAAACCTAGCCTTAATCATAACTCTAATGAACCCCTAGCTCTAACCCTATTTCTAACCTTCACCCTAGACCTACCTCTAGCTCTAACCCCATCGTTTACACAAAACCTAACACTAAGCCTAAAAATAAACCCTAGGCCTAAACATAACCATAAGCCTAGCCCTATTCGTATACCTAATTAAGCCCTATACCTAACCAAACACTAAGCTTAGCCATAAGACTAACTCTCACTCTCAACATAGCCTTATTCCTAGTTCTAAACCTATCCCTTACCATAACCCTAATCCTAGCCATAAACCAAGACCTAACAGTAGCCCTATACTTAGCCCTAGACCTAACCCTATATTTAATCCTAAATCAAAATCTAACTTTAACCCTAAGCCTAAACCTAAACTTAACACTAGACCCAAACCTAACGCTAAGCCTAAAACTAGCAGTACCCATAGCCCTTGCCCTAAAACAAAACCAGGCCATAGCCCTAACTTTAAAACTTAACCTAAAAGAAAACTTAACCCTACACCTAGCCCTAACACTAGCCCTAATTCGAGTCTAAATCCTAACCCTAAAACTACTCTGACCTTGAATTTGACCCTAACACTAACCCTAGCTCTAAATGTTATACCTAACCCAACACTAGACCTAGTCCTAACTCTAATCCTATAACTCACCAAAATCGTTACTCTATACAATAAATTGGCCATAAATCTAAAACTAGCCCTAACTCTAAACAAAACCTAGCCTTAATGCAAGACCTAACCGTAGCTTTAACCCTAAACCTAAACCGAACACTAGCCCTAACCCTAACCCTAACCCTAAACATAGCCCTAATCATAGCTTTAATCTTATCCCTTACCCTAAGCTAACCCTAACCCTAATGCTAACCCTAGGCCTAACCCTAAACTTTAGCCTAACCCAAAACCTCACCCTATTACTAGTCCTAACTCTAGCCCTAATTCTAGTTCTAACTATAACCCAAACCCTAAATTTAACCCTGACACTTATTTTGATCCTAACAGTAACTGTATATATAAACCTGACCCTAACTATAACCCAAACCCTAACACTAGTGCTAGCAGTAAATCTTTACCTCAACCTAACCCTAACACTAGCCCTAGACCTAAACCTAATCCTAAATCTAGCCTTATCACTAGACCTAGACCTAAACAAAAACCTAGCCCTAGCCCTAATGATAAACCTTAACCTAACACAAACACTAATCCTACCCCTAGACCTAACTCTAGTGATAACTCTGGTTTTAACCCTAACGCTAATTATAACCCGAACACTGATCCTTACCCTAACACTAACCCTAGCTCTAAACATCACGAAAACGGTAACCCTAAACCTAACACTTGATATAGTCATAACACTTACCCAAAAAGTAGCCCTAATCATAACCTTGGTTTATACATTAGTTGTAGGCCTAAGACTAACCCCAACCTAACCCAAATCCTGGCCCTAAGCTGAGTGTTAACCCTAGTTTTAATCCTAACCCTAAAACTAGCCCTAATCCACACCCTAAACCTAGATCTAACCCTAGCTTTTCCCTTATCCATTACCTTAAGCTAAACCCTAAACTTAATGCTAAGCCTAGTCCTAAACCTAATCCAGAGCCTAACCCAAACCCTAACCCTATTACTAGGCCTAACCCTAACCTTCGTTCCAGTCCTAACCCTAACCGAAACCCAAACCCTAACCCTGACACTTATTCTGACCCTAATACTAAGGGCAAGTATAAACCTGACCCTAACCCGAACCGAACCCTAACATTAGTCCTACTGGTAATCATATACTTAAACCTAAAACTAACACTAGCCCTATACTTAAACCTAATCCTAAATCTAGCCATATCTCTACCCCTAGACCTGAACAACAACCTAGCCCTAGCCCTAACAATAACCCTTAACCTAAATCAAACATTAACCCTATCCCTAGACCTAACCCTAGTCCTAATTCTGGCACTAAACCCAACACTAACTCTAACCTGAACACTGGCCCTGACCCTAACATAATCCTAGTTCCACAGCTCACTCTAAACCAATACCTAATCCTAACACTAGACCTAGCCATAACCCTAACCCTAAAAGTAGCCCTATCATAACCCTACCTCTTACATTACCCATGGCCCTAACCCTAGGCCTAAACTAACACAAAACCTAGCCCTAATTTTAGGCCTGAACATAGACCTAAGTATAACCCTAAACCTAGCGCTAGACCTAACCCTAACCCTAAGCCTCGCTTTAGACCTAACCCTAGGTCAAAGCCTAAACTTTACCCTTAACATAACCCTAGCTGTATCCCAAATCCAAACCTAATGCTAGCTCTAATCCTAACATTAACCATAGCCCTAAACATAGCTCTAATTATATCAACTACCCTAACCCCAAACGTAATTATAACCATAAGCCTAGCCCTAAACCTAGCTCTAATTTTATCCATTACCCTAACCATAATCCTAACCCTAATACTAACCCTAGGCTTAACCCTAACCCTATCGCAATCCCTAAAACTATCCATTGCCTTAAAACTAACCTGAACCCTAATTCTAAGCCTATTCATTACCCTAACCCTAAATCTAACACTAATGCTAATTCAAGCCCTAAACCTAAACCTTAACCTAAACTAAACCTTAAGCCAAATAATGACCCTAATAATACACATAGCTGTAAATTTGACCCTTACCCTAAATCTAACCATTACACTAAACCTAAGCATAAACATAAACCGAAACCTATCTCTAATGTAACCCTAGACCTGACAATAGCCCTAGTCCTACTCCTAGCCCTAACCCAAACACAAACACTAGCTCTCATCCTAGCCTAAAAATTAGCCTTAATCATAACCCTAACCCTAAATTCTAACCCTTTCCCTAGCACTAAACCTAGTTATAACCCCATTGCTTACCCTAAACCTAACCCAAACCTTAACCTTAACATTAAACCTAGCCCTAAACTTAACCCAGGACTAACCCTAACACTAACCCTAGCCCTAATCCTAAACCTAATCCTAATCCTAGCTTTAAGACTAACTATAACTCTCGCCCTAGCCCTAGCGCTAATTCTAACTCTATCACTTACCATAATCTTATTCCTAACCATAGCCTAGAATAACCCTAGCCCTAACCTTGACCTTGCCGTAAACCTAGATCTAAACCTAACTCTAAATCGAACCTTAATTGTAAAACTAAACCTAACACTAGCCCTAACCCTAACGTAATCCTAAAACTAGCCCTAACCATAGACTTAGATGTAAAACAAAACTGAACCATAACACTAACCCTGAACATTTACCTGAACCAAACACTAACCTTATATCTAGCCCTAAGCCTAGCCATAATTCGAGTCCTAATCTTAACCCTAAAACTACCCCTGAACCTGTCTCTGACATTATCACTAACCCTACCTCTAAACATCACCCTAAACCTAAACCTTAACCTAATACTACACCTGGTCCAAATCCTAATTCTAAAACTAGTTCTAATCATAAACCTAGATCATACATTAGCCATAACCTTAAACCTAATGCTAACCCAAACCTACTCCAAATCTGATACCTAACCCTAGCTTTCACCCTAACCCTAACCCAAACACTAGCCCTAACCCTAACCTGAACCCTAGCTCTAACCCTAGCTCTAACCTTATATTTTATCCTAACCAAACCCCAACCCTAATGCTAACCCTAGTCCTAAAACTAATCCTTAGTCTAACACAAACCCTAACCTTATTACTAGTCCTAACCCTAGCCCTCATTCTTATTATAACCATAACCCAAAATCTAACCCTAACCTTGACCCTTATTCTGATTCTGAACCTAAACCAAACCCTAATACTAGCCCTACCCATAACCCTATATCTAAACCTAACCCTAACACTAGCCCTAGATTAAACCTAATCATAAATCTAGCCATATCTTTAAATAAGACCTAAACAAAAAACTAGCCCTAGCTCTAATGATAACCCTTAACCTAAGCCAAACACTAACCTTAGCACAAGACCTAACCAATCCTAATTATGGCTCTAGCCCTAAATATAACCCTAATCCAAACACAGACCCTGATACTAACACTAACGCTAGCTATAAAACTGACCCTAACCAAAAATTAAACCTAACACTAGACCTATCCATAACCGTAAACATAACACTTACATCACCATAACACTAAAACTAGCTCTAAACCTAACACAAAATCTAACCCTAATCCTAGGCCTAAATCTAGACCAAAGCGTAATCCTAAACCTAACCTAACCTTATCCCTTACAGTAAGCCTAACCCTCATGCTAACCCTAACCTTCGCCTTAGATCTAACCTTAGAGAAAACCCAAAACCGAACCCTAAACATAACCATAGCCCTATCCCTAAACCTAATCCTAATCCTAGCCCTAATCATAATGTTAACACTAGCCCTAATACTGTCTCTAAAAGTATCCATTACCCTAAACCGAACCTTAAGCCTAATGATAACCCTAGCTCTAATCCTAATTGTAAACCTAATCCTAGACCTAACACTAAACCTATCCCTCATCATAGCCTTAACCCTAGATAAAATCCCAACCCTTACTCTAACACTAACCCTAGCCCAAACCCTAACACTAACCCTAAACTTAAAACTACTCCTTACCCTAACCTGACATCGAAAACTATCCATTACCCTAACTCAAATGATAATCTTAGACCTAACCTTGACACTAACCTTAAACCTAAAACTACCCCTAAACCTAACCCTATATCTAACCCTATCCATTTACCTAACTTTAAAGATAACCTTTGCCCTAACCCAAAAACTAACCCTAACCTTAACCTTAAATCTAACCCTAGATATAATCCTAAACCTAATCCTCACCCTAGCACTATCCCTAGGTCAAAACCTAACCTGTACCCTAAATCTAAACCTAGGCCTAACCCTAACCCTAACTCTAGTCCTAATCCTATCCAAAACCCTAGCCCTAACCTTGGATCTAATGCTATTCTTTACACTAACAATAACCCTAATCTAAATGCTAACCTTATGCCTAACCCTTAACCTGTCACTAACCCTAACCCTACCAATTACCCTAAACTTAACCTGAATTCTAATCCTAAACTTATCCATAAACCTAACCTTAATTTTAACCCTAATGCTAATTTGAGCCCTAACCCTAATAATTAACATAACACAAACTCGAAACCTGACCATGACCCTAAAAATACACCTTACTCTTAACCAGGGCCTTACCCGAAACCTAACATTAGACCTAGCCATGAACCTAACACTATAACTATCCCTAGCCGTAACCCTATACCTGACATTATCCCTATCCCTAAAACTTGCCCTAACCCTAATAAAAACCATAGCCCTCATCCTAACCCCAAATCTAGCCTTAATTCTAACACAAACCTAACTGTAGATCTAAACCTAATTTTAATCATCACCATAGCCCTACAAATAGCTGTAACCCCATCCCATCCCCTAAACATAACCCTAGACCTAATCTTAAACATAGCCCTAACCCTAGGCCTAACCCTAACACCAATCCTAGACATATTCCTAGCCCTAATTTAGCCCTAAACGTAACACTAACCCTAGTTTTAAGACTAACTCTAACTATCGCTCTAGCTCTATTCCTAGTTCTAACCCTATCCCTTACCGTAACCCAAACACTAGACGTAATCTTAGCCCTAACCATAGCCATAGCCCTAGCCCTAGAATTAACCATAATTCTAAATGTACCCTTAAGCCTAAACTCACCTTATCACTAGCAATGACACTAAAATTAATTGTAAAACAACCCTTAACTTTATCAGTAGCCCTAAAACATAATGAGCCATAGCACTAACCCTAACCCTTAACCCAAACCAAAACCTAACCCTACATCAAGCCCTAAGCCTACCCCTAATTTGAGTCCTATCCCCAACCCTAAAACTAACCCTGACCCTGACTCTGGACTTAACACTAACCCTAGCTCAAAACATCACTATGAACTTAAACCTAACCATAAAACTAGACTTAGCCCTAAACATAACCCTAAAATTAGCCCTAATCATAACTCAAGTTCTTACATTAGCTGTATCCCAAATACTAGCCCCAATGTTACCCCAAATCTAGCCCTAATGTGAGCCCCAACTGTAGCTTTAACCCTAACACTAAACCTAAACCAAGTCCTAAACCCTACTCTAAACCTAACCCTAACTTTAATTTTTGCACTATCCCTAAACCTAACACTAACCCCAACACTAACACTAACCATAACCCTAGCTCTAACCCTTTCCATTACCCTAACCCTAACCTTAATCCTAACCCTAATGGTAACCCTTGACCTAACTCTAACACATTTTGATAACTCGAACCCATCCATTACCCTAAATATAACCCTAACCCTAAACCTAACCAAAGAATAAACCTAGACAAAACACTAACCCTAAAACTGGCCCTAATTGTAAACCTAGTTCTTATGTTAGCCATAGCCCTAAAGCTAACACAAAACCTAGCCTAGCCCAAATCTAACCTCTAACCTTAGCTTTAACCCTAATCCTAAATCTAACCCCAGACATAACCCAAACCCTAACCCTAGCCCTAACACTAGCACTAACCCTATCCCTTACCCTAAGCCAAACTTTAATCCTAAATCTACCCTTGTCCTAAACTTAGTTCTTAGCGGAAGCCAAAACCTAACTCTTTTACTAGTCCTAAACCAAATCCTCACTAACTGTATCACTATTCCAAACCCTAACACTGACCCTGACCCTTATTCTGACCATAACACTAACCATAGGTCTAAACCTGACCCTAACCCTAAACCGACTCCTAACATTGTCACTACCTGTATCCCTATAACTAAACCTTCCACTAACACTAGACCTAGACCTACACTTGATCTATTATCTAGTGATAACTCTAGGCCTAGCCCTAAACAAAAACTTAGTCCTAGCCCTAATAATAACCCTTAACCTAACCCAAACACTAACCCTACCCCTACACCAAACACTAGTCCTAATGCTGACCCTAACAATAAACCTAACCCTAAATCGGACACTGACCCTTACCCTAACACAAAGCCTAGCTCTAAACCTTATCCTAACAAAACACACAATCCTAACACTAGACTTAGCCATATCGTTAACACTGAAACTAGCCATCACCATAGGCCAAAATCTACCTCTAACTCTATCCATTACCCTAACCCTAACCCTAACCCTAATCCTCGTCCTATTCCAAACACTAGCTCATTCCCTAACCCCTAAATTTAACCTAAACCTAACACTAACCCATGGCCTAAACCTAAACCTAACCTAAACCCTAGCCCTTATACTAACCTTAACCCTATCCCTAATCCTAGTTCTAAGCCTACATATTATCCTAACTCTAACCCTAAACTTAATGATAATCCTAGCCCTAACCCTAGCTCTAACCCTACCCATTACCCTAACCCTAACCCTAACCATGATGATAACCCTAGCCTTTACCCTAAATCTACCTTAACCCTAACCCTAGACATAACCATGAACCTAACCCTTGCCATAGAGATAAGCCTTGCTCAAACCCAAAACATTACCCTAATCCTAACACTAAACCTATCCCTAACCCTAACATTAATCCTAAACCTAACCTTAACTCTAACCCTAACACGGCATCAAACCCTATCCAATACCCTAAACCTAATGATAACCATAGTCCTAATCTTTACAATAACCTTGACCCTAACCATGACTATAACCTAGACCTAACCCTAAACCTAACCCTTGACCTAGTGCTAACCATAGCTCAAACTCTAAACCATATGCTAAACCTTAACCTAAACCCAACCCTAGGCCTAACCCTAACTTTAGCCCTAAAAATAACCATAACCCTAGCCCTAACCCTATCCCTTACCCTAAGCACAACCATAACCCTAAGGCTAACCTAGACATAACCATAAACGTAACCATAACACTAGGCCAAACCCTAAACCTTTTGCTAACTCTAACCCTATCAATTACCCTACACCTAATATGAACCCTAACCCCAAACCTATCATTACCCTAACCAAACCCTAATGCTAATTCAAGTCTAAACCTAAACCCTAACCTAAAACAAACCTGAAACCTAATTCTAAACCTAATAATAACCCTAGCTCTAAACCTGACCCTTACCATAACCTGAACCCATACACTAGAAGTAGCCATAAATCTAACCCTCAATCTATCCCTAATGTAAGCCTAGAACTGACACTAGCCCTAGCCCTAATTCTTGCCATAACCCTAAAACAAATCCTAGCCCTCATCCTAGCCCTAAACCTAGACTTATTACTAAATCAAACCGTAACCCTAGCCCTAACCGAAATTCTAACTTTTGACCTAGCCCTAAAACTAGCTTTAACTCCATCCCTTCCCCTAATCCTAACCCTATCCCTAAACCTAATCCTAAGCCTAAACTAGGCCTAACCCTAATACAAACACTAGACTGAATCCTAGACCTAATTTAGCCCTAAACTTAACCTAACCCTAGCCCTAAGACTAACTCTAACTCTCGCCCTAGCCATATTTCTAGTTCTAACCCTACCCCTTACCATAATACTATCACTTGCCTTTACATTAGCCCTAACCCTAGCTCTAGCCCTAATCCTATATCAAACCCAAACTCTAAATCTAACCTTAACCCTAAGCTAAATCTCTCACTAACACAAGCTGTAACACTAATGCTACTCCTAAAACTAGCCCTATCCTAGCCCTAGCCCTACAAAACAACCAAGCCATAGCCCTAACCCTAAACTTTAACATAAACCAAACCACAAGCCTACACCCAGCCCTAAACCTAGCTCTAATTCGAGTCCTATCCCTAACCCTAAAACAAAACCTGACCCTGACTCTGACCCTAACACTAACCCTAGCTCTAAACATCACTCCAAACCTAAACCTAAACCTAACCCTAGACCTAGCCCTAACCCTAAGTCTAAATCTAGTTCTAATCATAACCCCAGTTCTTACATTGGCTGTAGCTCTAAACCTTACCCTAACCTAAAACAAAACCTATCCATAATCGGAGCCGTAACATTACCTTTAACCATAACCATAACCCTAATTGTAGCCCTAACCCTTACCCTAAACCTAACCCTAAACCTAAACCTGACCCCTGACATTACCCAAAACCTAACCCTAAACTTAGCTTTAATCCTAACCATAAACCTAGCCCTAACCACAGATGTAACCTTATCAATTACCCTAATCCTAATCCTAACCATAGTGCTAACCCTAGGATAACACTAAACCTATTCCTAATCCTAAATTTATACATTACTCTAAACTAAACCTGAACCCTAAACCTAATCATATCCACTAAATTAATCCTAACCCTAATGATCTTAACCCTAAAACAATCTCTAACCATAACCCTAGACCTAACATTAGCCATAGCCCTAATGAAGCCCTAACCCTAAAACAAACTCTAGCCCTACTCCTAGCCTTAATCTTAGATTTATCCTAAACGTAACCCTAACCATAGACCTAAACCTAATTTTAACCCTCGCCCTAGATCTAAAGTTAGCTATAACATCAGACCTAACCATAACCATAAACATAACCCTAGCCATAAACCTAGGCTCAGCCTTTATACTAACCCTAGCTCTAATTCTAGCTCTAATTAAGCCCTAATTCTAACCCGAAATCTAATCCTTACACTAATTCTAACTCTCGCCCTAGCCCTATCCCTAGTTCTAACCCTATCACTTATAATAACTCAAATCCTAACCCTAACCCTAGCCATAACCTTCACTGTAGCCCTAAAGCTAGATCTAACCCTAACTCTAAATCTAACCCTAACCCTAAGCCTAAACCACATCCTAACACTAGCTCTAACCCTAACGCTAATTTGAAAACTAGTGCCAACCCAGGCCCTAGCTTTCAAGCAAAACCAAGCAATTGCACTGACCCTAACCCTTAACCTAAACCAAACCCTAACCCTACAGCTAGCCCTAACCCTAGCCCTAATTCGAGTCCTAACCCTAACCCTAGAACTAATACTAACCCTGATTCTGACCTTAACACTAACCCTAGCTCTACACATCACCCTATCCCTAAACCTAATCCTAACACTAGACCTCAACCTAAACCTAACCCTAAAACTAGCCCTAATCATAATGCCAGTTCTTAAATTACCATAGCCCTAAACCTAACACAAAACCTAGTCCTACTCCAAGGCATAATCCTAGTTTTAACCCTAATCCTAACCCTGGCCCTAACCCTAATCCTATCCCTAGTCCTAATCCTAGTTCTAACTCTATTTCTTACACTTAGTCAAACCCTCACCCTATTGCTACCCTAGTCCTAACCCTAATTCTATGCCTACCCAAAACCCTAACTCTAGTCCTAACCCTAACCCTCATTCTAGCTCTAAACTTAACCCAAGCCCTAACTCTAACCCTGACCCTTATTCTAACCCAGACACTAAACCTAGGTTTCAACCTGACCCTAACTCTTATCCAAAAACTAACACTAGCCCCAACATTAACCCTAAACCTAAACTTAACAATAACACTAGCCCTAGACCTAAACCTAATCATAAATATAGCCATAACCCTATCCTTAGCCCTAACAATAACCCTTAACTTAAACCAAACACTAACTCTACCCCTAGACCTAACCCTAGTCCTCATTCTGGACCTAACCCTAAACCTAATCCTAACTTGAACTCTGACATTTACCCTAACAAAAACCCTAGCTCTAAAACTTATCCTATGCCAAAAACTAACCCTAACACTAGATGAACTCTAAATATACCCATAACCATAACTCTAGCTCTTACATTACCCATATGCCTAACAGTAGCCCTAAACGTCACACAAAACCCAACCCTAATTACAGCCCTAAACCTAACCCTAATCATAACTCTAACCTTAAACTTAGCCCTAACCCTAACCCTAACCCTCGTTCTAGCCCTAACCCTAGTTCAAACACTAAACCTTACCATAAAATAATCCTAGCCCAAATCCTAAACCTCACCCTTATTCTAGCCCTAATCCTCACTGTAATCATAGCCCAAACCCTAGCTCTAATTTTATCCATTAGACTAACAACAACCCTAAAACAAAAGCCAACCATAGCCCTAAACCTAACCATAAACCTACCCTAGCCCAGACTGTAAACCTAACCCTCACCCTAGCCCTAAACTTAGCTCAATCCCTAACACTTACACTTAATCTAATCCTAACACTAACCCAAGGTCAAACCCTAAACCTAACCCCAGCCCTAATCCTAACCTTAACCCAAACCCTAACACTAGCTTGAACCCTACCCATTACTATAACCCTAAAACTAACCCTAATGACAACACTAAACCTAAAGTGAAACCTACCTAACCCTAAACATAAACCTAAACCTAGAACTAACAGTGAAACTAACCCTAACCCTAAACCTAAACTAGCTCAAATGCTAACCCTAATCCTAAACCTAAATCTAATACTAACCTAAACCTAAAACTATTTTCAACCTGACATCTAAACCTATAACCCTAACCCTTACGATAACCCTAGCCCTGAACATTACACTAACCATGACCATAACCCAAGACTAACCTTAGCCATAGCAAAAATCCTAGCTCAAACCCTAAACCGTACCCTAAACCTAATCCTAAGTGTAAACCTCACACTAACCCTGACCCTAACGCTAACTCTTAGCCCTAATCCTAACCATTATTCTAGCCCTAACCCTAGGTCTAAACCTATAAATTACCATAAAGATAACTATAACCCTAATGCTAACCCTAGGCCTAACCCTAAACCTATCACAAACCCTAACCATATTCATTACCTTAAACCGAACCTAACCCTAAACCTAACACTATCCATTACCCTAACCCAAGTTCTAACCTTAATGCTAATTTGAGCCTTAACACTAAAATTTAACCTAACTCAAACCCAAAGCCTGACCCTGACGCTAATAATACCCCAGCTCTTAATCTGACCCTTTCCCTAAACGTAGCACATTAATTTGACCTTGCCATAAACGTAACCCTAAAAATCTCACTAACTATAAACGTAGACCTGACATTAGTCCTAGCCTTCATTGTTGCCCTAAACCTAACACAAAACCTAGCCCTAATCCTAGCCCTAAATATAGCCTTCATCCTAAACCTAACCATAACCCTAGCCCTAACCCTAAAGCTAATCATAAAACTACCCCTAACCCTAATCATAGCACTAAAACAAAACCGACCAAAAGGCCTAACACTAACCTTAACTTAAACCAAACCCTAGCACTACACCTAGATCTAACCCTAGCCCTAATTCAAGTCCTAAACATAATCTTAAAAATAACCATGTACCTGAATTATATGCTAACACTCATCCCAGTTCAAAACACCACCCTAAACCTAAACCTACCATAACCCTATCCCTAAACCTAGCCCTAACCCTAGCTCAAAACCTAAACTTTATGCTAAACATAACCCTAAACCTAACCCTAAACCTAGTTCTAACACTATCTCTAACCCTAACTCAAGGCATATTCCTAACCATAACTCTAGTTCTAAAACTATCAATTACCCTAACCATAGCCCTTACCTTAATGCTAACCCTAAGCCTAACCCTAGCCTATCTCTAACGCTAACCATATCAATTACCCTAAACCAAACCTGAACCTTAAAACAAACTCTAACTATATCCCTAACCCTAACCCTAATGCTAAATTGAGCCATAAACCTAAATCCTTACCTAAGCCAAATCCTAATCCTAATAATTCCCCGAGCTCTAAACCTGACCCTTACCCTAAACCTAACCCTTACGCTAGATGTAGTCATAAGCTTAACCCTAAAAATATCTTTAAACATAACTCTAGACGTGATATTAGCCCTAGCACTAATCCTAAAACTGAATCTAAAAAGAACACTATCCTTCATCCTAGCCTTAAACCTAGCCTTAATCATAATCCGAACTCCAACCCTAGCCCTAACCCTAACTCTATCCCTCACCCTACCTCTAAACCTAGCTATAACACCATACTTTATCCTAAACTTCTATCACTAGGCCTTAGCTAAACACTAACCCTAGCCCTAATCCTAGCCCTAATTTAACCCTATCCCAAACCCTAAATCTAATTTTAGCCCTATCACTAACTCTAACTCTCACACTAGCCCTACTCTAATGCTAATCCTAAAACTAGCCCTAACCCTAGCCCTAGCCCTAAAACTAAACTGAACGATAGCCCTAACCCTAAACCTTAACCTAAACCAAACCCTTACCCTAACCCTAGTCCTAATATGAGTTTTAATTCAAACACTAAAACTAACCCTGACCCTGACTCTGACCATAACACTAAACCTAGCTCTAAACATAACCCTAATCCTAAACCTAAACCTAACACTAGACATAGCCCTAACTCTAACCCTAAATTTAGCCCTAAACATAACCCTCGTACTTACATTAGCCATAACCCCAACTCTAGCACTAACTTAACACAAAACCTAGCCCTAATCCGAGCCATAACCCAAGTTTTAACCCTAATCCTAACCCTAACCCTAGCCCTAATCATAAACATAACCCTAGCCCTAACCCTAGCTCTAACCCTATCCATTGCCATAAACATAACCCTAACTCTAATCCTAAACCTAGTCATAAACTTAACCCTATCCCTAATTCTAACCCATTCCATTACCCAACCCAAACCTAGACTCTAAACCTCACCCTATCATTAACCTAACACTAACCCTAATGCTACTTTGAGCTTTAACTTTAAAACTTAACCTATCCCAAACCCTAAACCAGACCCTGAGTGTAAAAGTAGTTGTAGCTCAAAACCTGATCCTAACCCTAAAATTAACCCTTACACTACATGTAGCCATAAACCTAAAACTAAAACTATCTTTAACCATAACCCAAGACCTGATATTAGCCTTAGCCCTAATCCTAGCCCTAAACCTAAAACAAACCTGAGCCCTCATCCTAGCTAAACCTAGCCATAATCATAACCCTAAACTTAACCATAGCCCTAATTTGAGCCTTAACACTAAAACTTAACCTAACTCAAACACAAGCCTTAACCTATCTTGAACCCAACCCGTTACTCTAACCCTCACCCTCCCACTAAACCTAGTTATAACACCATCCATTACCGTAAACTTAATCTTAACCCTAACCCTAACACTAGACCTAAGCTGAACACTAACCCTAGCCCTAATTCTAGCCGTAATTTAACCCTATCCCTAATTCTAACACTAACCATAGCCCTAAGACTAACTCTAATTCTCACACTTGCCCTATCCCTAGTTCTAACAATAACCCTTAACTTAACCCTAACCCTAGCCCTAAAAATAGCCATAAACATAGCCATAACACTTGCCTAATCCTTATTTCTAGTCCTAACCCTAGATCTAACTCTAACTCTAACTCTAACATTAACCCTAAGCCTAAACCTAACATTAATACTAGCACTAACCCTAACACAAATCATGAAACTAGCCATAACCCTAACCATAGTAGTAAAACAAAACCCAGTAATAGCCCTAACACTAAACCTTAACTTAAACCAAATCCTAATACTATGGCTAGACCTAACCCTAGCCCTAATTAGAGTCCTAACCTTAACCTTAATACTAACCCTGACTCTGACTCATATCCTAACACTCACCCTAGCTCTAAACACTACCCTAACCTTAAACCAAACCCTTACAGTAACCCTAGCCTTATTTGGAGTCCTAACCCTAATTCTAAAACTAACTCTGAACATGACTATTAACCTAACACTAACACTCGCTCCAAATATTACCCTAACCTTAAACCTAATCCTAACACTAGAGGTTTTACCCCTAACCATATCCCCCAAATTCACCCTAATTGTAACCCTAGTTCTTACATTAGCCGTTGCCTAGCCCTAAACCTAACACAAAACCAGCCCTAATCCGAGCCCTAAACCGAGCTTTAACCTAACCCTTGCCCTATTCCAAACCCTAACCCTAGCTCTAAACCTATTCCTTACCCTAAGCCAAACCCAAACCCTAATGCTAACCCTAATCCTTAACCTAACATAAAACCTAACCCTATTACTATTCCTAACACTAGCACTCATTCTAGCTCTAACCATAACCCAAATCCTAACCGTAACCCTGACCCTTATTCTGACCCTAAAACTAATCATAGGTAAAAACCTGAATCTAACCCTAATCTGAACCCTACAGTAGCCCTTCTGTTAACCTTATACCTAAACCTAACACTAACACTAGCCCTAGACCTAAACCTAATCCTAAATCTAGCCATAACTCGAACCCTAGACCTAATGAAAAACATAGACATTGCCCTAACAATAACCCTTAGCCTAAGCCAAACACTAACTCTTTCCCTGGACCTAATTCTGGCTTTAATTCTAACCATAACACAAACTGAACACTGACCCTGATACTAACAGTAACCCTAGCTCTAAACGCCACCCCAAACCTAAACCTAACCCTAAAACTATACCTAGCCCTCACATTAACCCCAAAACTAGCCTGAATCATAACAAGTTCATACAATAGCTGTAGCCCTAACCTATTGCAAATCCTAGCCCTAATCCAAGGTCTACCATAGCTTTAAACCTAAAGCTAATGCTAATCCTAACCTTAGCAGTAACCCTAAGCCTAAGCCTAGACCTAATCCTTAGATAATCCTAGCCCTAACCCTAGGTCTAACCTATCCATTACTCTAATAATAATTCTAACCCTTATGCTAACCTTAGTCCAAACCCTAATCCTATACCTATCCTTAACACTATAAGTTACCCTACACTTAACCTGAACCCTAAACCTAAAACTATCATTACCCTATCAGTAACAATAATGCTAATTCGAGCCCTAAACCTAAACCTTAGTCTAACAAAAACCCTAAACCTGACCCTAACCTTAATAATAACCCTAGCTCTAAACTTGACTCTAACCATAAACGTAACCCTTAAAATAGACCTAGCTATAAACCTAATCCTAAATTATCCCTAACTGTAACTATAGTCCTGACTTTTGAACTAGCTCTAAACCTACTCCTAACCCTAACACAAACCTTAGCCCACATTCTAGACATAAACTTCATCTTAATCATAAACCTAACCCTTACACTAATTATAACCCTCACCCTAGCCATAAAACTAGCTGTACTCCCAACTCTTACCCTAAACATGACCCTAACATTAACACTAGCCCTAAACCTAGGCCTAACCCTTAAAATAACCCTTGACCTAAGACTAACTCTAACTCTCACTCTAGGCCTATACCGAGTTCTAAACCAATCCCTTACCATCACCCTAAACATAGCCCTATCCTTCACCCTAGCTCAAAGCCTAGATCTAAACCTAACTCTAAGTCTAACCCTAAACCGAAGACTAAACCTCCACTAACCCTAGCCCTAACCCTAACACTAACCCTAAAACTAGCACTAAGCCTACCCCTAGCCCTAAAACAAAACAGAGTCATAGCCCTAATCCTAACCCTTAACCTAAACCAAAACATAACCTTACACCTAGCACTACACCTATTTCTAATTCCCGTGCTAAATCTAATCTGAAAAGTAATATGGACACTGACTCTGACCCTAAAACCCTAACTTTAACCCTTGCACTATCTTTAAACCTAATCCGAAATCTAGCCCTAATCTTAACCATAATCCTAGCCCTAACCCTAGTTCTAACCTTATCCATTACCTTAACCCTAACCCTAAACCTAATGCTAACCCCTGGCCTAACTCTAGCACTATTCCTAACCCTAACCTATTTATTACCATAAACATAACCTGAACCCTAAACCTAATCACGTCCATTACTCTAACTATAACTTTAACCCTAATGCTAATTTGAGACTTAACTCTCAACCTTAACCTAAACCAAACATTAACCATGACCCTGAACCTAATATTATCCCTACCTCTAAACCTGACCCTAACCCTTACACTATACCTAGCCATAAACCTATCCCTAAAACTATCCCTAGCCGTAACCCTAGGCCTGATATTAAACCTAGTACTAATGATAGCCCTAACTGTAATACAAACCGTAGCCCTAATCCTAGGCCTAACACTAGCTTTAACCCTAACTTTAAACTTAACCCTAACTGTAACCCTAATTTTAACCCTCACCTTAGCCCTAAACCTAGCTGTTTACCATACCCTACACTAACCCTAAAACTAATCCTAGACCTAAACCTAGCCCTAACCCTAACACTAGCCCTAGCCCTAATCCTAGCCCTAATTTAGCCCTAACCTTAACTGTAACCCTAACTCTAGCCCTAAGACTAACTTTAACTCTCACGCTAGTTCTATTAATAGTTCTAAACCTATCACTTATCATAACCCAAAACCTAGCCCTAACCCTAGCCCAAACCCAAGACCTAACCTTTGCCCTACTCCTAACCCTAGATCTAAACCTAACTCCAAATCTAACCCTAACCCTAAGCCTAAACCTCACCCTAACACTGGCCATAACCCTAACAGTAATCCTAAATCTAGCCCTAACCCTACACTTAATGCTAACCCTAGGCCAAACCCTAAACCTATCTCAACCCCTAAACCTATCCATTACTGTAGCCCTAACCCTAATCCTAACCTAACTGTAGCTCAAACACTAACCATTACCTTAAAACTAACCCTAATCCTAACCCTAACTTAAACTGACATTTAACCCTATCCAATACCCTGAACCTAATGATAACGCTAGCCCTAACTCTAACAGTAATCCAGACCCTAACTGTAACTCTAACATAGACATAATCCTAAACCAAACCCTCACCCTAGTGCGAACTAACCCTAGCTCAAACCCTAAACCCTACCCTAAACCTAAACCTAACCCTATCCTTAAGCCTAACCCTAACCCTAACTCTGGGCCTAATAGTAACCATAACCCTACCCTAACCCTAGCTCTAATCCTATCCATTACCCTAATCATAACCCTTACTCTAATGCTAACACTAGGCCTAACCCTGACCCTATTGCTAACTCTAACCCTATCAATTACCGTAAACCTAACCTAAACCCTAAACCTAACAGTTTCATTACCTTAACCCTAACCTAATGTAATTCAAGCCCTAACCCTAAATCCTAACCTAAATTAAGCCCTAGTCCTGACCCTAACCCTAATAATACACCTAGGTCTAAACCGGACCCTTACTCTAAACCTAACCCTTACATTAGACCTGGCAATAAACCTAACCCTAAATCTGTCCCGAACCATAACCCTAGACCAGACACTAGCCCCAGCCCCAGTTCTTGCCATAACCCTAAAACAAACCTAGCACTCAACCTAGCCCTAAACCTAGCCTTATTAATAACCAAAACCATAACCCTAGCCCTAACCGTAATTCTAATTTTCTACCTAGCCCTAAACCTAGCTATAATCCCATTTCTTCCCCTAAACCTAACCCTATCCCTAAACTTAAACCTAAGCCTAACACTAGGCCTAACCCTAACACAGACACTAGACCTAATTCTAGCCCTAATTTAGCTCCAAAACAAGGGGATAAATTAGAGACTTAACACTACCTTTAACCCTAACCATAAACCTAACCCTAGCCCTAACCCTTACTCTAAACCTAAACCTAACCCCAAAATTGGCCCCAAACTTAAACGTTACCCTAGTCCTAATCCTAACCATATCCCTAGCCCTAACCCTAGCTGTAATCTTATCCATTACCATAACCCTAACCATACCCTAATGCTAACTCTAGGATAATCATAAACCTATTCCTAACCCTAAACCTATCTATTACCCTAAACCTAACCTGAACCCTAAACCTAATCATATCCATAACCTTAACCCTAAACCTCAAGCTAATTTGAGCCCTAAACTTAATCATTAGCCTACCACAAACCATAACCCTGAATCTGACCCTAATAATATCCCTAGCTCTAAATGATACCCTAAACTTTAACCTAAACCTTACACTATACCTAGCCATAATCATAACCCTAAATCTATCCCTAAATCTAACCCTAGACCTGAAATTAGCTCTAAATTTAGGCTTAACCCTAACCCTAACCCTAACCCTAGCTCTAACCCTAACCCTATCGATGGTCCTAGCCCTAGCTCTAACCCTATCCCTTACACTATGTCAAACCTTCACTCTATTTCTACCCTGGTCCTAACCTTAATGCTTAGTCTACCCCAAACCCTAACTCTATTACTAGTCCTAACCCTAGCCATCATTCTAACCCTAAACTTAACCCAACTCTAACCATAACCATGACCCTTATTCTGACCCTAACACTAACCCTTGGTTTAATCCTGACCTTACCCTAAACCAAAACCTAACACTAGCCCTAGAGGTAAACCTATACCTAAATCTAAACTAACACTAGCCCTAGACCTAAATCTAATCCTAAATATAGCCATAATTCTAGCCCTCAACCTAAAAGTAACCCTTAATATAAAACAAACACTAACTCACCCTAGACTTAACACTAGTCCTAATTATGGCCGTAACCCTGAAACTAACCCTAACCTGAACAGTGACCCTTACCCTAACACAAACCCTAATTCTAAATCTTATCCTAACCCCCAAACTAATCTTAACATTAGACTAACCCTAAAAGTAGCCATAACCATAACCCTAGCTCTTAGATTACTATTAACCTAACACTAGCCCTAAACTTCACAGAAAACCTAGCCCTAATTGTAGCCCTAAACCCAAACCTAAGCATAACCCTAAACTTAAACCTTGCCCTAATCCTAATCCTAACCTTCGCCCTAGCCCTAACCCAAGCTCAAACCCTAGACCTTACCCTAAACATAACCCTAGCCCAAACCCTAAATGTCACCCTAACCCTAGCTCTAACTCTATCCATTACCCTAACCATACATCTAAACCTAATGCTAACCCTAGCCCTAACCCTAACCTTAACCCTACGCTAGCCCTGACTTTATCCTAACCCTCACACAAGTACTAACCCTAGCTTGATTCCTAACCCTTACCCTTAACCTAAACATAACACTAAACCAAGGCCTAAATCTAACCCTAACCCTAGCCTTAATCCTAAAATTAACCCTAGCCCTAACACTAGATCAAAACCTACCCATAACCCTAACCCTAAACCTAACCCTAATGATAAACCTAGACCTAAACCTAAATCTACTCTAACCCTAAACATAAACCTAACCCTAGAACTAACGAAAACCTAACCTTAAACCTAACCCTAACTCTAGCTGAAATCCTAATGCTTATCCTAAACCTAACTCTACCCTAACCCTAAAACTAACTCTAACTCTAACCTGATATCTAAACCTATCAATTACCCTAACACTAATGTTAACCTAGCCCTAACTCTAACACTAACCATAACCATAACACTAAACCTAACCCTAGCCCTAGAAGTAAACCTAGCTCAAACTCTAAACCGTACCCTTATCCTAATACTAACCCTAACCCTAGCCGTAACCTTGACCCGAACCCTAACTCTAGCCCTAATTCTAATCATAACCCTAGCCCTAACACTGGCTCTAACTCTATAAATTACCCTTAATGATAACTTTAACCCTAATGCTAACCCTCAGCCTAACCCTAAACCTATCACAAAACCTAACCATATCCATTACCCTAAATCTAACCTGAACCCTAATCCTAACCCATATCCATTACCTAACCCTGACTCTAACCTTAATGTTAATTTGAGCCCTAAACCTAAACCTTAACCTAACCCAAACCCCAAACATGACCCTGACATTAATAATATCCCTAGATCTAAACCTAACCCTTTCACTAAACCTAACCCTAAAACTATCCCTAACTGTAACCCTTGACT
Organism: Marmota flaviventris; assembly: GCF_047511675.1. NCBI lineage: Eukaryota > Metazoa > Chordata > Mammalia > Rodentia > Sciuridae > Marmota > Marmota flaviventris. The sequence goes on along the minus strand of NC_092516.1, from coordinate 41,577,714 downwards.
GGAATTTAGCCCTAGCCCTAATTCTTGCCCTAAACCTAAAAAAAAAAAAAATGTATACCTAATCCTAACCTTAAACCTAGCCTTAATCCTAAACCAAACCATGGCCCTAGACCTAACCTTAATGCTAATCATAAAACTAGTCCTAACCCTAGCCCTAGCACTAAAACAAAAGCAAGCAAGAGGCCAAAACCTTAACCTTAACTTAAACCAAATTTTAACACTACACCTAGACCAAACCCTAGCCCTAATTCGAATCCTAATTCTAACCTTAAAAATAACCCTGAATCTGACTCGGATCCTAACACTCACCCAATCTCTACACAACCTTAAAATTTAACCAAACCATAACAGTAACCCTAGCCCTAATTCGAGTCCTAACCCTAACCCTAAAACTAACCTTGACCATGACTTATATCCTAACACTTACCATAGCTATAAATATCACCCTAACCCTAACACTAGAAATACCCCTACCTCTAACCCTAAAACTAACCATAATTGTAATCCTAGTTCTTACATTAGCCATTTCCCTAACCGTAGCCTTAACCCTAACACAAAAACTAGCCCTAATATGAGACCAAAACCTAGCTAAACCCTAACCCTAAACCTAAACCTAACCCTAACAATAGCTTAAAACTTCACCCTTACCCTAAACATAAACCTAGACCTATCCCTAAAATAAACTCTAACCTTAGCCCTAACCCTATATTTAACCCTACCTAAACCTAGCTCTAAACCTACCCATTACCCTAAACCTAACATTAAACCTATAGATATTCCTAGCCCAAACACTAATGCTAACCCTAACACTAACCAGAAAACTACCCCTAGATATACCCTAAATGTAACATTTGACATAGCCCTAACCCTAGCTCAAACTCTAATCCTTAGCATAAACCTAAACACAACCATAGCCCTAACCATAAACCTAAACTGAAATCTAACCCTAACCCTAAACCTATCTCTATCTGTATTCATTACTCGGAACCTAACCTTAATGTTAACCCTAACCCTAACCCTAACCCTAACACTAACCCTACCATAATCCTATAACTAGACCTAACCCTAATCCTAACCCTTGTGCTAGCCCTAACCCTAGCTCAATACCTAACCCTTATGCTAAACATAACCTTAAACCTAACCCAGTTCTAACACTAAACCTAACCCTAACTCAAGACCTATTCCTAACCATAACCCTAGCTCTAAACTTAGCTCTAACCCTATCTATTACCCTAAACATAACTCGTAATCAAATGCTAACCCTAGGCCTAACCCTAACCCTATTGCTAACCCAAACCCTATGAATTACCTTAAACCTAACTGGAACCCTAAACCAAAGAATAGCATTACCCTAACCCTAAACCTAATGCTAGTTTGAGCCCTAAACCTAAATCCTAACCCAAACCAAAACCTAACACTGACCCTAACCCTAATAATTCCCCGTATCCATTACCCTAACCCTAATCCTAAACCTACCATAATCCTAACCCTAGACGTAACGCTGAACCTAACCCTCGACCTAGCCCTAGCCTTAACTCTAGCTCAAACCCTCACCCTTACCCTAAACATAACCCTAGCCCAAACCCTAACCCAAATCCTAGCCCTAACCCAAATCCTAGCCCTAACCCTTACCCTAACTCTATCCCTAGCCCTTATTCTAACCCAAACCCTCAACCTAACCCTAAATTTACTCAATCCCTGCCCCTTACCCTTAACCTAAATATAAGACTTACCATCAGCCTAAGTCTAAACTTAACCCTATCCCTAATCCTAAATTTAACCCTAGCCTTAACCCTAGCTCTAACCTCACTCATTACCCTAACCTAAACATAAACCTCATGATAACCATAACCCTAACCCAAAACCTATTCTAATCCTAACCATAAACCTAACCTTAGACCTAACTTTAAACATAATCCTGGCTGTAGTCCTACCCTTAGCTCAAACCTTAACCATACCCTAAATCTAACCCCAAACCTAGTCCTAAACCTAACCCTAACCCTAACCTGACATTTAACCCTGTCCATTACCCTAAATCTAGTGATAACCCTAGACTTAACCATAATACTAACCCTAACTCTAACCATAACCTTAACCCTAGTCCTAACCCTAAACATAACCCTAGACTTAGCACTAACCCTAGCTCAAACATTAAAGCGTACCCTAAACCTAACCCTAACCGTAGACTTAACCCTAACCCTAACCATGACTTTATCCATAATCCTAACCATAACTCTCTCCCTAACACTAGCTCTAACCCTATCAATTACTCTAGTGATAACCATAACACTAATGCTAACCCCAGGCCTAACCCTAACCCTATACATACCCTAAACCTAATCTGAACCCTAAACCTAACCTGAAGCATAAACCTAACCCTATCCATTGCCCTAACCCTAACTCTAGCCATAATGCTAATTTGAGTCCTAACTCTATACCTTAACCTACCCAAACCCAAAACCTGACCCCGACCATTTTAATACCCTTAACTCTAAACCTAAACCTTACCCTAAATCTAACTCTGACACTAGACCTAGCCATAAAACTTACCCTAAAACTATCCCTAACTGTAAACCTAGACATGATATTAGCCCTAGCCCTAATACTTGCCATAATATTAACACAAACACTAGTCCTCATCCTAGCCCTAAACCTAGCCTTGATCCTAACCTGTACCCTAACTTAGCCCTCTCCCTAATTTTATCCCTTGCCCCTAGTTCTGAACCAAGCTATAACCCCATACCTTTCCCTAAACCTAACCCAAACCCTAACCCTAGACCTAGACCTAAACCTACAACTAACCCTAGACCTGATCCTAGCCCTAATTTAGCCCTAACCCTAACCCTAACCATAACACTAGCACTCAGACTAACTCCAACTCTCAACATAGCCCTATTCCTAGTTCTAACCCTACCCCTTACCAAAACTCTAACACTTGCCCTAAACTTAGCCTTAACCCTAGCCCTAGCCTCAACCTTAGATCTAACCATAACTCTAAATCTAACCCTAAACCTAACTGTAAAACTCACACTAACATTAGCACTAACACTAATGCTAATCCTAAAACTAGCCCTAACGTAGTTCTAGCCCTAAAACAAAACTGAGCCACAGCCCTAACCCTAAATTGTAACCTAAACCAAAACTTAACCCAAAACCTAGCTCTAACCCTATCCCTAATTCCAGTCCTATCCTAACCCTAAATCTAACCTTGACCCTGACTCTGACCCTGTAACTAACCCTACCTCTAACATCACCTTAAAAATAAACCTAACTCTAAAACTAGACATAGGCCTAAACCTAACACTAAAAGTAGACCTAATCATAACCCTTGTACTTTACATTAGCTGTAGCTCTAATCCTAGCCCTAATCAAACCCAAAACATAGCCCTAAACCGAGTCCTACACCTCATTTTAACCCTAACCCTCACCCTGGCCCTAGCCCTAAACATTACCCTAAAACTAACCCTAACCCTAAAACTTGCCCTAATCGTAAACCTAACCCTAGCCTTAATCCTAAGCATAAACCTAGTCTTAACCATAGCTCTAACCCTATCCATTACCCTAACCCTAACCCTAACCCTAATGCTAACTCTAGGATAACCCTAACCTATGTCTAACCCTAAATTTATCCATTACCCTAAACCTAACCTGAACCCTAAACCTAACATATCCATTACCCTAACCTTAGCACTAACCCTAATGCTAATTGGAGTTCTAACCTTTAACCTTAACCTAACTCAAACCATAACTATTACAATGAACCTAATAATAACTCTATCTCTAAAACTGACCCTAACCCTCAACCTAAGACTTACACTACAACTATCCATAAACCTCACCCTAAAACTAACCCTAAACATAAGCCTAGACCTGACATTAGCCCTAGCCCTAATCATAGCCCTAAACCTAACACAAAACTTAGCCCTAATCCTAGCACTTAACCTAGCCTAATCCTAACCCTAACCCTAAATCTAGCTCTAAATCTAGGCCTAGCCCTAACACTAATCCTAGTGCTAATCCTAGTACTAATTTTGACCTAACCCTAACCCTAGCCCAAAGACTAATTCTAACTCTCACTGTAGTCCTATCCCTAGTTTTAAACCCATCCCTTTAAAAAAGCCCAAAATAGCCCTTAACCTAGATTTAATTCTAACTCTAAATTTAACCCTAACTCTAAGCCTAAACCTCACCCTAACATTAGCCCTATGCCTAATGCTAATTGGAAAACTAGCCCTAACCCTAGCCCTAGCACTCAAATAAAACTGAGTCATAGGCTTAATCCTAAACCTTACACTTAATCAAACCCTAACCCTATACCTAGCCCTAACCTAGCACTAATTCGAGTCCTAATCCTAACTCTAGAATTTACACTGACCCTGACTCAGACCCTAATACTAACCCTAGCTCTAAACATCACTCTAGCCCTAAACATCACCCTAACCCTAAACCTGATCCTAAAAATAACCTAATTGGAACTCTAGTTCTTAAATTAGCCATGGCCCTGCACTAACAGAAAACCTAGCCCTAATCTGAGACCTAAACCTAGCTTTAAACCTAACTCTAACCTTAACACTAGCCCTAACCCTAACCCTAATACTATCCCCAACACTAGCTCTAACACTGTGCCTTACCCTAAGCCAAACCCTAACCCTAATGATCCCCTAGTGTTAACCGTAATCTGTAGCCTACCCCAAACAATAACTCTAATACAAATGCTAAATCTAGCCCTCATTCTAGCTCTAACCTTAATACAAACTCTAACCCTAACCCTGACCCTTATTCTGACCCTAACTCTAAACCTAGGTTTAAACCTGACCCTAACCCTAAACCAAACCCTGACATTAGCCCTGGGGGTAACCCTATTCCTAAACCTAATCCTAACACCAGACCTAGAAAAAAGCCTAATTCTAAATCAAGCCATAACTGTAGCACTTTTCCTAACAAAAAACCTAGCCCTAGGGCTAACAATAACCCTTAACCTAACTCAAACACGAACCAAAACCCTAGAACTAAACCTAGCCCTAATTCTGGACATAACCTTAAACCTAACTGTAACCTGAACAATGACCCTTACCCTAACACAACCTAGCTCTAAACTTTATGCTAACCCAAAATCTAGCCATAATCCTAACACTAGACCTAGCCATAACCCTAACCCTAGCTCATTCACTACCCATAGCCCTAATGCTATCCCTAAACCCCACACAAAACCTAGCCCTAATCCTAGCCCTAACCCTAGCCCTAAGCCTAACCCTAACCCTAACCCTAGACCTAACCCTAACCCTAAATCTTGCCCTAGCCCTAACCCTAGGTCAAACACTAACCCTTAACATAAATGTAACCCTAACACTAACCCTAAACCTAACCCTAATCCTAGCCCTAATCCTAACCATAACCAAGACCAAATCCTAGCTCTAAATCTATCCATTACCTTAAACATTAACCTAACCCTAATTCTAATCCTAGACTCTGAACTTAATCCTAATCCTAAACCTAGACCTGACACTAACCCTAACCCTTGCCCTGGCCCTAATCATAGGACAAACCCTAACACTTACCCAAAACCTAACCCTAACACTAACCCTAGGCCTAACCCTAACCCTACCTTAACCCGGAACCTAATGGTAACCATAACACTAGCCCTAAACCTATCCATTACCCTAAACATAAGCCTAACCCAAATGCTGACCCTAGGCCTAAACTTAAACCTATCACTAACACTAACCTTATCCATTACCTAAACCTAACCCTATCAATTACTCTAACCCTAACCATAACACTAACACTAATGCTAATTCGAGCACTAAACCTAAACCATAAGCCAAACCAAACTCTGAACAAGAAACTGACTCTAATAATACACCTAGCTCTACTCCTGACCCTTACCCTAAACCTAACCCTTAAGTAGACCTATATATAAAACTAACCATAGCACTCTCCCTAACCAAACCATAGAGCTGACATTAGCACTCTACCTAATGCTTGCCCTAAACCTAACACAAACCCCAGCCCTCATCCTTGCCCTAAACCTAGCCTAATCCTAATCCGAAAACTAACCATAGCCAAATCTCTAATTCCAACCCTCGCCCTAGTTCTGAACCTCGGTATAATCACATCCCTTACCCTAACCCTAAACCTAACATTATCACTAACCCTAACCTAGCCCTAACACTAGGCCTAACCATAACAGTAACCCTAGCTCTAATCCTATCCATTACCTTAACCCTAAATCTAACCCTATTGCTAACCCTAGGATAACCCTAACCCAATCCATAACTCTAACACTATTACCTAAACCTAACCTGAACCCTTAACCTAACTATATCCATTACCCTAACCCTAAAACTACCCCTAACGCTAATTTGAGGCCTAAACCTAAACCTAAACCTTAACCTAAACAAACCTAAACCCTTTTCCTGACACTAATAATACCCCTATCTAAAACTGAACCTAACTCAAAACCTACCCCTTACACTATACCTGACCATAAAATTAACCCTAAAACTATCCCTAACCGTAACACTAGACCTGAACTTAACCCTAGTTCTAATGCTAGACCTAACCCTAACAAAAACCATAGCCGTAATCCTACCTATAAACTTAGTCTTAATCCTAACCCTAACCTGAACACTAGCCCTAACCCTAAATTGAACTTCACCCTAGGCCTAAACCTAGCTATAACATCATACCATAGCCTAACCCTAATCCTAACCCTAGCCCTAAAACAAAACCTAGCCCTAATCCTATCCTTAAATTAGCCCTAATCCTAAACCTAACCATTTCCCTAGCCCTAAGACTAAATCTAACTCTCGCCCTAGCCCTATCCCTAGTTCTCAACTTATCCCTTTCTATAAGCCAAAGCCTAGCCCTAACCCTAGCCCAAACCTATCCCTAAACTTAGGCCTAGCCATAAACCTAGATCTAACCCTAAGTCTAAATCTAACCCTAACCCTAAACATAAACCTCACCCTAACAGGAGCCCTAACCCTAATGCTAATTTGAAAACTTGCCCTAAGCCAATCCATAACCCTCAAAAAAAAAAAAAAAAACTGAGCTATAGCCCTAATCCTAACCCTTAACCTAAACCAAATTCTAATGCTACACCTAGCCCTAACCCTAACCCTACAACTAATATTGACCCTGACTCTGAACCTAAAACTAACCCTAGCTCTAAATATCACCCGAACACTAAACCTAACCCAAACACTAGACCTAGCCCTAACCCTAACCAGAAAAGTAGCCCTAATCGTAAAACGAATTCTTACATGAGCCATAGCGCTAACCCTAACACAAAACATAGCTCTGATCTGAGCCCTAACTCTAGCTTTAACCCTAGCCCTAACATTAACCCTAACCCTAGCTCTAAACTTATCCCTTACTTTAAGTCAAACTCTCAACCAAATGCTACCCTAGTTCTAACCCTAAATGTTAGCATACCCCAAACGATAACTCTATTACTAGTCCTAACCCTAGACCTCATTCTATCTCTAACCCTAACCAAAGCCTAACCCTAACCCTGACCCTTATTCTGACCCTAACACTAACCCTAGGAATAAGCCTGACCTTAATCCTAAACCAAACCCTAACACTAACCCTACTAGTATACCTATACCAAAACCTAACCATAACACTAGCACTAGATCTAAACATAATCCTAAATATAGCCATAACTTTAGCCCTAGCCCTAAACAAAAACCTAGCCCTAGCCCGAACAATAACCATTAACTAAACGCAAAGACTAATCCTACCACTAGACCTAAACCTAGTTCTAATTCTGGCCCTAATGCTAAATCCAATAATAACCTGAACACTGACCCTTACCTAACATTAACCCTAGCTCTAAATCTTATCCTAACCCAAAGCATAACCCTAACACAGGATTTATCCATAACCCTAACCCTCAAACTAGCCATAACCGTATCCCTAGCTCTTAAATTACCCATAGTCCTAATGCTACCGATAAACCTCACGTAAAACATAGGTTTGAACATAGCCCTAAGCATATCCCTAACATTAATCTACACAAACCATACCTAAGCCTTGCTGTAGCCCTTACCCTAGATCAAACCCTAAAACTTACGTTAAGCATAACCCTATCCCTAAACCTAACCCTAATCCTAGCCCGAATCCTAAGTGTAACCATGTAACCATAGCCCAAATCCTAGATCTCAATTTATCCATTACTTTAAACATAACCCTGACCCTAATCCTAAACTTAGCCTTAAACCTAACCGTAACCATAACCATAATCGTGACTCTAACCCTAACCCTCATGATATCCCTAACCCTAGCTCAAACCCTAACATTTACCCTAAACCTAACCCTAACACTAACCCTAAACCTAACCCTAACACTAACCCTAAACCTAATCCTAATTCTAGCCCTAATCCTAACATTAACTCAATCCCTAACACTAGCACTAACCCTATCCATTACCCTAAACATAAGCCTAACCCAAATGTTAACACTAGGCCTAACCTTAATCCTATCCCTAACATTAACCCTATATATTGCTCTAAACGTAAACTGAAACCTAAACCTAACCATATCCATTACTCTAAACCGAACCCTAACCCTAACACTAATTCGAGTCCTATCCGTAAACCTTAACCCAAACCAACCCTAACTCGGACTCTCACCCTAAAAATACACCTAGCTTTAAACCTGACCCCTACCCTAAACCTAACCCTTACATTAGACCTAGCCATAAACCAAACCCTAAAACTATCCCTAATTTAAACCCTAGACCTGATATTAGCCCTAGCCCTAATCTTAGCCCTAACCCCAACACAAACCCTAGCTTTCATCCTAGCCCTAAACCTAGCCTTAATCCTAACCAGTACCCTCAACCTAGCCCTATCCCTAATTTTAACCCTTTCCCTAGCCCTGAACCAAGCTATATAACCCCATTGTTGGCCCTAAAACTAACCCTAAGCCTAGCCCTAACCAAAGGCCTAACCCTAACACTTATCCTAGTGCTAATCCTAGCCCGAATTTAGTCCTAACCTTAACCCTACCCCTATTCCTAGCCATAAGACTAACTCTAACTCTCAACCCTAGCCCTATTTCTATTTATAACCCTATCCGTTACTGTAACCCTCACACTAGCCTAAACCTTAGCCCTAAACCTAGCCATAGCCCTAACCCTAGATCTAACCATAATGCTAAATCTAACTCCAAACTTCAGCCTAAACCTCACCCTACCACTAGTCCTAAAACTATTGCTAATCCTAAAACTAGCTGTAACCCTAGCCCTTCACCTAAAACAAAACTGAGCCATTCCTCTAACCCTAAAAATACCATATACCAAACCCTACCATTATAACTAGCAATAACCCTAGCTCTAACTCGAGTCCTAGGCCTAAAATTAACCCTGACCCAACTCTTATCTGAACACTAACCCTAGCTCTTTATATCACCCTAAAACTAAATCTAATACTAACAAAAGACCGAGCCCAAACCCTAACCCTAAAACTAACCCTAATCATAACCCAAGTTCTTCCATTGGAAATAGCACTAACCCTAACACAAAAATAGCCCTAATCCAAGCCCCAACTAGATTTAACCCTAGCCCTAACCCTAATCCTAGCCCTAAACCTAACCCTAAACGTAGCCTTAACCCTAGCTTTAACACAATCCCTTGCAGTAAGCCAAAACCTATCCATAATGCTAAACCTAGTCCTAATCATAATACTTAGCCTAAACCAAACACTAACCCTATTACTAGTCCTAACCCTAGACATTATTCTAGCTTTAACCCTAACCCAAAACCTAACTCTAAACTTCACCCTTAATCTGACCCTAACAATAATTATAGGTCTAAACCTGATCCTAAACCTAAACTGAAACCTGGAACTAGCCCTACCAGTAACCTTATACCTAAACTTAACCATAACACTAGTCCTAGACCTAAACCTAATCCTAAATCTAGTGATAACTCTATCCTTAGACCTAAACAAAAACTTAGTCCTAGCCCTAACAATAACCATTAACATAAAACTAACACTAATCCTAACCCTATACCTAACCCTAGTCCTAATTCTGGCTTTCACCCTAACTGTAACACTTACTTGCACATTGACCATGACACTAACTCTAAACCTAGCTCTAAATGCACCCTAAACCAAAATCTAAATTGAACACTAGACCTAGCCATAGCCCTAACCCTAAAACTAGCCCTAATTAGAAATCTAGATCTTACATTAACCATAGCACTAACGCTAGGCCCTAAACCTAACACAAAACCTAGCCATAATCCGAGGCATAAACCTATCCTAGCATAATCCTCATCCTAACCCTAGCCCTAATTCTAACCCTAACCCTCACCTTAGTCCTAACCCTAGCTCAAAGCCTAACCCTTAGACTAAACATAAACCTAGGACTATCCCTAACTATAACCCTAACCCTAGCCCTAATCCTAACATTAACCCTAACCCTAATCCTAGCTCTAATAGTAGCCATTACCTTAACTCTAACCCTAACCCTAATGATAACCCTAGCCCTAACCCGAACCAAAATCCTAATACAAACTCTAAACCTAACCATAGACCTAAACCTAAACCTAACCCTTGGTGTAGCACTAACTCTAACTCAAACCCTAAACCTTACCCTAAACCCAGCAGTAAACCTAGCCCTAAAACTAAACTTAACCCTAAATCTAACCTTAACACTAAAGCTAACCTTACATCTAACCCAATATATTACCCTAAACCTAACTCTAAACCTAATGAAAACCCTAGCCCTAATCCTAAACCTAACCCTGACAATAACCACAACCCTAACCCTAAACCTAACAGTAAACCTAACCCTCACCCTAGGACTAACCCTAGCTCACAACCTAACATTTATCCTAAACCTTAACCTAACCCTACCCTAAGCTAGGGTTAGTAGCCCTAACCCAAACCCTAAGCCTAACTCTAGACCTAATCTTAACAATAACCATAGCCCTCAACCTAGCTCTAACCCTATATGTTATCCTTATGATAATCCTAAACATAATGCTAACCCCAGGCCTAACCCTAACCATTTTGCTAAACTGAAACTTCTCCATTCCGCTAAACCTACCCTGAATCCTAAACCTAACCCTATCCATTACTCTAACCCTAACCCTAATGCTCATTTGAGCCCGATCTTTAAACATTAAGCTAAAAAAACCCTAATCATCATACTGACCCTAAAAATACACCTAGCTCTAAACCTGACCCTTACCCAAGCCTAACACTTACATTAGACCTAGACACAAACCTAACCCTAAATCTACTCCTGTTACATTAGACCTGACTTTAGCCCTAGCCCTAATTCTAGAACTAAACCTACAACAAGCCATAGCACTCATTCTAGCCCTAAACCTAGCCTTAATCATATCCCTAACCCTATCCCTAGCCCTAACCCTAATTCTAACCCTCACCCTACCTCTAAACTAGCTATAACACCATCCCTTACAGTAAAGATAACCATAACCCTATTCCTAATGTTAGGCCTAAGCTGAACACTAAACCTAGCCCTAATCCTTGCCCTAATTTATACCTATCCCTAAAATTAAACATAACCCTAGCTCCATGACTAACTCTAACTCTCATCCTAGCCCTATCCCTATTTCTAAACCTATCCGTTACCATAATCCTAACCCTAGCCCTAACCCTTGCCCTATACTTAGACCTAGCTCAAACCCTAGATCTAATGCTAACTTCAAATCTAACCCTAACCCTAAGCATAGCCTAACACTAACACTAGTCCTAACCCTAATTCTAATCATATAACTAGTGCTAACCTTAAACCTAGGACTAAAACCAAACTGAGCAGTATCCCTAACCCTAAACCTTAACTTAAACCAAACCCTAACACTACACCCAGACCTAACCCTAGGACTAATTGGAATCCTAACCCTAATCTTAAATCTTATACTGACCCTGATTCATATCCTAACAGTCACCCTAGCTCTAAACACCATGCTAAACTTAAACGAAATCCTAACAGTAACCCTAGCCCTAATTCATGTCATAACTATAACCTTAAAACTATCCCTGAACCTAACTCGTATCCTAATAGTCACCCTAGCTATAAACACAACCCTCATCTTAAAACGAAACCTAACAGTAACCCTAGCACTTATTTGAGTCCTAACCCTAACTCTAAAACAAACTCTGATTTTTACTCAATCCTAACAATAACCCTAGCTCTAAATATTACCCTAATCTTAAACCTAACAGTTACACTACACCTACCCCTACCCCTAACCCTAAAACTAAACCTACATGTAACCCTAGTTTTTACATTAGCCATTTACTTAACCCTAACACAAAACTAGCCATAATCTGAGTCTAAAACCTCGATTTAACCCTAACCCTAATCCTAACTCTAGCCCTAACCCTAACTCTAAGGCTATCACTTACCCTAAGCCAAACACTAACACTAATGGTAACCCTAGACCTATCCCTAATCTTTAGGATAACCAAAACATTAACCCTATTAATAGTCCTAAACCAAGCCATCACTCTAGCTCTAACCCTATCCCAAACCCTACTACTAACCCTGATCCTTACTCTGATCCTAACACTAACCCTAGGTCTAAACCTGACCCTAACCTAGGCCAAACCTTAACACTAGCCTTAGACCTAAATCTAGACTTAACTCTAGCACTAGACCTAAACAAAAACCTTGCATTAGCCCTAACAATAACCCTGAAACTAACTCAAACACTAACCTTACCCCTAGACCTAAACCTAGTCCTAATTCTGGCTGTAACCCTAACTCTAACTCTAACACGAACATTGACCCTGCCTTTATAGTAAACCTATCTCTAAATTTGACCCTTCCCGAAAATCTAAACCTAACACTATACCTAGCCATAACCCTAACCTTAAAATTAGCCCTAAATATAACCCTAGCTCTTACATTACCCATATCTCTAACCCTAGGCCTAAACCCAACACAAAACCTAGAGCTAATCTCAGGTCTAAACCTAGCCTTAAGCATAACCCTAACCCTCACCCTAACACTAACCTAACCTTCACCTTAGTCCTAAACCTACCTCAAAGCCTAACCTTTACCCTAAATATAAACCTACACCTATCCCTAAAAATAACCCTAACCCTAGTCCTAATCCTAACCTCAACACTAGCCCTAAACCTACCCTTTACCCTAAACCTAACCCTAACACTATTGAAAATACTAGGCCTAAACTTAACGCTATAACTAACCAGAAAACTAACCCTAGACCAAACCTTCAACCTCACATCACAATAGACTTAACCCTAGCTCAAACCCTAAACCTTATCATACCCATAACCATAACCATAGCTCTAACCCTAAGCCTAAACCTCTATCTAACCCTAACTATAACCCTAAACCTACATCTAAACCTACCCTTTACCCTAACCTTAATCCTACCCCTAATGATGACCTAGCCCTAATCCTAACCCTAACCCTAACCATACTGTAATCTTATCCCTAGACTTAACCCTAAACCTAAACCTCACCCTAGGAATTACCTTAACTCAAAACCTAACCCTTATGCTAAACATAACCCTGACCCTAACCCTAGTTCTAACCGTAAACCTAACCTTAACTCAAGGCCTATTCCTAACCATTAACCTAGCCCAAAACATAGCCCTAAACTGTCCATTATACTTACGCTAACCCTTAGCCTAATGTGAACCCTAGACCTAACCCTAACCCTAACAATTAGCTAAACCTAACCCTAACTCTAAACAAAACCCTATCATTACCCTAACTCACACCCAAATGCTAAGTCGAGCCCTAAACCTAAACTCTAACTTTAACCAAACTCTAACTCTGACCCTGACACTAATAAATACCCTAGCTCTAAAGCTGACACTTACCTTAAACCTAACAATTACACTAGACCTAGCCATAACCATAATCCTAAAACTGTCCCCAAACTTAAGCCTAGACCTGACATTAGCCCTATCCCTAATCCTAGCCCTAAACTTAACACAAATCACAGCCCTTATCGTAGCACTAAACATACCCTTACTCCTAACATTAACCCTAACACTAGCCCTAACCCTAACACTAACCTAGCTCTAATCTTAGCCCTAATTCAGCCCTATTCCTAACCCTAGCCCTAACCCTAGTCGTAAGACTAACTGTAACTCTCAACCTAGCCCCAGACCTTGTTCTAAACCAATCCCTTACCAGAACCCTAATCCTAGCCCTAACCCTAGCCCTATCCTTAGACCTAGCACTAACTGGATTTAACATTAACTCTAAATCTAATAATAACCCTAAGCTTAACCCTAACCCTAACTCTAAATCTAACTTTAACCCTAAGTCTAAACCTATACCTAACACTAGCCCTAACCCTAATGCTAATCCTAAAACTAGCCCTAACCCTAGTCCTAGCCCTAAAACAAAACTGAACCATAGCCCTAACCCTAACCCTTAAGCTAAACCAAACCCTAACCCTAACCCTAGCCCCAATTTGAGTTTTAATCCAAACCCTAAAACTAACCCTGACCCTGATTCTGATCATAACACTAACTCTAGCTCTAAACATTACCCTAACCCAACCCTAAACCTAACAGTAGACATAGCCCTAACCCTAACATTAAAAATAGCCCTAAACATAACTCTGGTACTTACATTAGCCATAATCCTAACCATAGCACTACCTTAACTCAAAACCTAGCCCTAATCTGAGCCATAACCCCAGATTTAACCTTAATCCTAACCCTAACCCTAGCCCTAATCATAAACATAACTCTAGCCCTAACCCTAGCTCTAACCCTATCCATGGTCATAAACATAACCCTAACCCTAATGATAAACCTAGTCCTAAACCTAACCCTATCCCTAATCCTAACCCTATCCATTACCCTAATCCAAACCTAGACCCTAAAACTCACTATATCATTAACCTAACACTAACTGTAATGCTAATTTGAGCCCTAACTTTAAAACTTAACCTATCCCAAACCCTAACACAGACTCTGACTGTAAAAATACTCCTAGCTCTAAACCTGAACCTAACCCTAAAACTAACCCTTACACTACATGTAGCCATAAACCTAACACTAAAACTATCTTTAACCATAACCTGATATTAGGCCTAGCCCTCATCCTAGCCCTAAACTTAAAACACACCCTAGCCCTCAATCTACCCCTAAACCTAGCCCTAATCATAACCCTAATCTTATCCATAGCCCTAACCTAATTCTAACCCTCAACCTCCGACTAATACTAGC
The DNA here is from genome assembly GCF_047511675.1 of Marmota flaviventris. NCBI lineage: Eukaryota > Metazoa > Chordata > Mammalia > Rodentia > Sciuridae > Marmota > Marmota flaviventris. Next base: position 41,562,508 of record NC_092516.1, on the reverse strand, counting down.
TATAACACCATCCCTTACCTTAAACTTAATCCTAACCCTAACCCTAACACTAGACCTAAGCTGAACACTAACCCTAGCCCTAATCCTAGCTCTAATTTAACCCTATCCCTAATTCTAATGCTAACCATAGCCCTAAGACTAACTCTAACTCTCACACTAGCCCTATCCCTATCCCTACTTCTAACCCTATCCCTTAACTTAACCCTAGCCCTAAACATAGCCATAAACCTAGCCATAACACTTGCCTAATCCTCATTCCTAGTCCTAACCCTATATATGACTCTAGATATAACTCTAGATATAACCCTAACACTAATCATGAAACTAGCTCTAACCCTAAGCCAAGCAGTAAAACAAAACTGAGTAATAGCCCTAACACTAAACCTTAACTTAAACCAAATCCTAATACTATACCCAGACATAACCCTAGCCCTAATTCGAGTCCTAACCTTAACTTTAATACTAACCCTGACTCTGACTCATATCCTAACACAGACCCTAGCTCTAAACACCACGCTAACCTTAAACCAAACCCTTAGAGTAAGCCTATCCTTATTTCGAGTTCTAACCCTAACCCTAGGACTAACTCTGACTCTGACGAATAACCTAACACTAACACTCGCTCTAAATATCACCCTAACTATAAACCTAATCCTAACACTAGAGGTTTAACCCCTAACCATAATCCAAAAATTAACTCTAACTGTTTTTGTAAGAGAGAGAGAGAGAGAGAGAGAGAGAGAGAGAGAGAGAGACAGAGACAGAGAGAGAGAGAAAGAGAGAGAGAGAGAGAGAGAGAATTTTTTAATATTCATTTTTTAGTTTTCAGCAGACACAACATCTTTGTTTGTATGTGGTGCTGAGGATTGAACCCAGGCTGAAAACATGCCAGACGAGCACGCTACCGCTTGAAACACAGGCCCTATTAATCCTAATTGTAACCCTAGTTCTTACAATAGCCATTGCTCTAACCCTAGCCCTAAACCTAAAACAAAATTACCCCTAAACCGAGCCCTAAATCTAGCTTTAACCCTAACCCTTGCCCTAATCCAAGCCCTAACCCTAGCTTTAACTATATTCCGTACCCTAAGCCAAAACCTAACCCTAATGCTAAACCTAATCCTTAACCTAACCCAAACCCTAACAGAATTACTAGTCCTAACCCTAGCACTCATTCTAGCTCTAACCATAACCCAAACCCTAACCCTAACCCTGACTCTTATTGTGACCCTAACACTAATCGTAGGCCTAAACCTGAACCTAACCCTAAACTGAACCCTGACAGTAGCCCTTCTTGTAAACTTATACCTAAACCTAACCCTAACACTAGCCCTAGACCTAAACCTAATCCTAAATCTAGCCATAACTCGAACCCTAGACCTGAAGAAAAGCATAGACATAGCCCTAACAATAACCCTTAGCCTAAGCCAAACACTCACTATTCCCCTAGACCAAATTCTGGCTTTAATTCTAAACATAGCACTAACCTGAACACTGACCCTGACACTAACAGTAACCCTAGCTCTAACATAAACTAAGATTTAACCTAGTTTTAACCAAAACCTAAATCTAACCCTAAAAATATACCTATCCCTAACATTAACCCTAAAATTAGCCTGAATCATAACAAGTTCTTACATTAGCTGTAGCCCTAACCTATTGCAAAACCTAATCCAAGGCCTACCCTAGCTTTAACCCTAAATCTAATCCTAATCCTAACCATAGCCCTAACCCTAAACCTAAGCCTAAGCCTAGACCTAATCCTTAGCATAACCCTAGCCCTAAACCTAGCTCTAACCTATCCATTACTCTAATGATAACCCTAACCTTTATGCTAACCCTAGGCCAAATCCTACTCCTATCCCTAACCCTAACCCTATCCATTAACCTACACTTACCCTGAACCCTAAACCTAAAACTATCATTACCCTATCCTTAACAATAATGTTCATTCAAGCCCTAAACCTAAACCTTAACCTAACAAAAACCATAAACCTGACCCTAACCCTAATAATAACTCTAGCTATAAACTTGACCCTGACCATAAACCTAACCTTTAAAATAGACCTAGCTATAAACCTAACCCTAAACTATCCCTAACTGTAACCCTAGACCTGAATTTTGCCCTACCTCTAATCCTAGTCCTTACCCTAACACAAACCTTAGCCAACATCCTAGCCATAAACTTCACCTTAATCATAAACATAACCCTAACCCTAATTCTAACCCTCACCGTAGCCATAAAACTAGCTATAATCCCAACCCTTACCCTAAACCTAATACTAACCCTAGCTATATCCCTAGGCCTAACCCTAACACTAACCCTTGCCCTAAGACTAATTCTAATTCTCGCCCTAGCCCTATTCCGTGTTCTAACCCAATCACTTACCATCACCCTAAACCTAGCCCTAAACTTAGCCCTAGCTCAAACCCTAGATCTAAACCTGACTCTAAATCTAACCCTAAACCTAAGCCTAAACCTCACACTAACACTAGCCCTAACCCTAACACCAATCCTAAAACTAGCCCTAACCCTACCCCTAGCCCTACAACAAAAACGAGTCATAGCCCTAACCCTTACCCTTAACCTAAATCAAACCCTAACTTTACACCTAGCCCTACACCTATCTCTAATTCGAGTCCTAAATCTAACCAGAAAAGTAATCCGGACACTGACACTGACCCTAACACTAACTCTAGCTCTAAGTATTGTCATAACCATAAACCTAACCCTAATACTGGACCTAGCCCTAACCCTAACTCTATAACTACTGCTAATCATAACCTTACTTCATACATTACCCATAACCTTAACCCCAGCCCTAACCTAACCCAAACCTAGCCATAATCCGAGTCCTAAACCTAGATTTAACCCTAAACTTAAAACTAACCCTAACCCAAACAAAAGCCCTAATCCAATACATATCTCTAGCCCTACTTAGGTCTAACCCTATCCATTACCCTAATGATAACCTAACCCTTATGCTAAATACTAGGCCTAACCTTAACCCTATCCATTACACTAAACCACACCTAAACCCTAAACCTAACCCTGTCATTAACCCTAAACCTAATGCTAATACAAGCCCTAAAACTTACCTGTAATCAAAACCCAACCCTAAAATAGAACATGACCCTAATAATAACCCTAGCTGTAAACCTTACCCTTACCCTAAACCTAAGCCTTACACTGGACCAAGCCATAAACCTAACACTAAATCTATCCCTAACTGTAACCCTAGACCTGGCATAAGCCCTAGCCCTAATACAAACCCTAACCCTAACACAAACACTAGCCCTCATTCTAGCCCTAAGCCTAGCCTTAATCATAATCCTAAACCTAACCCTAAACCTAGCCCTAACCCTAATACTAACCTCGTCCTAGCCCTCAACTTAGCTATAACCCACTCCCTCACCCTACATATAACCCTAACTCTAACCCTAACCTGAGATCTAAACCTAACACTAACCCTAGCCCTAATTTAGCCCTATCCCTAAACATAACCCTAGCCCTAGCCCTATGAATAACTCTAATTCTCACACTAGCCTATCACTAGTTCTAACCCTATCCCTTACCATAACTCTAACCCTTGCCCTATCCTTAGTCTTAGCCCTAACCATAGATCAAGTCCTAACTCTAAATCTAACCCTAACCCAAGGCCTAAACCTAACCATTATAAATATATTTATATTTAGATTCTATGTCTACAGATGTTGGCTTTAATTATTATTTAGAATATAGTCATTAGTTTCATAAAAGGCATACCATTTCTGATGGTATTTAGAGAACTAATGGTCAGTGGTAGCATGCTATCTTAAAGGGGAAAGGACTGAGGGTATGAGATTAATCTATCTTAGCAAATTGGAGGAGAACTGTAATGAATACACAGCGGTAATTTATAGAAGAATGTATAAATTCAAATTACTTATCTGTTTTCATAAAATTACCCTATGTATAAATAGTAAAAGTTAGGAGGTTGAAAGTGGGATAGAGGGAGGAAGAAAAAAGAAGAAAAAAATAACAAGAAAAGAAAGAAAGAGAGGGAGAATGAAAATAAGAGAAAATAAGCGGGGGTGTGAGGTGGGTCTATGCAATTCCTCTATATTATAGTATTCTTTTGATTCAGTTCTTAAAGCCCAATTTCATGTGAAGTTCTTGGTTTCACGTATGTTGAGATTGTGAGGGCCAGAAGGGGAAGGGTAGAGGAGAATAGATGAGAAGAGCGAGATTAGAAAAGTCTCTCAGAAAGCTGTTTTCTTCCAGTAGGTGGAGTTGTCTATTCCTAGCTTGAGTCTCTGTGCTAAGGGTAGTGGAGGTAGCCAGTTTGAGAGGGCTTGAGTTTCTACCTGGAGCCTCCCTACTCTTAGTCTCTGAGTTGGAAACCAGGTACCTGTACAGTTACTGTTCTGCATTGATAGCTACACCCCCCAAAAAAAATTTTTGTGAAAAAAATCTTCAGTTATCACAGCTGGAGGGAGGGGAGATGGAAACCAGGTACCTGAGTAGCCACAGAACTGAGCTGGTAGCCATCACCACTGATAGATGGTGAGTAAGGTTTTCCAAGATGGATTCCATCTGTTACCTGTGTACGGTGTTTGGTGAGGTGGGTGGTTCTGGGGTGACTTTTGGCTGTGTCCAGAGCTTGGTCTGGTGACCCAAAAGCAAAGCCTCTGTGTTCTGTGCTACCTATCCTCTGCGGCAAGTGTGCCTGCACAGCCGAGACTTCTGTCTGAGCCGAGAGCAAATCCGCAGCCAAGACTTCCCTCTGCTCCAAGAGCTCACGCGTGGTTGAGACTTCCATATGAGCTGAGAGCACATGCACAGCTGAGATTTCCGTCTGTGCAGAGAGCTCATGCACGGCCGAGACTTCCAACTTCTGACTGAGCCAAAAGCAACCACACAGCGGAGCCTTCCATCTGCACAGAAAGCTCCAGCGTGGCCCTAGTTTTCTTCAAAATTCTATGATATTGGGCAAGAATCATCTTTTACTTAGGCTTACTATGCTCCACAGGTTTGGGCCTTCTCTGTTCAACTTGTTTTGCTTGATTGCTTTGATACGGTACAGGATTCATCCTTTCCTAGTCTTAGTAGGATCCCCAAGTTTGGGCCTTCCAGGTTTGCAGGTTCACTGTCAGGAACAGTTTGAATTTTTAGGTTTCACTTTATTATGGTCTATAGATGTGAATGAAAATGGAACTGTAAATCAAATAGGGTTAGTACTAGCTGCTTGAAACTTTACACACTCAATCAGCTCTCTGTGGGCACTCTCTGATTTGTTCCTGGTGAAAGTACCATAAACTGCAGCATCAAAAAATAATTTAAACAAGAGCACATTAGGAGAAAACCGGGAAATATGAATGTACTGAAATACCTCCCACAATTACTTGGTCAGATTTCTTTGATCCTGCACAGGATTTATCTGTTAGCTTGCCCCACTAGGCTCCTTTATTTTCAGACTACTATGATCAATGATTCTCTAAACAGGTCATGTTTGGTTTAGTATTAGGTTAGGGCTAGGTTTACAGCTAGTGTTTTGTTAGATTTTGTTCAAATTTCTTTGATACAGGGCAGGATTCATAGGTTTCGGGTAATGGATAGGTTTAAGTTTAGGATTCAGGTTAAGATTAGGATATTGGGTATGGTTAGGGTTACTTATAGGGTTAGGGTTAGGCCTAGGGTTAGCATTTGTGTTATGGTTATTGTTAGGGTAATGGATAGCATTAGAGCTAGGGTTAGGGCTAGAATTTTGGTTAGGATTAGGGCTAGAGTTAGGGTTAGGGTTAGGGTTAGGGCTAGGGCTAGGGTTAGTGTTTGGGTTAGGTTTAGGATATAGGTTAGGTTTTGAACTAGGGTTAGTGCTAGGGTGAGAGTTAGGTTTTTGTTATGTCTAGGGTAAGATTTACAGCTAAGGTTAGGGTTAGAGTTAGGGTTATGTCTAAGGTTACCTTTAGAGTTAGGTTAATGGATAGGATTAGATGTCAAGTTAGGCTTAGGGGTAGTTTTAGGTTTAGGGTTGTGTTAGGTTTTGGGCTAGGGTTAGTTAGAGTGTAGTTTAGGATTTGATCTAGGGTTAGGGCTATGATGAGGGTTAGGTTTAGGTTTAGGTGTAGGATTAGGTTTACATTTAGAGTTAGAGCTAGGGTTATCATTAGGTTTATGGTTAAGTTTATTGTAATGGATAATTATAGAGAGAGTATTAGGGCTAGTATTAACATTATGATTAGGGCTAGAGTTAGTGTTAGGTTTAGGGATAGGGCAAGGGTTATGTTTAGAGTTAGGGTTAGGTTTTTAGCAAGGTTTAGGTCTAAGTTGTGGTTTAGGATTAGCATGAGGGATAAAATTAGGGTTAGTGTTATGCTTAGGGCTAGGTTTAGGCCTAGGATTAGGACTAGATTTTGTGTTAGCTTTAGAGCTAGGGTTAGGGCTATGAGTATATAAGGACTAGGGTTATGGTTAGGGTTATGGCTATGTCTAGTGTTAGGTTTATATTTTGGTTAGGGCCAGTTTTAAAGCTAAGTTAGTGTTACTGTCAGGGTCTGTATTTGGATTAGGATTAGGGTTAGGGATAGAGCCTAAATTAGGATTGTTAGGTCTAGATGAATGGTTAGTTTTGGGTTAGGTTAAGGGATATCATTAGTGCTAGTGCTAGGTTTTTGATTCGGTCGTGGGTGAGAGATATGGCTAGATTTAGGGTTAGGTTAATGTCTAGTGCTAGTGTTAGTGTTAGGTTTAGGTATAGATTTACGGGTAGGGCTAATGTTAGAGTTTGGTTTATGGTTAGGGTCAGGGTTATGGTTAGTGTTTGGGTTATGGTTATAACTAGAATGATGGCTAGAATTAGGACTAGTAATAAAGTTAGGATTTGTGTTAGGCTAAGGATTAGGGTTAGGACTAGGGTTAGCATTAAGTTTAGGGTTTGGCTTAAAGTAAGGGATAGGATTAGTGCTAGAGTTAGGGTTAAGGGTAGGGCTAGTGTTAGGGTTAGGTTTAGGTATAAGTTGATTGCTAGTGCTAGTGTTAGGGTTCGATTTAAGGTTAGCATCAGGTTTAGACCTACGGTTATTGTTAGAGTCAGAATAAGTGTCAGGTTTGGGTTATGGTTAGAGCTAGAATGAGGGCTAAGGTTAGGAGTACTAACAGGGTTAGTTTTGGGTTAAAGTAAGGATTAGGGTTAAGACTAGTGTTAGCATTAGGGTTAGGGTTAACTTAGGGTAAGGGATAGGGTTAGAGCTAGGGTTAGGGCTATGTTTAGGGTTAGGGTTAGGGCTAGAGTTAGAGTTAGTGTAAGGGTTAAAGCTAAGGTTAGGTCTCAGTTTAGAGCTAGGTTTTGGTTAGAGATAGGGCTAGGTTTAAAGTTACAGCCAATGTACGGACTAGGATTAGGATTTGGGCTAGTTATAGGATTAGGGTTAGGACTAGGTCTAGTGTTAGGGTAAACTAACCCAAAAACTGACCCTGGACATAATCCTAAATTTAACACTCGGCATAGCCCTAACCCTAACTCAATCCCTAAACCTAACCATAAACCTAAACATAACCGTAGCCCTAATCCAAACCCTAAACCAAAATCTAACCCTAACCCTAACCCTATATGTAACCCTATCCATTAACCTAACCTAAACCTAACCTTAGTGATAACCTCAGCACCTAACCCTAACCCCAACACTAACTCTACCATAATCCTATCCCTAGACCTAAGCCTAAAACTAACCCTCTCCCTAGCCATAACCCTAGCTCAAAACCAAACCCTTACACTAATCATAACCCTAAACCTCACCCTAGTTCTAAACCTAACCCTAACCATAACTCAAGACCTATTCCTATCCTTAACCCTAGTTCTAACCTAAGCTCTAATCTGACCCATGACCATAACTATAACCCTTACCCGAATGCTAACCCTAAGCCTAACCCTAACCCTATTGCTAATGCTAACCCTATCAATTACCCTAAACCTAACCTGAACCCTAAACTAAACCCTATCATTACCCTAACTCTAACCCTAATGCTAATTCGAGCCCTAAACCTAAATCCTAACTTAAACAAAACCTTAATCTTGACCCTAACCTTAAAATTTCCCCTAGCTCTAAACCAGACCCTTATCCTAAGCCTAATCCTTACAGTAGATGTAGACCTAAACTTAACCCTAAAATTATCTTTAACCATACCCTAGACCTGATATTAGCCCTAGCCCTAATCCTAGCCCTAAACCTAAAAAAAACAGTATCCCTCATCCTAGCCCTAAACCTAGCCTTAATCCTAACCCTATGCCTAGCCCTATCCCTACTCTAACCCTTACCCTACCTCTCAACCTAGCTATAACGCCATCCCTTATCCTAAACATAAACCTAACCATAACCCTATCACTAGGCCTAAACTGAACACTAACTCTAGCCCTAATCTTGGTCTTAACTTAAGCCTTATCCAAACCCTAACCCTAATCCTAGCCCTAAGACAAACTCTAATTCTCACACTAGCCTTATACCTAGTTCTAACCCTATCCCTTACCATAACTCTAAACCTAGACCTAACCCTAGCCCTAACTCTTGCCCTATCCGTAGTCCTAGCCTAACCCTAGATCTAAGCCTAACTCTAAATATAACAGTAACCAGAAGCCTAAGCCTAACACTAACAGTAGACCTAACCCTTATACTCATCATAAAACTAGTGCTAACCCTAACCTTGGAACTAAAACAAAACCGAGCAATAGACCTAACCCTAAACCTTAACTTAAAACAAACCCTAAATTACACCTAGAATAAATCCTAGCCCTAATTTGAGTCCTAAACCTAATCTTAAAACTGACCCTGACCCTGACTTATACCCTAACACTCGCCATAGCTCTAAAACACCACTCTTACCTTAAATCAAACCCTAACAGTAAACCTAGCCCTAATTTGAGTCCTCATCCTAAAACTCACCCTGTCCCTGACTCCTACCTAACAATAACCATAGCTCTAAATTCATCCTAACTTTAAACCTAACCATAAACACTAATCTTAAACACTAACCCTAAATCTAACTAAATTGTAACCCTGATTCTTACATTATTCATTGCCTTAACACTAGCCCTAATGCTAACACAAAAACTAGCCATAATCTGAGCCCTAAACCTAGCTTTAACACTAACCCTAATCCTAACCCTACCCCTAACACTAGCTCTAACTCCCTAAACCTAAGCAAAACCCTAACCCTAATGGTAACCCTAGACCTATCCCTAATCCTTAGGCTAATCAAAACCCTAACCCTGTTAATAGTCCTAAACTTAGCCCTCATTCTAGCTCTAACCTATCCCAAACCCTAACCCTAACCCTGACCCTTATTCTGACCATAACAATAACCCTAGGTATAAACCTGATTCTAACCCTAGACCAAACCTTAACACTAGCCCTACCAGTAAACTTATACTAAACCAGACTCTACCACTAGCCCTAGACGTAAATCTAATCCTAAATGTAGCCTTAACTATAGCCTTAGACCTAAACATAAACCTAGCTCTAGCCCTAAAAATAACACTTAACTTAATGCAAAGTCTAACCCTACCCCTAGACATAAACCTAGTCCTAATTCTGGCTTTAACCTTTACCCTAACAATAACCTGAACACGGACCCTGCATTTAACACTAAGCTAACTCTAAACCTGTCCCTAACTGAAAATCAAAACCTAACACTAGGCCTAGCCATAACCCTAACCCTACAACTAGCCCTAATCATAACCCTAGCTCTTACATTACCCATAGCCCTAACCCTACACCTTAACCTAACACAAAACCTAGAGTGAATCCTAGTCCTAAACCTAGCTCTAGATGTAACACTAACCCTAACCCTAGCCCTAATCCTAACCCTAACTTTAGCCTTAGGCTTAAATTTACCCAATGCCTAACTCTTGTCGTAAATATAAACTTAGACTTATCCCTAACTCTAACACTAAACCTATCACTGAATCTAAACTTAACCTTATCCCTAAACCTAGCTCTGAACATACACATTACCCTAACCCTATTGATAACCCTAGCCATAACCCTAACCCTAACTGGAAAACTAACCCTAGACCTAACACTAAACCTAACACTTGCCATAGCCCTAACTCTAGCTCAAACCTGTACTAGAAACCTAAACCTAACCATTTCTTAACCTTAACCCTAAAACTAAATCTAACCCTAAATCTAAACCTAAACTTACATCTAACCATATCCATTACCCTAACCCTTATCCTAACCCTAATGATAAACGTAGCCCTAACCCTAACCCTAACCCTAAACCTACCGTAATCTTATCCCTAGACCTAATGCTGAACCTAACCCAAAACTTAGCCCTTGCCCTAACTCTAGCTCAAACCCTCATCCTTACGGTAAACAAACCCTAGCCCAAACCCTAACCCTAATCCTATCCCTAATCCTAAACACAACCATAGCCCAAACCCTAGCTCTAACTCTATCCATTAACCTAACCATCACCTTAAACCTAATGCTAACCCTAGATCCTATAACTTTAAATCTACCTTTATCCCTAGCTCTGATTCTAACCTGAACCTTCAACCTAGCCCTAACACTTACTAAATCCATGAGCCTTACCCTTAACCTAACTAAGCCTAACACTAACCCTAATCCTAGCCTAACCCCAATACTAACCATAACCCTTGACCTAACCCCAAACCTAAACCTAGCCTTAGCACTAACCCTAGCTTAAACCCTAACCCATATCCTAATCTTAACCCTAACCCTAACCCTAGCCTTAACCATAACCCAAACCCTAACTCTAGCCCTAATCCTAAACAAAATCCTAGCCCTAACAATAGCTCTAAATTAATCAATTACCCACCCAATAACCATAAACCTAATGCTAACCTGAGGCCTAACCCTAACCCTATCCATTAACCTAAGCCTAACATGAACCCTAAAACTAACCTGAAGCCAAAACCTAACCCTATCCCTTACACTAACCCTAACTCTAACCCTAATGCTAATTTGAGCACTAACCCTAAACCTCAACCTAATCCAAACCCAAAACCTGACCTGACCATTAAAATACCCCTAGGTCTAAACCTGGACCTTACCCTAAACCTAGCTCTGAATATAGACCTAGCCATAAACCTTACCCTAAAGCTATCCCTAACTGTAACCCTAGACCTGATATTAGCCCTAGCCTAATTCTTGCCATAACCCTAACACAAATGCTAGCCCTCATTCTAGCCCTAAAACTAGTCTTGATCCTAACCTGAACCCTAACTCTAGACCTATCCCTAATTTTATCCCTCACCCTATATCTGAACCTAAATATAACCCCAACCCTTCCCCTAACTCTAACTTTAACTCTAGATTTAACACTTACACTAATCCTAGACCTGATCCTAGCCCTAATTTAGCCCTAACCCTAATCCTAACACTAGCACTAATACTAACTCTATTGCCCTAGCTCTATTCCTAGTTCTAACCGTATCCCTTATTATAACACTAACACTTGCTCTACCCTTAGCCCTAAACATAGCCATACCACTAACCCTAGATCTAACCATAACTCTAAATCTAACCCCAACCCTAAACCTAAACCTCACACTAAATCTAACGCTAACACTAATGCTAATCCTAAAACTAGCCCTAACCTAGTCCTAGCCTTAAAACAATCGAGCTATAGCCCTAACTCTAACCCTTAACCTAAACCAAAACCTAACTCACACCTAGCCCTAACCCTAGCCCTAATTCAAGTCCTACCCTAACCCTAAAACTAACCTTGACCCTGATTCTGACCCAAACACTAACTAAAGCTCTCAGATCACCCTAAAATTATACTTAACCCTAAAACTACACCTACCCATAACCCTATCCCTAAAAGTAGCCCTAATCACAACCCTAGGTCTTACATTAGTTGTAGCCCTAATTCTAGCCCTAACCTAACCCAAAACCTAGCACTAATATGATCCCTACACCTGTTTTAATCCTAACCCTAACCAGATCCCTAACCATTCCCCTAAACCTAACCCTAACAATAAAAATTGCCCTAACCCTAACCCTAACCCTAGCCTTAATCCTAACCATAATCCTAGCCCTAACCCGAGCTCTAACCCTATCCATTACCCTAACAATAACCCTAACCCTAATGCTTATTTTAGGATAACCCTAACCCTATATCTAACCCTAACTTTGTCCATTACCCTAAACCTAACCTGAAACCTAAACCTAACCATAAACATTACCCTAAACTTAATACTAACCCTAACGCTAATGAAAGCCCTGATCCTAAACCTTAACCTAACTCAAACCTTAATCATGACAGTGACCATAATAATAACCCTATCTCTAAACCTGACCCTAACCCACAACCTAAAACTTACACTAGAACTAGCAATAAACCTAACCCTAAAACTAACCCTAACCATAAACCTAGACCTGACATTTGCCCTAGCCCTAATTCTAACCCTGAACCTAACACAAAACCAAACCCTAATCCTAGCCCAAATCCTAGCCCTAAACCTAGCCTTCATACTAACCCTAACCCTAACCCTAACCCTAACCCTATTTTGTACCTAGCCCTAAACCTAGCCTTCATACTAACCCTAACCCTAACCCTAACCCTAACCCTATTTTGTACCTAGCCCTAAACCTAGCTATAACATCATACCTTACACTAATCCTAACCCTAACCCTAGCCCTAAATGTAGTCCTAGCCCTAACACTAACCCTAGTGCTAATCCTAGCACACATTTAGTCCTAAACCTAACCCTAACTGTAACCCTAACCCTAACTCTCACACTAGCAATAACCCTAGTTCTAAATCTATCCCTTACCATAAAACAAACCCTAGACCTAAACCTAGCATCAACCCCATTCCTACTTTCACCCTAGCCGTATACCTAGACCTAACCCTAACCTCAATCAAACCCTAATCCTAAGTCTAAACCTCACCCTAACACTAGCCCTAACCCTATTGCTAATTGGAAAACTAGCCCTAACCCTAACCCTAGCATTCAAACAAAACCGAGTCATAGGCTTAACACTAATTCTTAACCTAAACTAAAACCTAAGCTTATACTTAGCCCTAACCCTAGCCCTAATTTGAGTCCTAACCCTAACTCTAGAACTTACTCTGACCCTGACTCAGACCCTAACAATAACTCTAGCTCTAAACATCACACTAACACTAAACTTAACCTGAACACTAGACCTAGCCCTACCCCAACCCTAAAACTAGCCCTAAACTTAACACCAGTTCTTACATTAGCCATAGCCCTGTGCTAACAGAAAAGCTAGCTCTAATCCAAGACCTAAACCTAGCTTTAAATATAACCCTAAACAAAACCTAGACCTATACCTAATCCTAGCTCTAACCCTATCCCTTACCCTAAGCAAAATCTTCACCCTGATGCTACCCTAGTCCTAATCCTAATCCTTAGCCTACCCCAAACCAGAACACAATTACTAGTTCTAACCCTATCCCTAATTCTAGCTCTAACCTTAACCCAAATCCTAACCCTAACCCTGACCCTTAATCTGACCCTAATTCTAACCCTAGGATTAAACCTGACTCTAACCCTAAACTGAACCCTAACACTAGCCCTATGGGTAAAACTATACCTAAACCTAACCCTAACACTCGACCTAGAAAAAATCCTAATCCTAAATCTAGCCATAATTCTAGTTCTAGACCTAAAAAAACCTAGCCTTAGCCCTCACAATAACCCTTAACCTAACCCAAACACTACCTCTACCTCTAGACCTAAACCTAGACCTAATTCTGGCCTTAACCCTAACCCAAAAACTGTCCCTTTCTGTAACACAAATCCTAGCTCTAAATTTTATGCTAACTAAAATCTAGCCATAAACCTAACAATAGACCTACCCATAACCCTAACTCTAGGTCTTACATTACATATAGCCCTAATGTTAGCCTCAAACCTCACACAAAACCTAGCTGTAAGCGGAACCCTAACCCTAACCCTAGACCTAACCCTAACCCTAACCCTTGACTTAACCTTAACCCTAGCTCAAACACTAACACTTGCCCAAATATAAATCTAGACCTAACCCTAACTCTAACCCTAGTCCTAATCCTAACCATAACCAAGGCCAAACCCTAGTTTTAACTCTATCCATTACCCTAAACATAACCCTAACCCTAATGATGAACCTAGCTCTACCTTAACCCTCACCTTAAACCTAGATGTCACACTAACCCTAACCATTGCCCTAGCCCTACCATAGCTCAAACCCTAACACTTATCCTAAACATAACACTAACACTAATCCTAGGCTAAACCCTAACCCTAATCATAGCCCCAATCCTAACCATAACCCTAGTCCTAAACCTATCCATTACCCTAAACCTAACATGAATCCTAATCCAAATGCTAACCCTAGGCCTAACTCTAAACCTATCTCTAACACTAACCCTATCCATTTTCTAATATTAACCTGAACACTAAACCTAACCTTATTAATTACTCTAACCTAATCCCTAACCCTAATGCTAAGTCAAGCTCCAAAACTAAACCATAACCTAAACCAAACCCTAAACAAGACACTTACCCTAACAATACACCTAGCTTTAAACTGGAGCCTTTCCCAAAACCTAAACCTTACGATAGACATAGCCATAAACCTAACCTTAACACTGTCCCTAAGCGTATCCCTAACTGACATTAGCCATACACCTAATTCTCGCCCTAAACCTAACACAAACCCAAGACCTCATCTTAGCCCTAAACATAGCCTTAATCCTAACCTGAACCCTAACCCTAGCCCAATCCCTAATTTCATCCCTCGTCCTAGTTCTGAACCTAGGTATAACCACATCCCTTATCCTAACCCTAACCCTAACCCTAATCCAACACTAACACTAACGCTAACCCTAACCCTAACACTAACACTAACCCTAGCTCTAATCCTAGCCCTAATTAAGTGCTAATCGTAACCCTATCTCTAACCCTACCCCTAAGACTAACTCTAACTCTTGCTCTAGCCCCAGCCCTAGTTCTAACATTATCCCTTACCATGACCCAAAGCGTAGCCCTAACCCTAGCCCCAAACTTAGACCTAGCCCTAAACCTAGATCTAACCCTCACTCTAAATCTAACCCTAACCTAAAACGTAAACCTCACCCTAACACTAGCCCTAATCCTAATGCTAATTTGAAAACTATCCCTCACCATAGCCATAGCATTCAAGCAAAACTGAGCTACAGCTCTAATCCTAAACCTTAACATAAACCAAACCCAAACACTACGCCTAGCCCTTACCCTAGCCCTAATTTAAGTCGTAAACCTAACCGCATAACTAATAATGACCCTGACTCTGATCCTAAAACTAACCTTAGCTCTAAACATCACCCTAACCCTAAAGATAACTCGAACACTAAACCTAGCCCTAACCCTCATCCTAAAACTAGCCATAATTGTAATGCCAGGTCTTACTTTAGCAATAGCCCTAACCCTAATACAAAACCTAGCCTTAATCTGAACCCTAATCCTAGCTTTAACCCTAACACTAACCCTAACCCTAACCCTAGCTCTAACCCTATCCCTTACCCAATGGCAATCCCCACCCTAATTCTACCCTAGTCCTAACCTTAATCCTTCGCCTACCCCAAACCCTAACTCTATTACTAGTCCTAACCCTAGGCCTCATTCTATCTCCAACCCTAACCCGAACTCTAAGCCTATCCCTGACCCTTATTCTGACCCTAACACTAACCCTAGATCTAAGCCTGACCCTAACCCTAACCAAATACTAACACTAGCCCTATGGGTAAACCTATACCTAAAACTAACCATAACATTAACACTAGACCCAAACTTAATCCTAAATATAGCCATAACTCTAGCCATAGCCCTAAACAAAACCTAGCACCAGCACTAACCCTAGTAAAATTGTGCTCCTAACCGTAAATCCAATGCTAACCTTAACACTGACCCTTACCCTAACACAAACCCTAGCTCTATACCTTATCCTAACCCAAACATACCCTAACACTAGACCTATCCATAATCTAACCTTAAAACAAGCCATAACCAAAATCCTACTTCTTATATTACCCATAGTCCTAACACTAGCCATAAACCTCCCTTCAAAACCTAGCCCTAAATGTAGCACTAAAACTAGCTGTAAGCCTAATCCTAACCTTAGCCCCAGCCCTAACCCTCACACTTGCTTAGCCCTAAACTTAGCTCATACTCTAACTCTTACCCTAAATGTAACCCTAACACTAACCCTAGCCCTTGCCCTAATCCTAACTGTATAGCACAAATCCTACCTCAAATTCTATCCATTACCTTAAATATAACCCTAACACTAATGCTACACTCGCCCTAACTCTAACCCTAATTCTAACCATAGCCCTGACTGTAACCCTAAACCTCGCCCCAGCCCTAACCATAAACACTTAACCTAAACCTAACACTAACACTAACCCTAGGCCTAACCCTAACCCTAGACCTAATCCTAACTTTAACCCAATCCTTAACTCTAGCACTAACTTTATCCATTACCCTACACATAAGCCTATCGCAAATGCTAACCCTAGGCCTAAACCTAGCACTATCCCTAAAACTAACCGTATACATTACTCTATACCTAACCTGAACCCTAAACCTAATGCTATTTATTACTCTAACCCTAACCCTAATGCTAATTTGAGCCCTAACCCTAAACCTTAACCTAAAGTAAATTCTAACCTGTAATTTGACCCTAGTAATACACCCAGCTCTAAACCTGACCCTTACCTTAAACCTAACCCTTACACTAGACCTAGCCATAAACCTAACCCTAACCATAACCCTAGACCTGACATTAGTCCTAGCCCTAATTCTAGCCCTTACCCTAACACAAAACCTAGCCCTCATCCTAGCCCTAAACCTAGCCTTAATTCTAATCCAAACTCTCACCCTGGCTCAATCCCTAATTTTAACCCTCGACCAAGCCCTGAACCAAATTATAAGCCCATCACATCCCCTAAAATTAACCCTAACCCTAACAATTACACAAACCATAACCCTAGCCTTAACCATAGGCTTAACACTAACACTAACTCTAGCTCTAATCCTAGCCCTAATTTAGCCCTAACCCTAACCCTACCCCTAACTCTAGTCCTAAGACTAATTAAATCTCACCCTAGCCCTATTTTTATTTCTAACCCTATCCGTTACCTTAGCCCTAACCTTATCCTTCATTGTAGCCATAGCCCTCACCCTAGATCTAACCATAACTCTAAATCTAACCCTGAACTTAAGCCTAAACCTCACCCTACCACTAGCCCTAATATCATTGCTAATCCTAAAACTAGCCCTAACTCTAGTCCTAGCCCTAAAACAAAACAGAGACATTGCTCTAATACTAAACCTTAACCTAAACCAAACCCTAATCTTACAACTAGCAATAACCCTAGCTCTAATTCAAGTCCTAGGCCTAAAACTAACCATAGCTCTAAATATCACCCTAACCCTAAAGCTAATGCTGACACTAGACCAGTCCAAATCCCATCCCTAAAACTAACCCTAATTGTAAACATAGTTCTTACATTGGCCTTAGCCCTAATTCTAGCCTTAACCCTAACACAAAAATAGCCCTAATCTGAGCCCTAACACTAGATTTAACCCTAACCCTAACCCTAACCCTAGTCCTAAACCTAACCCTAACTCTATCCTAACCGTATTCCTTACCCTAAGCCAAACCCTATCCATAATGCTAACACTAGTCCTAATCCTAATCCTTAGCCTAACCCTATTTCTAGTCCTAACACAAGTACTCATTCTAGCTCTAATTCTAACCCAAAACCTAACCCTAACCTTAACTCTTATTCTGACACTAACACTAGTTATAGGTCTAAACCTGAACCTAACCCTAAACCGAATCCTGAAACAAGACTTATAGTAACCTTATACCTAAACCTCACCCTAACACTAGCCCTAAACCTAAACAAATCCTAAATCTAGCAATAACTCTAGCCCTAGACCTAAACAAAACTTAGTCCGAGCCCTAAGAATAACTCTTAACCTAAAACAAACATTAACCCTACCACTAAACCTAACCTTGTCCTAATTCTGGCTTTCACCCTAACCCTAACTCTAACCTGAACACTGACCTTGCATTTAACAGTAAAACTATCTCTAAACCTGAGCCTAACCAACATCTAAACCTAACACTAGACCTAGCCATAACTCTAACCCTAATACTAGCCCTAATCATAACCCTAGCTCGTATATTACACATAGCCCTAACCCTAGGCCTAAACCTAACACAAAACCTAGATCTTATCCTAGGCCTTAACCTAGCCTTAGGCATAACCCTAACACAAACCATAGCCCTAACCCTACCCTAACCCTCGCCTTAGTCCTAAACCAGGCTCGAAACCTAACCCTTACCCTAAATATAAACCTACACTATCCCTAAATCTAACCGTAAACCTAGCCTTAATCCTAACCTTAAATCTAACACTAAACCTAGCTCTAAAGATACTCATTACCCTAAACATAACTGTAACTCTATTGATAACCCTAGGCCTAACCCTAACCCTAAACCTAACCAGAAAACTATTCTAGACCTAACCCTAAACCCCACCCTCTCCATAGAACTAACCCTAGCTCAAACCCTAACCCTTATCATAAACCTAACCATAACCATAGCCCTAACACTAAGCCTAAACCTCAATCTAACTCTAACCATAAACTTAAACCTACATCTAATCGTATCCATTACCCTAACCCTAATACTACCCCTAATGATGTCCATAGCCCTAATCCTAACCCTAACCCTAACAGTACTGTAATCTTCTCCCTAAACCTAACCCTAAACCTAACACTCACCCTAGCCCTAAACCTAGCTCAAAACCCAACTCTTACACTAAACATAACCCTAACCCTAACCCTAGATCTAACGCTAACCCTAACCCTAACTCAAGATCTATTTCTAATCATAAACCTAACCCTAAGCTTAGCTCTAACCCTATCCATTATCCTAAGCATAACCCTGACACTAATGATAACTATAGACCTATTGCTAACCCTAACCTTATCAATTACCCTAAACCTAAACTGAACCCTATACAAAAACCTATCATTACCCTAACCCTGACCCTAAAGCTAATTAGAGTCCTAACCCTAAACCCTAACCTCAAACAAACTCTAACTCTGAACCAAACCCTAATAATTCCCCCAGCTCTAAGCTTGACCCTTACCCTAAACCTAACCATTACACTAGACATAGCCATAAAACATTCTAAATCTATCCCAAATCGTAACCCTAGACCTGACATTATCACTAGCCTTAATCCTAGCTCTAACCCTAACAAAAACCCCAGGGCTTTTCCTAGCCCTAAATCTAGCCTTAATCCTAACCCTAACCCTAACCTTGGGCCTAACCCTAACACTAACCCTAGCCCTAATCTTAGCCCTAACCTAGCCCTAATCTTACCCCTAATTTATGCCTATCCCTAACCTTAGCTCTAACCCTAGCCCTAAGACTAACTCTAACACTCACCCTTGCCCCATCCCTAATTCTAAACCTATACTTTATGGGAACAATAATCCTACCCCTAACCCTAGCCCTATCCTTAGCCCTAGCCCTAACCTAGATCTGACTCTAACTCTAAATCTAACTTTAAATCTAAGCCTAAACCTAAACCTAACACTAGCACTAACCTTGATGCTAATCCTAAAACTAGACCTAATTCTAGCCTAGCCCTAAAACAAATCCCAGACATAGCCCAAAACCTAACACTTAACTTAAACCAAACCCTAAGCCTAACCCTAAACTTAGTCCTAATCCGAGTTTTAAACTGAACCCAAAATTAACCCTGACCCTGAATCTGACCATAAAACTAATCCTACCTCTAAAGATCACCCTAACCCTAAACCTAAACCTAACACTAGACCTAGCCCCAACTCTAAACCTAAATTTAGCCTTATATGTAACCCTGGTACTTACATTAGCCATAACGCGAACCCTAGCACTAACTTTACACAAAACCTAGGCCTAATTTAAGACCTAATCCAAGCTTTAACCCTAACACTAACCCTAACCCTAGTCCTAATCATAATCATAACCCTAGCCTTAACCCAGGCTCTAACCCTATCTATCGCCATAACTATATCCCTAACCCTAATGCTAACCCTAGGCCTAAACCTAACCCTATCCCTAATTCTAACCCTATCCATTACCCTAAACCAAACCTAAACCCTAAACCTCACCCTATCATTATCCTAACCCTAACCTTAATGCTTATTCAAGCCCTAGCCATAATTTGAGTCCTAACCTTAACCTTAAAACTAACCCTGACCCTTACTACTAACCTAACACTAGCTCTAAATATCACCCTAGCCTTAAACCTAATCCTAACACTAGAGGTCTAACCCCTAACCATAACCCTAAAATTAACCCTAATTGTAACCCTAGTTCTTACATTAGCTGTTACTCTAACCCTAGCCCTAATTCTAATACAAAAACTAGCCCTAATATGAGTTCTAAACCTAGCTTTAACCTTAACCCTAGCTCTAACTCTATCCCTTACCCTAAGCCAAAACATAACACTAATTCTAATCCTAACTCTAAACCTAATCCTTAGCCTAATGCAAACCTTAATCCTTTCACTAGTCCTAACTCTAGCCCTCATTCTAGCTCTAACCATAACCCAAACCCTAACCCTAACCCTGACCCTTATTCTGACCCTAACACTAATTGTAGGCCTGAACCTAACCCTAAACTGAACTCTAACACTAGCCCTAGACCTAAACCTAATCCTAAATCTAGCCATAACTCTAGCCCTAGACCTAAAGAAAAACCTAGCCCAGGCCCTAATAATAACCCTTAGCCTAAGGCAAACACTAACTCTTCCCCTAGACCTAACCCTAGTCCTAATTCTGGCTTTAATTCTAACCATAATCCTAATATGAACACTGATCCTGACATTAACCCTAGCTCTAAACATCACCATAACTCTGAAAATATACCTAGCCCTAACATTAACCCTAAACTAGCCCTAATCATAACAAGTTTTTAATTTATCCATAGCCCTAACCTATTGCAAAAACCTAGCCATAATCCAATCCCTACCCTATCTTTAACCCTAAGCTAACCCTAACGCTAAACATAACCCTAACCCTAAGTCTAAGCCTAAACTTAGATCCAATCCTAAGCATAACCCTAGCCCTAACTCTAGCTCTAAATTTATCCATTACCCTAAGGATAACCCTAACCCTTATGCTAACCCTACATCAAACCCTAATCCTATGCCCATCCCTAATCCTATCCATTACCTTACACCTAACTTGAACCCTAAACCTAAAACCATTGTTAACCTATCACTAAACCTAATGCTATTTCGAGCCATAAACATAAACCATAACCTACCTAAACCCTAACCCTAACCCTGATAATACCCCTAGCTCTAAACCTGACCCTAACTTAAACCTAACCCTTGGAATAGACCTAGATATAAACCTAACCCTAAAACTATCCCTAACTGTAACCCTAGACCTGACATTAGCCCTAGACCTAATACTAGCCCTAAACCTAATACAAACACTAGCCCTCATCCTAGCCCTAAACCCTAGCCTTAATCATAACCTTAACCCTAACCCTGACCCTAACCTGAATACTAACCCTAGCCAAGCCCTCAATCTTGCTATAACCCGTTCCTTCAAACTAAACGTAACCCTAACTCTAACCCTAAACCTAGGCCTAAATCTAACACTAATCTTAGCCCTAATTTAGCTCTATCCCAAACCATAACCCTAAACCTAGTCATAAGACAAACTCTAACTCTCACACTGGACCTATCATAGTTCTAACACTATTCCTTACCATAAACATAACCCAAGCCCTAACCGTTGTCCTAACCCTTGCCCTATCCTTAGCCCTAGCACTAACCTTAGATCAACACCTATCTCTAAATCTAACCCTAATCTCAAGCCTAAGCCTAACCCAAATACTAGTCCTAAGCCTAACACTAATCCTAAAACTAGCCCTAACCCTAGCCCTAGCCTAAAACAAAACTGAGCCACAGCTCTAACACTAATTCTTAAATGTAACAAAACCCTAACCATACACCTAGCCCTAACCCTAGACCTAATTCGAGTTTTAAGCCGAACCTTAAAACTAACTCTGACCCTGACTCTGACACTAATATTAACCCTAGCTCTAAACATCACCCTGACCTTAAACCTAACCCTAACACTCAACCTAGCCCTAAACTTAACCCTAAAATTAGCCCTAAATATAACTCTAGTACTTACATTAGCCATAACCCTAACCACAGCACTAACTTAACCTGAAACCTAGCCATAATCTGAGCCCTATCCTGAGCTTTAAACCGAACCCAAGCCCTAATCATAACCATAACACTAGCCCCAAACCTAGTTTAACCCTATCCATTACCATAAACATAACCCTAACCCTAATTCTAACCCTAGGTATAAACTTAAAGCTATCTCTAATCCTATTTCTATCCATAACCCTAAACCTAACCTGGGCCCTAATACTAACCCTATCATTGCTGTAACCCTAACCCTAACGCTAATTCAATCCCTAATTTTAGACCTTAACCTATGCCAAACCTTAACCCAGACCTTGTCCATAAAAATACCCCTAGCCATAAACCTGACCCTACCCCTAAACCTAACCCTTACACTAGACGTAGCCATAATCCTAAACATAAAATTATTTTTAAAAATAATTCTAGACTTGAAATTAGCCGTACACCAAATCCTAGCCCTAACCCTAAAACAAACACTAGCCCTCATTCCAGCACTAAACCTAGCCTCAATCATAACCCTAACTGTAACCAAAGCTCTAACCCTAATTCTAAATATCACCCTACCTCTAGACCTAGCTATAACATTATCCCTTAACCTAAACTTAATACTAACACACACCTTACTCTATATTTAAGCTGACCACTAACCATAGCCCTAACCCTAGCCCTAATTTATCAATTTCCCTAACCCAAGCCCTAAGACTAACTCTAACTCACACTAGCCCTATCCCTAGTTCTAACCCTATTACATACCATAATCTAACCCTAGCCCTAACCCTTGCCCTATCCTCAGTCCTAACCCTAAACCTAGATATAACACTAAATCTAAATCTAACCCTAAACCTAAACTTAAGCTTAACACTAACACTAACCCTAACCTTAACGCTAATCATAAAATTATCACTAACCCTAACCCTAGCAGTAAAACCAAACCAAGCAATAGCCCTAACCCTAAACCTTAACTTAAACCACAGTAACACTACATCTAGACCTAACCCTAGCAATAAATTCGACTCCTAACCCCAACCTTAAAAGTAACCCTGACACAGACTTGTATCCTAACGCTCACCCTAGCTCTAGACCCCATCCTAACCTTAAACCGAAACCTACCAGTAACCCTATCCCTAATTCGAGTCCTAACCCTAACTCTGACCCTCATTCATATCCTAACACTAAACCTAGCTCTAAATATCACTCTAACCTTAAACTTAACCCTAACACTAGACCTACCCTTAACCCTAACCCTAAAACTAACTCTAACGGTATCCCTAGTTCTTACATTAGCCATTGCCCTAACCCTAGCCCTAACCCTACAACAAAAACTTGCCCTAATTAAAGCTCTAAACCTAGCTGTAACCCTAAACCTAACCCTAACCCTAGCTCTATCCCTATCATTTACCCTAAGCAAAACTCTAACCCTAATGGTAACCCTAGAACTATTCCTAAGTATTGGGCTAACCAAAATCTGAACCCTTTTAAAAGTCCTGACTAGCCCTCATTCTAGCTCTAATCTTATCCCAAACCCTAACACTAAACCTAACTCTAACTCTCACACTAGCCCTATCCCTAGTTCTAACCCTATTCCTTATCGTAACCCAAAGCCTAGCCATAAACCTAGCACTAATGCTTGCCTTATCCTTAGTTCTTGCCCTAACCCTATTTCTAACCCTAACTCTAAATCTAACCCTAAACGTAATCCTATGCCTAACACTAACACTAGCCCTAACTCTAATGTTAATCATAAAACTAGTCCTAACCCTAACCCTAGAAGTAAAACAAAACTGAACAATGGCCCTAACCCTAAACGTTAACTTAAACCACCCTAAAACTATATCTAGACCTAACCCTAGCCCTAAATTCTACTCATAACCCTAACTTCAAGTCTAACCCTGAAATAGACTCATATCCTAATGCTCACCCTAGCTCTAGACCCATCCTAAACTTAAACAAAAACCTAACAGTAACCCTATCGCTAATTCGAGTCCTAACTCTAACCCTGACCCTGACTCATATCCTAACACTAACCCTAGCTCTAAATATCACCCTAACCTTAAACCTAACCCTAACACAAGACCTACCCCTAACCCTAACCCTAAAACTAACCCTAATTGTAACCCTAGTTCTAACATTAGCCAATGCCGTAACCCTAGCCCTAAACCTACAACAAAAACAAGCCCTAATCCAAGCTCTAAACCTAGCTTTAACCCTAACCCTAACTCTAACCCTAACCCTAGCTCTAACCTTATCCCTTACCCTAAGCAAAACCCTAACCCTAATGGTAACCCTAGACCTATCCCTAATCCTTAGGCTAACCAAAATCCTAACACCATTAATAGTTCTGACACTAGCCCTCATTTTAGCTCTAATCCTATCCCAAACTCTAATGATAACCCTGACCCTCATTCTGACCCTAACACTATACTTAGGTCTAAACCTGTCCCTATCCCTAGACCAAACTCTAACACTGGCACTACAGATAAACTTATTCCTAAACCTTACTCTACCATTAGCCTTAGACCTAAATCGAATTCTAATTCTAGCCTTAACTCTAGCCCTAGGCCTAAATAAAAACCTAGTCCTAGCCCTAACAATAACCCTTACCCTAACCCAAACACTACCCCTACCCCTAGACCTAAACCTAGTCCTAATTCTGGCTATAACCCTAACTCTAACTCTAACCTGAACACTTATCAGCCTTTAACAGTAAACCTACCTTTAAACCTGACCCTAACTGAAAATATAAACCTTACACTAGACCTAGCCATAAACCTAACCTTAAAACTAGCCCTACTCATATCCCTAGTTCTTAAATGACCCACAGCCCTAACCTGAGGCCTAAACCTAACACAAAACCTAGAGCTAATCCTAGGCCTTAACATAGCCCTAAGCATAACCCTAACCCTAACTTTAGCCCTAATCCTAACTTAACCCTAGCCTAGTCCCAACCCTAGCTCAAAGCCTAACACTTACCATAAACATAAACCTAGAAATATCCGTTAATCTAAACCTAACCCTAGCCCTAATTCTAACCTTAACCCTAGCCCTAACCCTAGCTCTAAACCTACATAATACACTAAACCTAACACTAAACCTATTGATAACCCTGGCCTTAACCCTAACCATAACCCTAACCCTAACCAGAAAACTAAACCTTGACCTAACCCTAAACCTATCACTCACTATAACCCTAACCCTAGGTCAATACCTAACCCTTACCATAAACCTAAACATAACCATAGCCCTAACCTTAACCCTAAACTTAAATCTAACCCTAATCCTAAACCTAAACCTAAATCAAACTGTTATCATTACACTAAACCTAACTCTAACCCTGATGATAATCCTAGCCCTAACCCTAACTCCAAACCTACAACTTCTGTAATTCTATCCCTAGACCTAACCTTTAACCTAACCCTTTCTCTAGCCCTACCCATAGCTCATAACCTAACCCTTATGCTAAACATAACCCTAAACATAACCCTAGTTCTAACCCTCACCCTAATCCAAACTCAAGACCTAATCTTAACCATGACCATAGCCCTAAACTAAAGTCTAATTGTATCCATTACCCTAAACATAAACCTTACCCTAATGCTAACCCTAGGACTCTCACTACCCTATCACTAAGCCCAACCCTATCAATTATCCTAAACCTAACCTGAAACCTAAACCTAACCCTATTATTACAATACTGCTAACCCTAATGCTAATTCGAGCACTAACCCTAAACTCAAACCTAAACGGAACCCTAATTCTGAACATGACCCTAATGATTCCCCTAGCTCTAAACTTGAACTTTTTCCTAAACTTAACCCTTACACTAGACCTAACCAAAAACCTAAGCTAGAAAATATCCCTAACCGTAACGCTAGACCTGACATTAGCCCTAGCCATAATCCTAGCCCTAACCCTAAAACAAACCCTAGCTCTTATCTTCACCCTAAACATAGCCTTAATCCTAACTGTAACCCTAAACTTGTGCCTAATCCTAACGCTAACCCTAGCCCTAATCTTAGCCCTAATTTAGCCATATCAATAAACCCTAATCTTAACCTAGCCCTAAGACTAAGTCTAACTCTCACCCTTGCCCTAAAACTACTTCTAAACCTATCTCTTACTGGAACTCTAATCCTAGTTCTAACCCTAGGCCTAACCCTAGACCTTTTCTTAGCCTTAGCCCTAACCCTAGATGTAACTTTATATCTAAATCTAACCCTAACCATACTAAACCTACACCTAACACTAGCCCTAACCCTAACCCCAATGCTAATCCTATAACCAGTCCTAACTCTAGCCCTAGCCCTAATACAAAACCAATCCATAGCCCTAACCCTGACCCTTAACCTAAACCAAACCTTAACCCTACACCTAGCCCTAACCTTAGCCCTAATTTGAGTTTTAAGCTGAAAACTTAAACTAACCTTGACCTTGACCTAACCCTAAACCTAGCTCTAAACATCACTCTAACCCTAACCCTCAATCTAACACTAGACTTAGCCCTAACCCTAACCATAAAACTAGCCTTAATAGTAACCCTAGTACTTATATTAGATGTAACCCTATTCCTAGCCTTAACTTAACCCAAAATCTAACCAGAATTTCTGCCATAACCCTAACCCTAATCTTAACCATAACACTAGCACTAATTGTAACCATAACCCTAGCCATAACCTTAGCTCTAACCCTATTCATTACCCTAAACATAACCCTAACCCTAATGCTAACCCTAGGGTTAAGCCTAAACCTATCCCTACTCATAACCCTATAATTACCCTAAACCTAACCTGAAACCTCAACCTAACCCTATCATTACCCTAACCCTAACCCTAATGCTAATTCGAGCCCTAACTTAAAACCTTAACCTATCCCAAATACTAATAGTGACCCTGACCCTAATAATCCCCTTAGCTCTAAACCTGACCCTAACCTTAAACCTACCATTACACTAGATGTAGCCATAAACCTAACCCTAAAACTATCTTTAACCATAATGCTGGACTTGAAATTAGCCTTAGCCCTAACCCAAACCATAATCCAAGTTTTAACCCTAATTCTAACACTTTCCCTACCACTAAACCTAGCTATAACCCCATCCCTTAACCTAAACCTGATCATAACCCTAAACCTAACCCTAACCCATTGCCCTAACAGTAGGACCAACAATAACACTAAGCCTAGCACTAATCCTAACCCTAATTTAGTCCTATCCAAACCCTACCCTTAGCCCTAAGACTAACTCTTGCCATAGCCCTATCGCTAGTTCTATCCTTAGTCCTAGCCCTAATCCTAACTATAAATATAAACCTAACTATAAATTTAACTGCAAACATAAGCCTAAACCAACCTCTAACATAGTCCTAACAATAATGCTAATCCTAAAATTTGAACTACGCCTAGCACTAGTCATAAAACAAAACCAAGCCATAGCCCTAACACTAACCCTTATTCTAAACCAAACTCTAATCCTACAGTTAGTCCTAACCCTAACTCTAAAACTAATCCTGAACCTGACGCTGACCCTAATACTAATCCTAGCTCTAAAAATTAACCTAATCTTAAATTCAGCCTAGTAATAAACTCAGCTTTAGCCCTAACCATAAAACTAGCCCTAATCATAACCCTATTTCATACATTAGACATTTTCCTAACCCTACCCCTAACCCTAACACAAATCCTACCTGTAATTTAAGCCCTAAACCTAGATTTAACCCAAATCTTAACACGCACACTAGCCATTACCCTAAACCTACCCCTAACCCTTTCCCTTACCCAAAGCCAAACCCTAACCCAAATGCTAACCCTAGTACTAAACCTAATCCTTAGCCCAACTTGTACTCTAACCATATTACTAGTCCTAACCTTAGCCCTAATTCTAGCTCTAACCCTAACCCTGATCCTTATTCTGATCCTAACACTAACCCTGGGTCTAAACCTGAACCTATCCCTTAACCAAACCCAACACTAGCCCTACTGGTAACCCTATATCTATATTTAACACTAACACTAGCCCTAGAGCTAAAGCTAATCCTAAAAATAGCTATAACTCTAGCCCTAGACCTAAACAAAAACCTAGCTATAGCCCTCACAATAACCCTTAACCTAAACCAAACACTAACCAACCGCCTAGACCTAAACCTAGTCCTAATTCGGGCTGTAACCCTAACACTAACCCTA
Source organism: Marmota flaviventris (assembly GCF_047511675.1). Classification (NCBI taxonomy): domain Eukaryota; kingdom Metazoa; phylum Chordata; class Mammalia; order Rodentia; family Sciuridae; genus Marmota; species Marmota flaviventris. The sequence goes on along the minus strand of NC_092516.1, from coordinate 41,534,097 downwards.
TCTCAAACACTGACCCTTACCCTAACACTAAACCTAGCTCGAAACCTGACCCTAACCAAACCTAGGCCTAACACTAGACCTAGCCATAACCCTAACCCTAAAACTAGCCCTAAACATAACCCTAACTCTTATGTTACCCATAGTTCTAACCCTATCCCTAAACCTGACATAAAATTTAGCCCTAATCCTAGACCTAAACTTAGTCCAAAGCATAACCCTAACCCTAATATATCCCTAACTCTAACACTAACTCGAACCCATGCCTTAGACCTAACCCTAGCTAAAGCAAAACACTTTCACAAAACATAACACTAGCTCCATCCTAAATCCTAACCCTAATCCTAGCTCTAATCCTAACTTTAATCCTAGCCCAAACTTTAGCTGCGACCCTATCAATTACCCTCACTCTAACCCTAATTATAACCCTATCCCTAATACTAAAACTAACCTTAAACATAAATGTAAACCTAGACCTAACCCAAAACTTATCCTTTGCAATAGCTCTAACCTTAGCTAAAACATTAAGCCTCACACTAAACCTAATCCTAACACTAGCCCTAACCCATACCCTAACCCTAACCCTAACCCTACCTCTAATATTATCCATTACCATAAACTTAACCCTAACCCTAATAAAAACTCTAGACATAACCCTATCCCTAAACCAAACCATAACCTTAAACATAACCCTAGACCTAAACTTAAACCTAACCCTCACCCTAGCTCTAACCCTAGCTCAAACACTAATCTTTACTCTAACCTAACCATAACCCTAGCCCTATCCCTAATACTTATCCTAAACCAAACCCTAGCCCTATCCCTAAACCTAACCCGAATCCTAGACTTAATCCAAACTATAATCTAGCCCTAACCTGAGCTCTAAACCTATCCATTACACCAAACATAACCCTAACCCTAATGCTAATCCTAACCCTATCAATAAACCTAACCCATTCTTTACCCTGAACCTTAACTGAAACCATAACCAAACCATATCCTTTACCCTAACCCTAAACCTAAACTGACCACTAACTCAAGCCTTAACCATATACTTTAACCTAAACAAAATGCCAACCCTGACTCTAACCTTAATAAAACCCCTAGCTCTATACCTGACCTTTACATTAAATGTAACTCACTAGAACTAGGCATAACTTAATCCTAAAAATATCCCTAAACATAACCCTAGAAATGACATTAGTCCTAGCCCTAGTCCTAGCCCTAAACCTAACAGAAACCCTAGCCATCCTTCTACAACTAATCCTGACTTAATCCTACCCTGAAAACTAACCCTAAACCTAATCCTAATTCTAACCCTCATCCTAGACCTAAAGCTAGCTATAACACCACCTATTCCCCTAAAATTAACCTTGACCCCAATGCTAACCCTAAACCTAGCCCTCCCCCTAGGAAAAACCTAACAATAACCCTAGCCATAATCCTAGCCCTAATTTAGCTGTAACCCTAACCCTAACCTAAGCCTGGTACTAAGTCTAAAACTAACTCTCTTCCTAGCTGTACCCCTAGTTCTAACCCCTACCCCTTCCGGAACCCTAACCTAGCCCTAACCCTAGTCCTAGGTCTAACCCTAAATCTAAATCTAACCCTAACCCTAATCCTAAACCTCATCCTAATTCTAGCCCTAACTCTAACACTAATCCAAAATCTAGCCCTAACACTAGCCCTAGCCCTAAAACAAACCGAGCCACAGCCCAAACCATAAACCTTAACTTAAACCAAACCCTATCCCTACACCTTAGCCCTAAATTTAGCCCTAACCCTAAAACTAACCCTTACCCTGACTCTGACTCTAACACTAAATCTAGCCCTATACATAGCCCTCACCCTAAACCTATGCTTTGCATGCTTCAGCATAGGGCTACATTCACAAGGAAAAAATCAGTGCCCACAGAGAACTAATTGAGTGTGTGAAGTTTCAAGCAGCTAACACCAACCCTGTTTGTTATCCAGCTCCATTTCCGATTACACATATAAGTCAAGATGAAGTGAAACCTTAAAACACAAACCATTAACCAAGAAGGCCCAAACATGGGAAATATACTAAGGCTATGTAAAAGATGAATCCTCCCTGGTATCAAAGAAATTTGAACAAAACTAACTCTAACACCAACACTAATTCTAAACCTATCCCTAAACCTAACCCTAACCTTAACCATAACCTGTTTAGAGAACCTTTGATCATAGAAGACCCAAACGTGGGGTGCCTAGTAGGAAAAGATAACAGATGAATCCTGCCCAGTATAAAAAATATCTGACAAAGTAATTGGGAGAGGTGTTTCAGTACATGCCTATTTCCCCTGTATTTTTCCTAAAGTGCTCTTGGATAATGTTCTTTTCATTGCCATGGCTTTGGAAAACTTTCACTAGGAAGAAACCAGACAATGCCCACAGAGAACTGATTGAGTGTGTGAAATTTCAAGCAGCTAGCACCAAACCTCTTTGATTACCAGCTCCATTTCCATTTATCCATATAGGACAACTTGAAGTAAAACTTTAAAATTCAAACTGTTCCTGACAGTGAACAATTGAAATTAGAAGGCCCAAAACTGGGGAACATAATAAGGCTAGGTAAAAGAGAAAGCCTGCCCAGTATCAAAGAAATTTGAACAAAATAACTCTAACCCGAACAGTAGTTCTAACTCTAGTTCTAAATCTAACACTAACCCTAAACCTATCATGTTTATAGAGCTTTGATCATACAAGTCCCAAACTTGGGGAAGCCAAGGCAGCAAGCTAGCAGATGAATCCTGTACAGTATCAAACAAATCTGACCAAATAATTGGGGGGGGGGAGTAGTTCAGGACATGCATATTTCCCTGATTTCTCATAAAGTGCTCTTGGATAAAGTTGTTTTTTCATACTATGCTTAGAGCTATTTTACAAGGAAGAAACCACAGAGTGCCCACAGAGAACAGATTGAGTGTGTGAAGTTTCAAGCAGCTAGCACAAACCCTGTTTGATTTCTAGCTCCATTTCCATTTATCTGTATAGGTTCAAATGAAGTGAAACCTTAAAACTCAAACTGTTCCTGACAGTGAACCTTGAACCAAGAAGGCCCAAAACTGGTGAACATAATAAGGCTAGGTAAAAGATGACTCCTGTCCAATATCAAAGAAATTTGAGCAAAACTAACTCTAACCCTAACACTCGTTCTAACACTAGCCCTAACCCTAACACTAAAACTAATCCTAACCTGATTAGAGAACCTTTGATCGTAGATGTTCCAAACTTGTGGAGACTAGTTGGAAAAGCTAAGGATGAACCCTGTGCAGTATCAAAGAAATCTGACCAAATGACATTGGGGACGTGGTTCAGTACATGTATATTTTACTGTTGTTTCCTAAAGTGCTCTAGGATAGGTTTTTTTTTTTTTTTTTTTTTGCATATTTCAGGTTTGGGGCACTTTCACAAGAAAGAAATCAGAGAGTACCAAGAGGGAATTGATTGAGTACGTGAAGTTTCAAGCAGCTAGAACCAACCCTGTTTGATTTCTAGCTCCAATTCCATTAGGTCAAAATGAAGTGAAACCTTAAAATAGAAACTATTCCTGAAAGCAAACCATTGAATCTTGAAGGCCCAAACTTGGGGAGCCTACTAAGGATAGGTCAAGGATGAATCTGGTACAGTATCAAAGTAATCTGACCAAAAATTTCGAAGTTTTTTTCAGTACATGTATATTCTGCTTGCTCCTAAATCACTCTGAGATAAAGCTGTTCCTTTCTACTTCAGATTAGGGCTACTTCCACAGGAAACAAACCAGACAATCCTCACTGAGAACTGATTGAGTGTGTGATGATTCAAGCAGCTATCCCAAACCCTGTTTGATTTCTAGCTTCATTTCCATTCATCCCTACAGGGCAAAAAGAAGAGAAACATGAAAATTGAAACTGTTCCTGAAAGCAAACCCTTTATGTAGGAGGCCCAAACATTTGGAGTGTAGTCAAAATATGAAAAAGATAAATCCTGCACAGTATCATTGAAATTTGAAAACAAAACTAACTCTAACCCTAACACTAGGTCTAATCCTAGTCCTAACACTAACCCTAAAACTAACCTTAACCTGTTTAGAGTCCATTTGATCCTAGAAGGCCCACACTTCTAGAGCCAAGTGGGGCAGGCTAACAGATGAACCTTTCACAGTATCAAAGAAATCTGACCAAATAATTGGGGGTGGTAGTTCAGCACATGTATGTTTCCATTTTCTCCTAAAGTGCTCTCACATAAAGTTGGTTTGCATGCTTTTGCTTAGGGCTACTTTCACTAAGAATAAACCAGAGAATTCCCATAGAGAACTGATTGAGTGTGTGAGGTTTGAAGTAGCAAGAACCAACCCTGTTTGTTTTCCAGTTCCATTTACATTTACCCACATAGGTCAAAATAAAGTGAAAACTTAAAATACCAACTGTTCCAGAGAGGTAACCCTTGACTCAAGAGGCCCAAACCTAGGGAATATAGTAAGTCTATGTAAAAGCTGAATCCTGCCCAGTATCAAAGAAATTTGAACAAAACTAAATCTAACAAAACACTAGCTGTAAACCTAGCCCAAACCTAATACTAAACCTAACCTAACCTGTTTAGAGAACCATTGATCATAGTAGTCCACAAATAAAGGAGCCTAGTGGGGCAAGCTAACAGGTAAATCATGTGCAGGATCAAAGAAATCTGACCAAGTAATTGTGGGAGGTATTTCAGTACATTCATATTTCCCGGTTTTCTCCTAATGTGCTCTTGTTTAAATTATTTTTTGATGCTGCAGTTTATGGTACTTTCACCAGGAACAAATCAGAGAGTGCCCACAGAGAGCTGATTGAGTGTGTAAAGTTTCAAGCAGCTAGTACTAACCCTGTTTGATTTACAGCTTCATTTTCATTAACATCTATAGACCATAATAAAGTGAAACCTAAAAATTCAAACTGTTCCTGACAGTGAACCCGCAAACCTTGAAGGCCCAAACTTGGGGATCCTACTAAGGCTAGGAAAAGGATGAATCCTGTACAGTATCAAAGCAATCAAACAAAAAAAGTTGAAGCTTGCTCCTAAAGTGCTCACAGAAAAAGCTGTTTCTTTCTACTTCAGCTTTGGGCTACTTCCACAAGAAACAAACGAACAATGCGCACTGAGAACTGATGAGTGTGTGAAGTTTCAAGCAGCTAGCACAAACCCTGTTTGAGTTACAGCTCCATTTCTATTCACCCCTATAGGGCAAAAGGAAATGAAACAAGAAAATTAAAACTGCTCCTGAGAGCAATTCCTTTTACCTAGGAGGCCCAAACATGGGGCGTATACTAAGAATAGGAAAAAGATGAATCTTGCCCAGTATCAAAAAATTTGAAAAAAAACTAACTCTAATCCTAACAACAGCTCTAACCCTTGCCCTAACTCTAACCATAACCGTAACCCTAACCTGTTAAGAGAACCATTCATCATTAAATTTTCAAACTTGGGGAGACTAGTGGGGCAAGCTTACAGATGAATTCTTCACAGTATCAAAACAACTGACCAAATAATTGGGGGCGGTATTTCACTACATGCATATTGCCCTGTTGTCTCCTAAAGTGATCTTCGATAAATTTGTTTTGCATGCTTCATCTTACAGCTTCTTTCACAAGGAAGAAATCAGAAAGTGCCCAAAGACAACTGATTGAGTATGTGAAGTTTCAAACAGTAGTACCAACCCTCTGATTTCTAGCTCCATTTGCATTTACCCATATAAGTCAAAATGAAGTGAGACATTAAAAACAAACTATTCCCGACAGTGAATCATTGAACAAAGAAGGCCCCAAACTGGGACACATAATAAGTCTAGGTAAAAGATGAATCATTACCAGTATCAAAGAAATTTGAACAAAACAAACTCTAACACTAACACTATCTCTAAAGCTAGCCCTAACCCTAATCCTAAAACTAACCCTAACCTGTTTAGAAAATCATTGACCCTAGGTGTCCCAAACGTGGGGAGCTTACTGGAGCAAGCTAGTAGATGAATCCTGTGCAGCATCTAAGAAATCTGACCAAATAATTGGGGGAGATAATTCAGTACATGCCTATTTTCTTGTTTTCCCCTAATTACTCTCAGATAAAGTAGCTTTGCATGCTTCAGCTTAGGGTTATATTCACAAGGAACAAACCAGACAGTGCACACAGAAACCTGATTGAGTGTGAAATGTTTCAATCAGCTAGCACCAACCCTCTTTGATTTCGAGCTCCATTTCCCTTTACCATATAGGTCAAAATGAAGTGAAACCTCAAAGCACAAACTGTTACTGTCAGCGAACCATTGAACTGAGAAGGCCCAAACCTGGGGAACATAGTAAGGCAAGGTAAAAGATGGATCCTGTCCAGCATGAAGAAAAGTTGAACAAAACTCACTCTAAACCTAACACTAGGTCTAAACCTAGCCCTAACACTAACTGTAAAATTAACCCTAACATGTTTAAATAACCTTTGATCATAGAAGTCCCAAAGTTGTGAAGCCTAGTGGGGCAAGCTGAGAGATGAAAAATGCATAGTATAAAAGAAATCTGACCACATAATTGCAGGAGGTAGTTCATTTCATGCTTAATTCCCTGGAGCTCTCTGTGCAGACGAAAGGCTCCGCTGTGTGGTTGCTCTTGGATCAGTCGGATGTCGGAAGTCTCGGCCACACATGAGCTCTCTGCACAGACGGAAGTCTCAGCTGTGCATGTGCTCTCAGCTCCTATGGAAGTCTCAACCACGCGTGAGCTCTTGGAGCAGAGGGAAGTCTTGGCTGCGGGTTCGCTCTCGATTCAGACAGAAGTCTCGGCTGTGCAGGCACACTTGGCGCAGAGGATAGGTAGCACAGAACACAGAGGCTTTGCTTTCGGGTCACCAGACCAAGCTCTGGACACAGCCAAAAGTCACCCCAGAACCACCCACCTCATCAAACACCGTACACAGGTAACAGATGGAATCCATCTCGGAAAACCTTACTCACCATCTATTTGTGGCCATGGCTACCAACTCAGTTCTGCGGCTACTCAGGTACCCGGTTTCCAACTCCCCTCCCTCCAGCTGTGATAACTGAAGATTTTTCTCATAATCGTTTTTTCTGGGGGGAGGGGGACATTAGATTTAGGGTTAGATTTAGAGTTAGGATTTGATCTATGTTTAGGCTAGGACTAAGGATAGGACAAGCATTAGGGTTATGGTAAGGGATAGGGTTAGAACTAGTGATAGGCTAGTGTGAGAGTTAGAGTTAGTCATAGGGCTAGGGCTAGGGTTATGTTTAGGGATAGGGCTAAATTAGGTCTAGGGTTAGTGTTAGGTTTAGACCTCAGGTTAGGGTTAGAGTTAGGGTTACATGTAGGGTGAGGGAGTGGGTTATAGCTAAGTTGAGGGCTAGGACAAGGGTTAGTATTAGGGTTAGAGTTATGATTAAGGCTACACTTAGGGCTAGAATGAGGGCTACTGTTTTTTGTTAGGGTTAGGGCTAGTATTAGGGCTAGGGCTTATGCCAGGTCTAGGGTTACAGTTAGGGATAGATTTAGTGTTAGGTTTATGGCTTGGTCTCGTGTAAGGGTTAGGTTTAGGGTAAGGGTTTGGTTTAGAGCTAGTGTTATTATTAGGGTCAGGTTCAAGTTTAGGGTTTGGTTTAGGTTAGAGGTAAGTTTTAGGGCTCATATTAGCATTAGGTTTAGGGTTAGGGTTAATGACAGGGTTATATTTAGGGTTTAGGTGTGGTTTACTGTAATGGACAGGGTTAAGGTTAGGCCTAATATTTGGCATAAGGGTTAGGTTATCATTAGGGTAATGGATAGGGTTAGACCTAAGATTAGGGCTAGGAATATGCATTGGATTAGGGCTTTTTTTTAGGTTAGGGTTAGGTTTAAGTTTAGGGTTAAAGCTAGGTTTAGGACTCGGATTATGGCTAGGTTTTAGGTTAGGTTAAGGCTAGATTTAAGGTTATGGGTAATGTACAAAGTAGGGTTATGAATAGCGCTAGTGTTAGGGTTAGGGCTAGGTCTAGTATTAGGATTAGGTTTATGGTTATGACAATATTTAGAGCTAGAGTTAATGTTAGGGTCAATGTCAGTGTCCGGATTACTTTTCCAGTTAGATTTAGGACTCGAATTAGAGATAGGTGTAGGGCTAGGTGTAAAGTTAGGGTTTGATTTAGGTTAAGGGTAAGGGTTAGGGCTATGACTTCGTTTTGGTTTAGGGCTAGGGGTAGGGTTAGGGCTAGTTTTAGGATTGGTGTTAGGGTTAGGGCTAGTGTTAGTGTGAGGTTTAGGCTTAGGTTTAGGGTTAGATTTAGAGTCAGTTTTAGATCTAGGGTTTGAGCTAGGGCTAAGGATAGGGCTATGGTTAGGGCTAAGTTTAGTGCTAGGTTTAGGGTGATGGTAAGTGATTGGGTTATAACACAGAATAGGGCTAGGTAGAGAGTTGGAGTTAGTCTTAGGGCATGGGTTAGTGTTAGGGTTAGGCCTAGGGTTAGAGCTAGGGTTAGTGTTAGGTTTAGGGTTAGGGTTAGGTTAGGGTAAGGGTTGGGATTATAGCTAGTTTTATGGCTATGGTGAGGGTTAGAATTAGGGTTAGGGTCAGGTTTATGGTTTTTGTTACGTTAAGGTTTAGGTTTAGGGCTTGAATGAGCATTATTTTTAAGGATAGGGTAATGATAGTTTTATGTTTACGGTTCAGGGTAAGTGTAGGTTAATGGATAGGGTTAGGTTTGGGGATAGGATTAGGGTTTGGCCTAGGGTTAGCATAAGGGTTAGGGTTATCATTAGAGTAATGGATAGGTTAGAGCTAGGGTTAGGGCTAGGGTAATGCTAAGGATTACGTCTAGGCTTATGCTTAGGTTTAGGGTTAGGGCTATGGTTAGTATTAGGATTAGCTTTAGGGTTAAAGCTAGGGTAGGCCTTGGATTAGGGCTAGGTTTTGCTATAGGTTAGGGCTACAGCTAATGTAAGAACTTGTTATGATTCAGGCTAATTTTAGGTTTAATGTTAGGGCTAGATATATTTTTAGTGTTAGGTTTAGGTTGGGTTAAAACTAGGTTAAAGCTTAGTTTATGTTAGAGCTAGGGTTACTGTTAGTGTCAGGATCAGTGTTCAGGTTAGTGCTATGGTTAGAATTAAAGCCAAAATTAGGTCTAGGGGAAGAGTTAGTGTTTGGCTTAGGCTAAGGGTTATTGTTAGGGCTATGTCTATGTTTTTCATTAGGTCTAGGGTTAGAGTTATGGCTAGATTTAGGATTAGGGTTACGTCTAGGGCTAGTGTTAGGGTTAGGTTTAGGTATAAGTTTACTGGAAGGGTTACTGTCAGGTTTCAGTTTAGGGTTAGGTTCAGGTCTAGGCCTACGATTTGTGTTAAGTTCAGAATAAGAGTCAGGGTTAGGGTTAGGATTTGGGTTATGGTTAGAGCTAGAATGAGTGCTAGGGTTAGGACTAGTAATATGGTTAGGGTTTGGGTGAGGTTAAGGATTAGGTTTAGCACTAGGGTAAGTTTTTGGCTTAGGGTAAGGAATATTGTTAGACCTAGGGTTAGGGCTTGGATTAGGGCAAGGGTTAGGTTTAAAGCTAGGTTTAGGGCTCTATTTAGGGCTAATTTTGTGTTAGGTTTAGGGCTAGAGTTAGAGCAATGGCTAATGTAAGAACTAGGGTTACAATTAGGATTAATTGGGGCTGGGGATGTGGCTCAAGTAGTAGCATGCTCACATGGCATGTGTGCGGCCCGGGTTCAATCCTCAGCACCACATACAAACAAAGATGTTGTGTCAGCTGAAACTAAAAAATAAATATTAAAAACTCTCTCTCTCTCTCTCTCTCTCTCTCTCTCTCTCTCTCTCTCTCTCTCTCTTACAAACCTAGTGTTAGGATTAGGTTTAAGGTTAGGGTGATATTTAGAGTGACTGTTAGTGTTAGGTTAATAGTCAGAGTCAGAGTTAGGGTTAGGGTTAGGACTCGAAATAAGGCTAGGCTTACTGTAAGTGTTTGGTTTAAGGTTAGCATGGTGTTTAGAGCTGGGGTGAGTGTTAGGATATGAGTCAGAGTCTGGGTTAGTATTAAGGTTAAGGATAGGACTCGAATTAGGGCTAGGGTTAGGTCTAGGTGTAGTATTCGGATTTGGTTTAATGTTAGGGCTATTACTCGGTTTTGTTTTACTGCTTGGGTTAGGGTTAGGGCTAGTTTCATGATTAGTGTTAGGGTTATATCTAGGGTTATATCTAGAGTTATATCTAGGGTTAGGACTAGGAATGAGGATTAGGCAAGGGTTATGGCTAGGTTTATGGCTATGTTTAGGGCTAGGGTTAAGTTAAGGGATAGGGTTAGAAGTAGGGATAGGGATAGGGATAGTATGAGAGTTAGAGATAGTCTTAGGGCTATGGTTAGCATTAGAATTAGGGATAGAGTTAAATCAGAGCTAGGATTAGGGCTAGGGTTAGTGTTCAGCTTAGGTCTAGTGTTAGGGTTAGGGTTAGGATTAAGTTTAAGGTAAGGGATGGTGTTATAGCTAGGTTTAGTGGGAGGGTGAGTGTTAGAATTAGGGTTAGGGCTAGGGATAGGGTTAGATATATGATTAAGGATAGGTTTAGGGCTAGAATGAGTGCTAGGGCTTATTGTAGGTTTAGTTCTAGAATTAGGGCTAGGGCTAAAGTCAGGTCTAATGTAACAGTTAGGAGTATATTTAGGGTTAGGTTTGTGTCTAGGTCTAGTGTAAGTGGTAGGCTTAGGGTAAGGGCCGGGTTTAGAGCTAGGTGTATTTTTAGGGTCAATATCATGATTAGGGTTTGTTTTAGCTTAATGTTTAAGGATAGGGCTCAAATGAGCATTAGGGTTAGTGTTAGAGTAATGGATAGAGTTAGGTTTAGGATTCAGGGTAGGTTTAGGGGAATGGAGAAGTTTCAGGTTAGCAAAACGGTTAGGGTTAGGCCTGGGGTTAGCATTAGGTTTAGGATTATCATAAGGATAATATATAGGGATAGAGCTAGGGTTAGGGCTATGGTTATTGTTAAGATTAGGTCTAGAGTTAGGCTTAGGGTTTGGGTTAGGGCTACTAACCCTAGCTTAGGGTAGGGTTAGGGTTAGGTTTAGGATAAATGTGAGGTTTTGAGCTAGGGTTAGTCCTAGGTGAGGGTTAGGTTTACTGTTAGGTTTAGGGTTAGGGTTATGGTTATTGTCAGGGTTTGGTTTAGGATTAGGGCTAGGGTTTTCATTAGGGTTAGATTTAGGTTTAGGGTAATATATTGGGTTAGATGTAAGGTTAGCTTTAGTGTTAAGGTTAGATTTAGGGGTAAGTTTAGTTTTACGGCTAGGTTTACTGTTGGGTTTAGGGTACGGTTTAGGGTTTGAGTTAGGGTTAGTGCTACAGCAAGGGTTAGGTTTAAGTTTAGGTCTATTGTTAGGTTTATAATTTGTATTAGGATTTTGGTTAGGTTTAAGGCTAGGGTTATCATTAGGGTTAGGGTTAGAGTTAAGGTAATGGCTAGCATTAGAGCTAGGGTAAGGGCTGTGGTTAATGTTAGGATTAGGGCTAGGGTTAGGGTTATGGTTAGGGAGAGTCCTAGGGTTATGTTTAGGCTAAGGGTTAGGCTTTGAGCTAGGGTTAGGACTAAGGTGAGGGTTAGGGTTAGAGTTAGGGCTATGGTTAGGGTGAGGATTATGCTTAGGGTAGGTTTATGCCTTGGATTAGGGCTAGGCTTTGTGTTAGGTTTAGGGCCTAGGGTTAGTGCTATGGTTAATGTAAGATCTAGATTTCTAATTAGGGCTAGTTTTAGAGTTAGGGCTATGGCTAGGTCTAGTGTTGAATTTAGATTTTGGTTTAGGGTGCATTTAGAGCTAGGTTTAGAGTTAGTGTCATGGTCAATGTGCAAGTAAGTGTTACAGTTAGGGTGAAAGCCAGAATTAGGACTAGGGTTAGGTATAGGGTTAGGATTAGTGTTAGTTTTATGTTAATGGTTATTGTTAGGGCTAAGACTAAGTTTTTGTTTAGGTCTAGGGATAGAGTTATCACTAGATTTAGGATTAGGTTTAGGTCTAGGACTAGTGTTACAGTTAGGTTTAGGTAAAATGTTACTGGTAGGGCTAGTTCCAGGTTTCGGTTTAGGATTCGAGTCAGGTTTAGACCTATAATTATTGTTAGGGTCAGATTAAGGGTGAAGTTTAGAGTTAGGTTTTGGGTTAGGGTTAGAGCTAGAATAATGTCTAGGGTTAGGACTAGTAATAGGGTTTGTGTTTGGTTTAGGCTAAGTATTATGATTAGGACTAGGTTTAGCATTATGGATAGGTTTTGGCTTACTGCAAGGGATTGTGTTAAAGCTAGGGTTATGGCTACGTATAGGGTTAGGTTTAGGGCTAGGGTTAGGGTTATGGCTAGGGTTACATCTAGTTGGGGCTTGGATTAGGGCTATTTTTGTGTTAGGGTTAGTGCTATTTCCAATGGAAGAACTTGGGTCATGATTAGGGTTAGTTTTAGGGTTAGGGTTTGGGCTCGGTCTTTTGTTAGTATTAGATTTAGTTTTAGGGTGATAATGAGCTAGGGTTAGTGTTCAGATAAGAGTTGGGTCAGGATTAATTTTAGGCCTAGGACTCGATTTAGAGCTAGGGTTATTGCTACTTATAGTGGTAGGGTTTGTTATATTGTATTTTTAGGGTTAGAGGAATGGCTCAGTTTTGTTTTAGGTTTAGGGCTAGGGTTACGGCTAGTTTTAGGATTAGCAATAGTGTTAGGGCTAGTGGTAGGGTGAGGTTTAGGCTGAAGTTTAGGGTTAGATTTAGCATTATGGTTAGATCTAAGGTAAGGTCTATGGCTCGGGTTAGGGCTAAGGTTAGGGCTAGTGTGAGGGTTACAGTAACGGATAGGGTTATAAATAGAAATAGGGCTAGGGTTGAGAGAGTTAGTCTTAGTGTTAGGGCTAGGGTTAGGGTTAGTTTTAGGGGTAACGATGGGGTCATATAGCTTGGTTCAGGGCTGGGAAAGGGTTAAAATTAGGACTAGGGATAGGTTGAGGGTTCTGGTTAGGTTTAAGGCTAGGTTTAGGGCTAGGATGAAGGCTAGGTTTTGTGTTAGGGTTAGGGCTAAGATTAGGGCTAGGGCTAATATCAGGTCTAGGGTTAAAATTAGGGATAGTTTTAGGGTTTGGTTTATGGCTAGGTCTAATGTCAGGGTTAGGTTTAGGGTAGGGGTCAGGTTTAAAGCTAGGTGTATTTTTAGGGTCAGAGTCCGAGTTAGGGTTGGTTTGGGTTAAGCTTTACAGTTAGGGCTCGAATTAGTGTTAGGGTTAGTGATCGATTTAGAGTAATGGGTAGGGTTATGTTTAGGGTTCAGTTTAGGTTTAGAGTAATATACAGGGTTAATGTTAGGGATATGGTTAAGGTTAGGCCTAGTGTTAACATTTGGGTTAGGCTTATGTTTAGGTTAATGGATAGGGTTAGTGCTAGTGTTAGGGATTGAGTTAATATTAGGATTAGGGCTAGAATTAGGATTAGGTTTAGGGTTAGTGTTAGGGTTAGGTTTAGGGTAAGTGTTAGGGTTTGAGCTAGGGTTAGGGATAGCGCGAGGGTTAGGGTTAGAGTCACAATTATGGTTATGGTTATGGTTAGGGCTAAGGTTAGCATTAGGGTCAGGGTTATGATTAAAGTAATGGCTAAATTGAGATCTAGGATTTGGGCTATGGTTACATGGTTACACTTAGGATTCGGGCTAGGATTAGGGTTAGTTTTAGGGATAGGGTTATGCTTAATGTAAGTTTTAGAGTTTGATCTAGGGTAAGGGCTACAGCAAGGGTTAGGGTATGGTTTGTGTAGATTAATGTTAGGGATATGCTTAGGCTAGGTTTAAACTATGTTTTTGTGAGTTTATGGGTAGCATTAGGGCTATGGGTAATTTAAGAGCTAGGGTTATGGTTATGGCTAGTTTGAGGGTTAGGATTATGGATAAATCCTGTGTTAGGGTTATGCTTTGGGTTAGGGATAAGATTTAGAGCTAGGGTTAATGTTAGGGTAAGGGTCAGTGTTCAGGTTAGTATTGGATATAGTGTTAGGGCCAAAATTAGAACTAGGTTTAGGTCTAGGGGAGGATTAGTCTTTGTGTTATGTTATGGTTATGGTTAGGGCTAGCGCTAGGTTTTTGTTTAGGGCTAGGGATAGAGTTATGGCTATATAAGGATTAAGTTCAGATCTAGTGCTAGTGTTATGGTTAGGTTTAGGTATAGTTTACCAGTAGGGTTAGTATTAGGGTTTTGTTTAGGATTAGGGTCAGGCTATTCCTAGGGTTAGTGTTAGGGTCAGAATAAGGGTCAGGGTTAGGGTTAGGCTTTGTTTAGGGTTAGAGATAGAATGAGGTCTAGTATTAGGACTAGTAATAGAGTTAAGGTTTGGGGTATGCTAACATTTAGGGTAGAACTAGGGTAGCATTTGGTTGAGAGTTTGACTTAAGGTAAGGGATAAGTTAGAGCTAGGGTTAGGGTTAGGTTTAGGGCTAGGGTTAAAGCTAGAGTTAGGTTAGGTCTAGCATTAGGACTAGGTTAAGTTCAGGTCTAGTGTTATGGTTAGGGATTAGTTTTAGGTTAATTTTATGCTTAGGAATAGTGTAAGGGATAGTTTAAGAGTTAGGTTCAGTTTTAGATAGTGGTATTATTAGTGTCAGGTAAAAGGTTAGGGTTTGTTTAGGTTAAGGTTTTAGGTTTAGGTTGAGGCCTCAAATAGCATTAGGGTAGGTTTAGGGTTAGGGTAATGGATATGTTAGGTTTAGGGTTCAGATTAGGTTTAGGTAATAGTGTTAGAATTATGGATAGGGTTAGGGTTATCCTAGGTTAGCATAGGGTTAGGTTTAGGGTTAAGGTAATGGATAGGATTAGAGCTAGTGTTAGGGCTAGGGTTATAGTTAGCATTAAGGCTATGTTTAGGATTAGGTTTAGGGTAAGTTTTACGGTTAGGGTTAAGTCTAGAGTTAGGGCTCAGATTATGGCTAGGTTTTAGATTAGTTTAGGGCTTAGATAGGGCTATGGCTAGTGTAAAAACTAGCATTATGATTAGGGCTAAATTTAGGTTTAGGGTTAGGGGTAGGTCTAGTGTTAGGATTAGGTGTAGTTTTAGGGTGATGATTTGAGATAGGGCAAGTGATAGGATCAGAGTCAGGGTCAGTGTCAGTTTTAGGGTTAAGGGTAGGTGTAGGTTTAGGTTTTATGTTAAGTTTAGAACAAGAATCAGGGCTAGGGCTAATGTCAGGTATATGGTTACAGTTAGGCTACGATTAGCATTAGGGCTATGGCTCAGTTTTCTTTTAGATGTGGGCTTGGGTTAGGGCTAGTTTTTGGATTAGCGATAACGTTAGGGTTAGTGGTAGGGTGAGGTTTAGACTTAGGGTAAGGGTTAGATTTATAATTATGTTTAGATCTAGGGTTAGGACTAGGGTTAGGGCTAAGGTTAGGGCTAGTATTAGGGTTAAGGTAACAGATAAGGTTAGTAATAGAAGAAGGTCTAGCTTGAGATTTAGAGTTAGTCTTAGGGCTATGATTAGAGTAAGGGTTACATTTAGCGATAAATTAGGGCTAGGATTAGAGCTAGGGTTACTGTTATGGTTAGGCCTAGTGTTAGGGCTATGGTTAGGGTTAGTGATAGTGTTAGGGTTAGGGTTAGGGGAAGGGATGTGGTTATACCTAGGTTCAGAACTAGGGCGAGGGTTGAAATTAGAAATTTGGCTAGGGTTCGTTTTCGGATTAGGATTAGGCTAGGTTTAGGGCTAGGATGAGGGCTGGGGTTTGTGTTAGGTTTAGGGCAAGAATTAGGTAGAGTGCTAATGTCAGCTCTATGGTTTGGTTAGGGAGAGTGCTATGATTAGTTTTATATATAGGTCTACTGTAAGGGTTAAGTTTAGGGTAAGGGTCAGGATTAGAGCTAGGTGTATTATTAGAGTCAGTTTCTTGTTCAGAGTTTGGTTTGGCTTATGGTTTAAGTTTAGTGCTCAAATTAGCATTAGTGTTAGTGTTATGGTTAGGGTTAGAGTAATTGATAGGGTTAGGTTTAATGTTCAGCTTAGGTTTAAATAATGGATAAGGTTAGTGTTAGTGATAGGTTTAAGTTTAGGCCTAGGGTCAGCATTTGGGTTAGTCTTATGTTTAGGGTAATGGATAGGTTTAGGGCTAGGGTTATGGTTAGGATTAGGTTCTGTGTTAAGGTAGGGTTAGGGATAGGCCTAGGGTTAGTGTTAGGGTTAGGTTTTGGGTAAGTGTTAGGGTTTGACCTATGATTAGGGCCAGGGATAGGGTTAGGGTTAGTGTCAGGTCTAGGTTTTGGATTAGGGTTAAGTTCAGCAGCTAGGATTAGAATTAGGGTTAGGTTAATATTTAAGGTAATGGATAGATTTAGATCTAGGATTTGGTCTTGGTTATGGTTAGGATTGGGGCTAGGATTAGGGTTAGGGTTAGAATAGGGCTAGGGTTGTGTTTATGTTAAGGGTTAGTGTTTGACCTAGGGTTAGGGCTAGGGCAAGAGTTAGGGTTAGGTTTAGGTTTATGTTAGGGTTAGGGTTAGGCTTAGGGCTAGGGTTAGGTTTAGGATTAGGGCTAGGTTTTGTGTGGGGTTTAGGGCTAGCATTAGGGCTATGGCTAGTGAATGAGCTAGGGTTAGGGTTATGGCTAGGTCTAGTGTTAGGATTATGGCTAGATTTTGGGTTAGCATAAAGTTTAGAGCTAGGTTTGTGTTAGGTTAAGGGTCATTGTTCGGGTTAGGGTTATGTTTAAGGTTAGGGCCAGAATTGGGGCTAGGTTTAGGTCTAGGGGTATGGTTAGTGTTTGAAACAGGTTAAGGGTTATTGTTAGGCCTAGGGCTAGGTTTTTGTTTAGGGCGAGTGCTAGAGTTATGGCTAGATTTAGTATTAGGCTTTTTTCTATGTCTGGTGTTAGGGTTAGGTTTAGGAATAGGGTTAGCCATAGGGCTAATGTTAGGGTTTGGTTTAGGGTTAGGGTCAGGTTTAAACTTAGTGTTAGAGTTAGGGTCAGAATAAGGGTCAGGGTTAGGGTTAGAGTTTGGATTAGGGTTACAGCTAGAATGAGGGCTAGATTTAGCATTTGTATTAGAGTTATGGTTTGGGGTAGGCTACAGATTACGGTTAACACTAGGGGATCATTAGGGTTAGGGTTTGGCTTAAGGTAAGGCACAGTGTTAGAGCTAGTGTTGGGGATAGTATTAGGGTTAGGGTCAGGGCTAGGGTTAAGGTTAGAGTTAGGTTTAAAGCTAGGTTTAGGTCTCAGATTAGGGCTAGGTTTTCTGTTAGTGCAGGGCCATGGCTAATTTAAGAACTAGAGTTCCAATTAGGTTATTTTTAGGGTCAGGTTTAGGGTTAGGGTGATGTTTAGGGCTAGAGTGATGTTTAGAGCTAGGGTTATTGTTAGGGTCCGAGTCAGGGTCAGCGTAAATTCTAGAGTTAGGATTAGGACTCAAATTAGTGCTAGGTTTAGGGCTAGGTATAGGGTTAGGGTTTGATTAAGTGTAAGGTTTAGGGTTAAGCCTATGACTCAGTTTTATTTGAGTGCTAGGGCTAGGGTTAGGGCTAGTTTTCCAATTAGCATTAGGCATAGGGCTAGTGTTAGGGTGAGGTTTAGGCTTAGAGTTAGGGTTAAATTTAGAGTTAGAATTAGATCTAGGTTTAGGGCTATTTTGGGGTTATTTTAAGGGATAGGTTTAAAACTAGGGATAAGACTACAGTAAGAGTTAGAATTAGTCTTTGGGCTAGGGTTAGGGTTAGGTCAAAATTAGTACTAGGATTAGTGTTAGGGCTAGGCCTAGATTTAGGGTTAGGGTTAGGGTTAGGGTTAGTATAAGGCTAGGTTAAGTGCTAGGATTAGGGCTAGGTTTTGCGTTAGGGTTAGGGCTAGGATTGGGGCTAGAGCTAATGTCTGGTCTAGGCTTATGTTTAGGGTTAGTTTTAGGGTGGGGTTTATGGATAGTTCTAGTGTAAGTCTTAGGTTGAGGGTTAGGGTCAGTTTTTTAGAGATAGGGTTATTATTAGGTTCATTGTAACAGTTATGGTTTTGGTTAGGTTAAGGTTAAGGGTTAGAACTCTAATTAGCATTAGGGTTAGGGCTAAGGTTAGGGTAATGGATATGTTAGGTTTAAGGTTCAGGTTAGGTTTAGGGTAATGGATAAATTTAGGGATAGACATAGGGTTAGGGTTATCCTAGAGTTAGCATTAGCGTTAGGGTTAGGTTTAGGGTAATGGATAGGGTTAGAGCTACGGTTAAGACTAGATTTATGCTTAGGATTAAGGCTAGGGTTAGGTTTACGTTTAGGGCAAGTTTTAGGGTTAGGGTTAGTTTTAAGGTAATGTTTAGGGCTAGGGCCAGGGTGAGGGTTAGGGTTAAAATGAGGTGTAGGGCTCGGATTAGGGCTATGTTTTGGGTTAGGTTAGGGCTAGTGTTAGAGCTACAGCTAATGTAAAGAACTAGGGTTATGATTAGGGCTACTTTTAGCATTAGGTTTAAGGCTATGTCTAGTTTTAGGTTTAGATTTATTTTTAGGGTGATGTTAGAGGTAGGGTTAGTTACAGCGTCAGAGTCAGGGTCAAGGTTAGATTTAGGGTTAGGATAGGACTGGAATTAGGGATAGGGTTAGAGTTATGTTTTGGTTTAGTTTAAAATTTAGGTTAGTGCTGTGGCTCGGTTTTGTTTTAGGGCTAGAACTACGTTAGGGTTACTTCTAGGATTAGCATTAGTGTTAGTGCTAATGATAGTGTGAGTTTTACAGTTAGGTTTAGGGTTAGATTTAGAGTTATGGTTAGATCTAAGGTTGAGGTTATATGTCAGGTTAGGGTTAGGGCTAAGTTTAGGGCAAGTGTTAGGGTTATGGTAAGGGATAGGGTTAGAACTAGGAATAGGGATAGATTGAGAGTTGGAGTTAGTCTGAGTGCTAGTGTTATAGTTAGGGTTAGGGTGAGGGCTAAATTAGGGCTAGGATCAGGTCTAGGTTTAGTTGTAGGTTTAGGTCTAGGGCTAGGGTTAGGTTTAGGGTTAGGTTTAGGGAAAAGGATGGGGTTATAGCTTTGTTCAGAACTAGGGGCAAGGGATAGGGCTAAGTTAGGGTACAGGTTAGGATCAAGGCTAGGTTTAGGACTAGGATGAGAGCTAGCTTTTGTGTTAATATTATGGCAAGTATTAGGGCTAAGGCTAATATCATGTCTTTTTTACAGTTAGGGATAGTTTTAGGGTAAGTTTTATGGCTAGGTCTAGTGTCAGAGTTAGATTTAGGGTAAGGTTCAGGTTTAGAGCTAAGGGTATTAAAATGGTCGGGGTCAGGTTTTGGGTTTGGGTAGGTTAAGGTATAGAGTTAGGACTCAAATAAGCATTATGGTTAGAGTTAGGGTTAGGGCAATGGATAGGGTTAGGTTTATGCTTCAGGTTAGGTTTAGGGTTCAGATTAGGTTTAGGGTAATGGATAGGGTTAGGCCTGGGGGTAGCATTAGTGTTATGGTTATCATTAGAGTAATTGATAGGGTTAGAGCTAGTGTTATGGATAGAGTTATGGTTAGGATTACAGCTAGAGTTAGGGTTAGGGTTAGGGTTAAGTCTAGGGTTAGGGTTAGGTTTAGGGTATGCTTTAATGTTTGAGCTAGGGTTAGTGATAAGTCTAGGGTTAGGTTTAGGGTTAGGACTAGGGTTAAGGTTATGGTTAGAGTTAGAGTTAGTATTATGGTTAGGTGTAGGGTTATCATTAGGTTTAGGGTACTGGACAGGGTTAGATGTCAGGTTAGGGTTATGGTTAGGTTTAGGACTAGGGTTGGGGTTAGATTTAGGATATGGTTAAGGTTTGAGCTAAGGGTAGGACTAAGGCAAGGATTATGTTTAAAGTTAGGTCTAGGGTTAGGTTTATGGTTAGGATTAGAATAGGTTTTGGGTTAGGGTTATGGTTATCATGAGGTTTATGTTTAGGTTAGGGTAATGAGTGAGGTTAGAGCTAGGGTTAAGGCTAGGGTTAAGTTTAGGATTAGGGATAGGGTTAAGGTTAGGCTTAGGCTTAGGGTAAGTCTTACAGTTAGGTTAAGGGTAAGGGGCAGGGATTGAGTAAGTTTAGGGCTAGGTTGAGGGTTTGGGTTAGAATCAGGGCTAGGCATAGGGTTAGGGTAAGGGTTAGCGCTAGGATTTGGGATAGGGTTCGGGCTAGGTTTATGTTTAGGGTAAGGGTGAGGGTTTGAGTTCGAGTTAAGGCTAGGGATCGGTCGAGGGTTAGGTTCAGCGTTACGTCTAGGGTTAGGATTATGGTATGTTTAGGATTAGAGTTAGGGCAATGGATACAGGGAATTATTAGGTTTAGGGTCAGAGTTAGGGTTTGGTTTAGGTTAGGATTTAGTTTTAGGGCTCAAACTAGCATTAGGGTTAGGGTTAGGGTAATGATAGGGTTTGGTTTAGGGTTCCAGTTAGGTTTAGGGTAATTCGTAGGGTTTGGGTTAGCAATAGGGTTAGGTTTAGGCCTAGGGTTAGCATTTGAGTACGAGTTATGTTTAGGGTTATAGATAGGGTTAGAGCTAAGATTAGAGCTAGGGTTATGGTTAGAAATAAGTCTTGAGTTAGGGTTAGGGTTAGTGTTAGAACTGGGTTTAGGTTTAAGGTTATGTTTAGCATAAGGGTTAGGTATTGAGCTAGGGTTAGGGCTAGCACAAGGGTTATGTTTAGGGTTAGGTTTAGGGATAGGATTATGGTAGGGTTAGGGTTAGGGTTAGGGTTAGGGTTAACATTAAGGTTAGGTTCCGAGTAATGAATACAGATAGATATGGGATTAGTATTAGGGTAAGATTTCAGTTTAGGTTTATGGTTAGGGCTATGGTTATGTTTAGGTTTATGGTAAGGATTAGAGTTTGAGCTAGGGTTAGGGCTATGGCAAGTGTTACATGTAGGGTATGTGTAGGGGTAGTTTTCTGGTTAGTGTTAGGGTTAGCATTAGGGTTTGGTCTAGGATTAGGATTATCTATAGGCTTAGTGTTAGGTTTAGAGTAATGGGTAGGTTTAGAGCTAGGTTTAGGGATAGGGTTATGTATAGGGTTAGGGCTAAGGTTAGAGTTAAAGTTAGGGATAGGTCTAGGTCTATGTTTAGGATAAGGGTGAGGCTTTGAGCTATTGTTAGGGTTAGGTTTAGGGTTAGGCTTAGGGTTTAGCTAGGTTTTGGTCTCATATTAGGACTAGTTTTTGTGTTAGGGTTAAGGCTAAGGTTAGGGAAATGGCTAATATAAGAACTAGGGTTAAAATTATGGTTAGTTTTAGGTTTGGGTAGGGGTAGTTCTAGTGTTAGGGTTAGGGTGATATTTATAGCTATGCTAAGTGTTAGGATATAAGTCATGGTCAACGTTAGTTTAAGGGTTAGGGTTAGAACTCGAATTAGGGCTAGGGTTACTGTTAGGGTTTGGTTTAAATTTAAGGTTGTTTAGGGATTGGGTGAGTGTTAGGATCCGAGTCAGAGTCAGGGTTATATTTAAGGTTAGAATTAGGATTCAAATTAGGGCAAGGGTTTGGTCTAGGTGTAGTGTTAGAATTTGGTTTAAGTTAAGGTTAAGGTTTTGGTCTTTTGCTAGCTTTTTTTTTTTAGTGCTAGGGTTAGGGTTAGGACTAGTTTCATGATTAGCATTAGGGTTAGGGCTAGGGCCATGGTTTGGGTTAGGATTAAGGCTAGGTTTAAGGTTAGGATTAGGTCTACATTTTTTTGTTAGGTTTAGGGCAAGAATTAGGGCTAGGGATAAATTCCGGTCAAGGGTTACAGTTAGGGATAGTTTTAGGTTTAGGTTTAGTGAAAGGGTCAGGTTTAGATCTAGAGATATTATTAGATTCAGGGTCAGGTTTGGGGTTTGGGTTAGGTTAAGGTTTAGGTTTAGGGCTCAAATTAACATTAAGGTTAGAGTTAGGGTTAGGTAATGGATAGGGGTTAGGATTAGGGTTCAGGTTAGGTTTAGGGTAATGGATATGGTTAGGTTTTGTGATAGGTTTATTGTTAGGCTGAGGGTTAGCATTAGGGTTAAGGTTATCATTAAGGGTAATTTATAGAGTTAGAGCTAGTGTTAGGGCTAGGGTAATGATTAGAATTAGGGCTAGAGTTAGGGTTCGGGTCAAGGTTACGGCTAGGGTTAGGGTTAGTATTAGGATAAGGGTATGGTTTAGAGTTTGAGCTAGGTTTACTTCTAGGGCTAGGGTTAGGTTTAGTGTTATGGTTATGGTTAGTGTTAGAGTTAGGGCTAGGTTAACATTAGTGTTAGGGTAATTGATAGGTTTAGATGTCAGGTTAGAGTTAGAGTTAGTTTTAGGGTTAGGGTAGAGTTAGGTTTAGGATAAGCATTAGGATTTCAGCTAGAGTTAGGGTTAGGTTTAAGGTTAGGTTTTCATTAGTTCTTGGGTTAGGTTTATGTTTAGGGTTAGAGTAGGTTTAGGTTTAGGTCTAGGTTTATCATTAGGGTTAGGTTTAGGGTTAGGGTTATGGGTAGGTTTTGATCTAGTGTTAGGGCTAGGGTTAATTTTAGGATTAAGGCTAGGGTTAGGGTTAGATTTAGGCCTTGGTTTAGTGTTATGTTTAGGTTAAGGGTAAGGGTTAGGAATCAAGCTAGGGTTAGTTCTTGTGTGAGGGTTAGGATAAAGTCAGGGCTAGCGTAGGGTTAAGTTTAGGGTTAGGACTAGGGTTAGCATTAGGTTTAGATGTATGGTTAGGGTAATGGATAGAGTTAGAGCTAGGGTTAGGGTGACATTTAGGGTTTGGGCTAGGGTTATGTTTAGGGTAAGGTCTAGGGTTTGAGCTTGGGTTAGGGCTAGGGCGAAGGTTTGGATTAGGGTTAGGGCTAGGTTTAAGTTAGGGTTATGCTTAGGTTTAGGTTTAGGGCTACAATTAGGGCTAGGTTTTGTGTGAAGTTTAGGGCTAGTGTTAGGTTAATAGTAATCTAAGAGCTAGGGTTATGGTTATGGCTACTTTTAGGGTTAGTCTAATGTTAAGATTAGTTTGGGGGTTATGATAAGATATAGAATTAGGGTTTGTGTTAGGGTAAGGGTCACTGTTCGGGTTAGGATTAGTTTCAGGGTTACGGCCATAATTAGGACTAGTGTTAAGTCTAGGGTGAGTTAGTGTTTGTTTTAGATTAAGGGTTATTGTTAGGTTGAGGGCTAGAATTATGGCTATATTTAGGATTAGATTTAGGTCTAGGGCTAGTGTTAGTTTAGATTTAGGTATAGGTTTACCTTTAGGGCTAGTGTTAGGTTTTGGTTTAGGGGTAAGGTCAGGCTTAAACCAAGGGTTAGTGTTAGGGTCAGAATAAGGGTCATGGTTATGGTTAGAGTTGGGTTAAGTTTAGAGTTAGAATGAGGGCTAGGGTTAGGACTAGTAATAGAGTTAGGGTTTGGGGTAGACTAAGTATTAAGGTTAGGACCAGGGTAGAAATAGAGTGAAGGTTTGACTTAGTGTAAGGGATAGGGTTAGAGCTAGGGCTAGGACCATCGATAGGGTTAGGGTTAGGGCTAGTGTTAGGATTAGGGTTAGGATTAAACCTAAGTTTAGAGCTAATTTCAGGTCTAGGGTTAGATTTAGGGATAGATTTAGGGTTATGATTATGGCTAGGTATAGTGTAAGGTTTAGGTTAAGGTTTAGGGTATGGTTTAGAGCTAGGGATATTATTAGGGTCAGATTCAGGGTTATGGTTTGTGTTAGGCTAATGATTAAGTTTAGGGCTCAAATTAGCTTTAGGTTTAGGGTTAAGGTTATGGATATGGTTAGGTTTAGGGTTCAGGTTAGGTTTAGGGTAATAGATAGGTTTAGGGTTAGGAATAGGTTTAGGATTATCCTAGAGTTAGCATTAGGGTATGGTTAGGGTTATGGTAATGGATAAGATTACAGCTAGGGTTAGGGCTAGGGTTATGGTTAGGATTAGGACTAGGGTAAGGTTTAGGGTTAGGGCCAGTTTTGGGGTTAGGGTTAGGTTTAGAGTAAGGGTTAGGGCTAGGGTTAGGTTTATGGTTAGGGTTAAAGGTAGTGTTAAGTCTGTAATTTATCCCCTTGTTTTGGAGCTAAATTAGGGCTAGAATTAGGTCTAGTGTCTGTGTTAGGGTTAGGCCTAGTGTTAGGCTTAGGTTTAGGTTTAGGGATAGGGTTAGGTTTAGGGGAAGAAAAGGGATTATAGCTAGGTTTAGGGCTAGGTAGAAAATTAGAATTACGGTTAGGGCTATGGTTATGGTTTTGGTTATTAATAAGGCTAGGTTGAGTGCTAGGGTTAGTTTTAGGTTATGCAAAGAACTGGGGCTAGGGCTAGTGTCTGGTCTAGGGTTATGGTTCGGGACAGATTTAGGTTTAGGTTTATTGCTAGGTCTAGTGTAAGGGTTAGGTTTAGAGTAAGGGTCAGGTTTAGAGCTAGGTGTATTATTAGGGTTAGGGTCAGGATTAGGGTTTGATTTAGGTTAGAATTTAGGGTTAGGGCTTGAATTAGCATTAGGTTAGGGTTAAGGTAATGAGACTGTTAGGTTTAGGGTTTAGGTTAGGTTTAACATTAATTGATAGGGTTAGAGTTAGCAATAGGGTCAGGGTTAGGCCTAGTGTTAGCATTAGAGTAAGGGTTATGATTAGGGTAATGGATAGGGTTAGAGCTAGGGTTAGGCCTAGGGTTATGGTTATTATTACGCCTAGAGTTAGGACTAGGGTTAGGCTTAGGGATAGGGTTAGGTTTAGGTTTAGGGTAGGGTGTAGGATTTGAGCTAGGGTTAGTTAGCACCTGGGTGAGGGTTAGGTTTAGGATTATGTCTTTGTTAGAGTTACAGTTAGAGTCTGGACTACTGTTAGTGTTAGAGCTAGTGTTATCATTAGTTTCAGGATATTGGAAAGGATTAAATGTCAGGTTAGGTTAGGGTTAGTATTAGGGTTAGTTTTAAGGTAATGGTTAGGGTTCGAGCTACTGTTAGCTTAGGATTAGGGTTAGAGCTATGGTAATGGATCGGTTTAGGGGTTGAGATAGTTTTAGGGTTTGGCCTAAGGTTAGCATTAACTGTAGGGTTAGGGCTAGTTTTAGGATTAGCATTAGGGTTATGGTCAGTGTTAGGGTGAGGTTTAGGCTTAGGGCTAGAGTTAGATTTAGAGTTTGAATTAGATCTAGGGTTAGGGCTAGGGCAAAGGTTAGGTCTCGGGTCTGGGCTAGGGTTAGGGCTAGGTTTTGGGTTATGATAAGTGATAGGTGTAGAACTATTAATAGAACTAGGATGAGAGTTAAAGTTAGTCTTAGGGCTAGAGTTAGGGTTACAGTTATGGTTAGGGCTAAATTAGGGCTAGGATTAGGCCTAGGGTTAGTGTTAGGGTTAGGGCTAGGTTTAGGTCTAGGATTAGTTTTAGGGTTACGGTAGGGTAAGGTAAACAGCTAGGTTTAGGGCTAAGGCGAGGGTTAAAATTAAGGTTACAGTTAGGGTTAAGTTTAAAGTTAGGATTAAAGCTAGTGTTAGGCCTAGGATTAGGGCTACAGTTTGTGTTAGGGTTAGGGCTATCATTAGTACTAGGTTTAATATCAGGTCTAGGGTTAGAGTTAGGGATAGTTTTAGGGATAGGTTTATGGCTAGGTATAGTGTAATGGTTAGGATAAGGGTTAGGGTCAGCTTTAGAGGTAGGGGTATTATCAGGGTCAGGGTCATGGTTAAGTTTTTGTTTAGATTAAGGTTGAGGGTTAGGTCTCAAATTAGCATTAGGGTTAAGGTTATATTTAGGGTAATGGACATGGTTAGGTTTAGGGTTCAGGTTATGTTTATGGTAATGGATAGATTAGGGTTAGGAATAGTGCTAGAGTTAGGCCAGGGGTTAGCATTAGGTTTAGGGTGAGGGTTAAGGTAATGGATAAGTTTAGAGCTAGGGTTAGGGCTAGGATTATGGTTAAGATTAGGGATAGATTTAGGATTAGGTTTAAAGATAGTGCAAGGGTTAGAGTTAGGGTTAGGTTTAGAGTAAGGGTAAGGCTTAGGGCTAGGTTTAGGGTTAGTGTTAGAGTTAAAGCTACAGTTGGGTCTTGAATTAGGGCTAGGTTTTCAGTTATGTTAGGGCTAGTGTTAGGGATATGGCTAATGTAAGATATAGGTTTATGATTAGGGTTAGGTTTAGAGTTACCATTAGGGCTAAGTCTAGATTTAGGTTTAGGTTTAGGTTTATTTTTATGGTTAGGTTTAGGGTTAGAGATAGGGTTAGGGTTACTGTTAGGTTTTGGGTTGGGGTTAGCATTATTGTTAGTGTTATTTTTAGGGATAGGGTTACAGTTAGGATTAGTATTAAGTTTAGGTTTCGGGTAAGGGTTAGTGTTAGTTTTAGTGTTAGAGTTTGTGTTAAAATGATGGTTAGTGTTAGGTTTAGGGTTACACATAGGATGAGGGTTAGGTTTCGGTTTAGGGTTAGTGTTAATGTTAGGGTTAGAGTTAGGATTAGTGTTATTTTTAGGGTTATGGTTAGGGTTAGTGATAGGGTTATGGATGGTTTTAGGGTTAGTGTTAGTGTTAGTGTTAGTGTTAGGGTTAGTGTTAGGGTTAGGGTGAGGTTTAGGATTAGGGTTAGTGTTAGTGTAAGCATTAGGATTAGGGTTAGAATTAGGGTTAGGGTAAATGTTATGGTTAGGTTTAGGGTTAGGTTTAGGGTGAGTTTTAGAGTTAAGTATTGGGATAGGGTTAAATTTAGTGTTAGTGGTAGTGTTAGGGTTAGTGTTTTTGTTAGATTTAGGCTTAGCATTAGGGTTTGTTTTAGGGTTAAGAGTTAGGGTTAGGGTTAGGGTTAGGTTTAGTATTAGGGTTACAGTTAGAATTAGGGTTAGGGTTAGTGTAATTGTGATGGTTAGAGTTAGTGTTAGGGTAAGTGTTAGAGTTATGGTTAGATTTATGCTTAAAATTAGTTTTAGGGTTTGGGTTAGGGATAGCTTTATTGGAACGGTTAGACTTAGGGTTAGGTTTAGGGTTAGATTTAGCAAAACAGGTTTTGTGTTAGGGTTAAGGTTAGGGTTAGTGTTAGAGTTAGTGATAGGTTTAAGGTTCGAGTTAGGTTTAGTATTATGTTAAGGGTTAAGTTTAACATAAAGTTAGTGTTAGGGATTGGTTGAGGGTTAGTGGTCAGTTAGGGTATGTGTTAGGGTTAAGGTTAAGGATAGGATTTGTGTTACGGTTATGTTTATGGTTAAGGTTGCATTATTGTTTGAGTTAGGGTAGGCTTATGTTTAGGGTTAGTATTAGGATTAAGTGTAAGTTTAGGGTTAGTATTAGGGTTAGGGTTAGGGTTAGGTTTAGTGTAAGTGTTAGGGTTAGGATTAGGTTTAGGTTTCCTGTTAAAATTAGGGTTAGTGTTAGGTTTTGGGTTAGGGTTATGGTTAGGGTTATTGATATGGTTAGTGTTAACTTTAGGGTTATTATTAGGTAAGGGCTAGGGTTATTGTTAGGGTATGAGTTAGGGTTAGGTTTAGGGTAAGTTTAAAATTAGGGTGAGGATCATGGTTAGAGATCGGGTTAGGGTTAAGGTTAGTTTAAGAATTAGGATTAGGTTTTGGGTTTGGGATAGGTTTACTGTTAGGTTTAGTATTAGGTTTAGGGTTATGGTTTGTGTTAGGTTGAGGGTTAGGGTTAGGGTTTGGGTTATGGTTATGGTTAGGGTTACTTTTGGATTAGTGTTAGAGTTAGGTTTAGGATTAGAGTTAGTGTTAGGGTTGAGGGTAGGATTAGGGTTAGTGTTAGGATTATGGTAAGGATTAGGGTTAGTGTTAGAATTAGGGTTAGGTTAAGGGTTAGTTTTAAATTTAGGGTTAGTGTTAGGTTTAGGGTTAGTGTTATGGTTAGTGTTAATGATAGGGTTAGGTTTAGGTTTATGATTAATATTAGGTAAGGGTTAGAGTTAGTGTTAGGGTACAGTTTAGGGTTAGTTTTAGGGTTAGTTTTAGATTTAGTTTGAGGTTCATGGATAAAGAACAAGTTAGGGTTAGTTTAAGTGTTGGGATTAGGGTTAGTGTTAGAGTTAGGGTTATGGTTGGTTTTAGGTTGAGGGTCAGGTTTAGGTTTTTTGTTAAGGTTAGAGTTAGGGTTACATTTGGATTAGTTTTATAGTTAGGGTTAAAGTTAGGGTTAGGGTTAGTTTTGGGGTAAGTTTTAGGGTTAGGGTTATGAGTTGGTTTAGGTTTAGTGTGAATGATAGGGTTCAAATTAGGTTTAGGGTTAGTGTTAGGTTTAGTTTTAGTGTTAGGCTTAGGGTTAG
Source organism: Marmota flaviventris (assembly GCF_047511675.1). Taxonomy (NCBI): domain Eukaryota; kingdom Metazoa; phylum Chordata; class Mammalia; order Rodentia; family Sciuridae; genus Marmota; species Marmota flaviventris. Next base: position 41,505,914 of record NC_092516.1, on the reverse strand, counting down.
GGTTAGGGTTAGGGTTAATTATAGGGGTAGGGTTCTTGTAAGATTTAGGGTTCATTGTTGTGGTTGGGTTAGGGTTTGTGTTAGGGATAGGTTTAGGGTTAGAGTTAGGGATTTTGTTAGATTTTGGATTAGGGTTAATGTTAGTGTTAGTGTTATGTTTAAGGTTAGAGTTAGGGGTAGTGTTAGGGTTAGGTTTATGATTAGGGTTAGTGTTAGGGTTAGTGTTAGTTTTAGTGTTAGGTTTAGGGTTAGGGATAGGTTGAGGATTAGTGTTAGGGTTAAAATTAGTATTAGCGTTAAGGTTAGGGTTAGGGTTAAGTTTAAGTTTAATGTTAGGTTTAGGGATGGTTTAGGTTTAGTGTTAGGGTAATGGTTGGGGTTAGGTAAGAGATAGAGTTAAGATTTTGGTTAGGTTTAGTGTTGTGGTTCGTGTTATGATTTGTGTTAAGGTTAGTGTTAGGGTTAGGTTTTGTTTTAGACTTAGGGTTAGATTATGGGTCTTTGTTAGGGTTACTGTTAGGGTTAGTGTTAGGTTTCGTTTTAGGGTTAGGGCTAGGTTTAGTGTTAGGTTTAGGTGTAAGTTTTTGGTTAGGGTTAGGACTAGGGTTAGGATTAGTGTTTCACTTAGGTTTAGAGTTAGTTTTTGGGTTTGTGCTACAGTTAGGTTTAGAGATAATGTTAGGGATAGGGTTAGGGTTAGGGTGAGTGTTTGTGTTAGGGTCAGGATTAGGTTTAGTTTTAGCATTAGGTTTCTGATTAGGGTTAGGGTTAGGTTCAGTGTTAGGGTTAGCATTAGGGTTAGTGTTAGAATTAGGGTTTGTGTTAGGGATAGGATTAGGATTAGTGTTAGGCTTAGGTTTAGATTTATTTTTAGGATTAGGGTTCGGGTTCAGATTAGGATTAGGGTTAGTGTTAGGGTTATCATTAGGGTTAGGTGTAGAGTTAGAGTTAGGGTTAGTGTTAGGTTTGTTATTATGGTTCGTGTTTTGGTTAGGGTTATGGAAACAGTTAGGTTTAGTGTTAGGGTTAGTGTTAGGATTAGGGTTAGTGTTAGGTTTAAGGTAATATTTAGGTTTAGGGATAGGGTTAGAGTTACTTTTAGTGTTAGGGTTAGTTTAAGGATTAGGGTTAGTGTTAGGTACAGCATTTAATTTAAGGTTAGGTTTAGGGTTAGTTTTAGAGTTAGTATTATTGTTTTCTTAGGGTTAGGGTTAGTGTTAGAGTTAGGGTTACAGTTAGGATTAAGATGACGTTTAGGGTTAGTGTTAGGGTTTGTGTTACAATTATGGTTAGGGTTAGTGTTAAGGTTAGGGTTATTGTATGTTAGTTTTAGAATTAGTGTTAGAGTTAGGGTTAGGATTAGGGTTAGGTTTAGGGTTATTTTAAGTGTTAGGTTTTACATTAGGGTTAGTGTTAGTGTTACGGTTAGGGTTAGCATTAGGGTTAGGGTTAGTGTGTGTGTTAGTGTCAGGGTTAGGTTTAGGTTTAGGCTTAGTGTTAGAGTTAGAGTTAGGGATAGGGTTAGTGTTAGTGTTAAGGTTAGGATTATGGTTGATCTTAGAGTTAGAATTAGTGTTAAAGTTAGTGTTAGCGTTAGTGTTAGATTTAGGGCTAGGGTAAGTGTTAGTGTTAGTGTTAGAGTTAGAGTTAGGTATAATGTTAGGGTTAGGGATATTTTTAAGATTAGTGTTCGGATTATGATTAGGGTTAGGGTTGGTGTTACTGTTAGGGTTAGTGTTAGGGTTAGTGTTAGATTTAGGGATAGGGTAAGTGTTAGTGTTAGTGTTCGAATTAGAGTTAGGGATAATGTTAGGGTTAGGGATATTTTTAAGGTTAGTGTTAGGAATACTATTAGGGTTAGAGTTTGTGTTACTGTTATGGTTAGGTTTAGAGTTAGGGTTAGGATTAGCATTAGTGTTAGGGTTAGTGTTAGATTTAGAGATAGGGTACGATTTAGTGGAGTTAGAGTTAGAGTTAAGGATAATGTTAGGGATAGGGATATTTACGAGGTTAGTGTTAGGATTAAGATTAGGGTTAGGGTTGGTTTTACTGTTAGGGTTAGGGTCAGGGTTAGGGTTAGTTTTAGGGTTAGGGTAAGTGTTAGGGTTAGTGTGAGATTTAGGGATAGGCTAAGTGTTAGTGTTAGTGTTAGAGTTAGGAATAATGTTAGGGTTAGATATATTTTTAAGGTAAGTGTTAGAATTATGATTATGGTTAGGTTTGGTTTTACTGTTAGGGTTAGGGTTAGGGTTAGTGTTAGGTTTAGGTATAGGATTAGGATTAGCGTTAGGATTAAATTTTATGTTTAGTGTTTGGGTTAGTGTAAGGGTAAAAGTTAGGGTTAATGTTCAGTTTAGTTTCAGAGTTAGGGTTAGGGTTAGGTTTAGTGTTAATTTTATTTTTAGGGCTAGGGATAGTGTTTGTGTTAGTTTTAGAGTTAGGTTAAGAGGTTGTGTTAGGGTTAGGTTTAGTGTTTGGTTTGGGTTTATATACAGGATTAGGTTTAGATTTAGGATTATGGTTAGGTTTATTTTTAGTGTAAAGTTTAGGGTTATTATTAGGGTTTGTGTTAGGTTTAGAGTTAGGTTTTAGGTTTGTGTTAGGATTAGGTTTAGATTTAGAGTTTGGGTTATGAAAAGGATTAAGTTTAGTTTTAGGGTTAGGGTTTAGGGGTAGGTTTAGGGTTATGTTTAGGGTTAGGTTTAGGTTTAGTTTTAGGGTTAGTTATAGTGTTAGGTTTGGAGTTAGGGTTTGTATTAGGATACGGGTTAGGTTTAGTGTTATTTTTAGTGATAGGATTAGGTTTAGGGTTAGGGTTATGTAAGAGTTAGGGGTAAGGTTAGGTTACGTTTAGGGTTATGGTTTTGGTTAGGGTTTGTTTTAGGGTTAGGGTTATGATTATGATTAGGGTTTGGGTAATTGTTAGGTTTATGGTTAGGGTTAAATTTAGTGATAGGTTTAATGTTAGGTAGGGTTAGTGTTAGGATTAGGGTTATGGCTAGAATTAGACTTCGGGTTATGGTTAGGGTTACCGTAAGTTTGAGAGTTAGACTTAGGATTAAGGTTTGAATTTCAGATAGGTTTAGTGTTAGTGTTAGGGTTAGGGGTTAGGCTTAGGGTTAAGTTTAGTTTAGGGTTAGGTTTAGGGTAAGCGTTTGTGTTAGGGTTAGACAGGGTTAGGTTTAGGGTTAGATTTAGGGTTAGGGTTAGATTTAGGTTTAAGGTAAGTTTTAGAATTAGGATAAGAATTAGGGTATGGGTTAGGGTTAAATTAGGGTTAGAGTTACGGTTAGGGAAAGTTAGGGTTAAGTTTAGTGTTATGGTTAGGGTTATGGTTAGAGTTAGTGTTTGTGTTAGGTTTAGGGTTAGTGTTATGGTTATAGTTATGGTTAGGGTTAGAGTATGGTTATTGTTGTGGTTGGGTTAGGGTTAGGGTTATCGTTAGGGTTAGGTTTTGTGTTAGGTTTAGGGTTATTGTTTGGGTTATGGTTAGGATTAGGGTTAGGGTTAGTGTTAGGTTAGAGTTAGGATTAGGATTAGAGTTTGTGTTATCGTTAGGGTTCGGGTTAGGTTTAAGTTTTTGGTTGTGATTAGGATTAGAGTTAGCTTTAGGGTTAGGGTTAGTATTACTCTTTGTGTTATGGTTAGGGTTAGTAATAGGTTTTGGTTTAAAGTTAGGGTATTAGTGTGAGGGTTAGGGATAGGTTTATTGTTAGGGTTAGGTTTCTTGTTTGGGTTAAATTTAGGGTTATGGTTAGGGTGATTTTTAGAGTTAAGTTTAGGGTTAGTGTTAGGGTTAGTGTTAGTGTTAGCGTTTAGTTTAGGGTGAGTGTTAGGTTAGTGTTAGGTTACGGTTAGGGTTAGGGTACGTGTTAGGGTTTGGTTTAGTGTCATGGTTAGGGATAAAATTTGTGTTAGAGTTAGGGTTAGGATCAGGGTTTGGGTTTGGTTAGGGTTCTTGTTAGGGTAAGTGTTCGGTTTAGGATTAGGGTAATTGTTAGTGTTAGTTTTAGGGTTAGTGTTAGAGTTAGATTTAGGTTTTTTATTAGGGTTACAGTTAATTGTAGGTAAGTTTTATGGTTTGTTTTTGAGTTTGAGTTGGGTTTCCGGTTAGTTTTAGGGTTACTGTTAGGTTTTGGGTTAGGGTTAGTGTTAGGGTTATGGTAAGGTTAGTTGAAGGGTTAGGGTTAGAGTTTGTGTTAGGTTTAGATTTAGGTTTAGGGTTAGTGTTAGGGTTAGTGTTAAGGTTAATTTTAGGGTTAGGGTTATGGTTAGTGTATGGTTAGGATAAGGGTTGTGTTAAGTGTATATTTAGGGTTAGGGTTAGTGTTAGTGTTAGGGTTAGAGTTAGGGCTAAGTATAATTTTAGACTTAAGGTAAGGTTAGGTTTAGGGTCCGGGATAGAGTAGGTTTTGGCTTGGTAATACGGTAAGGTTAGGGTTGTGGTTAGTGTTACGGTTTGTGTTAGGTTTAGGGTTAGGTTTATTATTAGGTTTAGAGTTAAGTTTAGGATTAATATTAGGGTTACGGTTAGGTTTATGGTTAGTGATACAGTTAGGGTTAGGTTTAGGTTTAGAGTAAGGGTTAGGTTAAAAATTAGGGTTTGTGTTACAGTTAGTGTTAGGTTTACGTTTATGCTTATGGTGAGGATTAGGTTTAGAGTAAAATTTAGGGTTATGTTTTGGGTTAGTGTTAGGGTTAGGATTAGGGTTAGTGTTAGGTTTAGGTGTAGGGTTAGGGTGAGAGTTAGAGTTAGGTTTAGGTTTATTGTTATGGTTAGGGTTCGAATTTCATTTAGGGTTAGTGTTAGTGTTAGGGTTAGGTTTAGTGTTAGCTTTAGGGTTAGTGTTAGGTTTAGGTTTGGATTAAGGGTTGTGGTTAGTGTTAGGGTTAGGGTTATTTTTAGGGTTAAGGATCGGGATGGGTTAGGTTTAGGTTAAGTTTTAGGGTTAGAGTTAGGGTTAGTTTTACGGTTAGTGATCAGGTTAGCATTAGGGTTAGAGTTAGGTTTAGTGTTAGATTTAGCGTTAGGGTTAGTGTTAGGTTTAGGGTTAGGTTTAGGGTTAGAGATAGGGTTAGTGTTAGGGTTAGATTTAGGGTTAGGGTTAGGGTTTGTGTTAGGGTTATGGTTAGGGTTAGGTTTAGTGTTAGGGTTAGTGTTAGGGTTAGTGTTAGTGTTAGTGTTAGTTTTAGGATTAGGTATAAGTTTGGGGTTAGGATTAGTGTTAGGGTTAGGGTTAGTGTTACAGTTAGGGTTAGGGTTAGGGTTAAGGCTATGCTTAGAATAAGGGTTAGGGTAAGGGTTAGTGTTAGGGTTTGGGTTAGGGTTAGGTATCCAGTTAGTGTTAGGGTTAGTGTCAGAGTTATGGTTAGGTTAAGGTTTAGGGATAGTGTTAGGGTTAGTGTTCCAGTTAGGGTTATGGTTTGTGTTAGGTTTAGGATTAGGGTTAGGATTTGTTTTAAATTTATTTTTAAGGTTATGGTTGGATTATAGTTAGAGTTAGGGTTAGGGTTAGGGTTAGTTTTAGTGTTAGGGTTTAAGGTAGGATTAGGTTTAGTGTTAGGGTTAGGGATAGGGTTAGTGTTAGTATTAGGGTTACAGTTAGGGTTAGTGTTAGGTTTAGGTTTAGTGATATGGTTAAAATTACGATTAGGTTTACCGTTAGAGTTAGGTATAGTGTTTGAGTTAGTGTTAAAGATAGGCTTAGTATTAGGTTAGGGTTAGTGTTAGGGTTAGGTTAGGGCTAGGAATATGGTTTGGGATAGGGTTTGTGTTAGGGTTATGGTTAGGATTAGGGATAGGGTTAAGCTTAGTGTTAGGGTTACATTTAGGGTTCTTGTTAGGTTTAGGGTTAGTGTTAGTGTAAAGCATAGGAGTAGGGTTAGAGTTAAGGTTAGGATTACATTTAGGGTTAGGATTAGTGTTTGGTTTATGGTTAGAATTAGGATTATTGTTAGTGTTAGTGTTAAGGGTTATGGTTAGTATTATGGATAGTGTTAGCTTCATGTTATGGTTAACGTCACGGTTAAATTGAGGTTAGTGTTATGTTAACGGTTAGGTTTTAGGGTTCATGTTAGTGTTAGGGTTAGGTTAAGGTTAGAGTTAGGTTTGGGTTTATATTAGGGTTGGGTTAGGGTTAGTGTTAGTTTTAGGTTTAGGGTTAGGTTTATTGTTATGATGAGGATTACAGTTAGGGTTAAGGTTGGTGATAGCATTAGGTTTAGGGTTAGTGGTATTGTTAGGGTTAGAGTTTGGTTTAGGGTTACGGTCAGTGTTAGGGTTACATTTAGATTTAGGTTTAGGTTTAGGATTATGGTTAGGGTTATGTTTAGGGTAAGTTTTAAGGTTTGGGTTAGAGTTTGTTTTAGCGTTAGGGTTAGATTTAGTATTAGGGTTAGGGTTAGGGACTGGGTTAGTGTTAGTGTTAGTGTTAGTGTTTGGGTTAAGGTTAGAATTAGGGTTAGTGTTAGGGTAAGGGTTAGTGCAAATAGGGGTAGGATTAAGATTAGGTTAGGGTTAGGGTTATGGTTAAGTTTACAGTTGTTTTTACGGTTAGGGTTAGGGTTGCGGTTAGGATTAGGGTTAGTGTTAGTGTTAGGGATAGTGTTAGCATTAAAGTTAGGGTTAGGGTTAGGTTTAGGGTTAGGATCAGCGTTAGGATAAGGTTAATGTTTAGGTTGAGGGTTATAATTAGAGTTAGTGTTAGTGTTAGCGTTAGGGTTAGGTTAAGTTTTAGGGTTATGTTTAGGGTTAGTTTTAGGAAGAGGACTAATTTGGGGTTAAGGTTAGCTTTAGATGTAGTGTCAGCATTGAGGTTGGATTTGGCTTTGGGTTCGTGTTAAAGGTAAGGTTAGGGTTACATTTAGTTTAAGGTTAGGGTTTGGTTTAGAGTTCTTGTTATGGTTAGGATTAGGGTTTGTGTTAATTTGAGGTTTGGGTTAGTGTTAGGGTTACAGTTAAGGTTAGCATTAGTGTTTTGTTTAGCATTATAATTAGGTTTAGGGATTAGAATTAGGGTTAGGATTAGGGTTAATATCAGGATTAGAGTTAGGTTTAGTTTTAATGTAAGGGTTAGGTTTAGGGGTAGTGTTAGGACTTGGGTTAGTTTTAGGGTTAGGTTTCAGATTCGGTTTAGATTTTGGGTTAGGGCAAGGGTTAATGTTATTGTCAGGTGTAGGATTACTATAGGGTTAGGTAAGGGTTGGGATTAGTGTTAGGGTTATTATTATGTTTAGGATTAGGGTTAGCTTTAGGGTTAGGATTATGGATAGTGTTAGGTTTTGGTTTAGGG